>NC_072487.1:60055425-60361334 GCF_027574615.1 Eptesicus fuscus | reverse complement strand
ACTAAAGCTTGGCAGACTAAAGGAGCCGATAGATAGATAGATAGATAGATAGATAGATAGATAGATAGATAGATAGATAGATGAGCCCATTCAGAAAGCACAGAAGGTAAATCTACTGGCCATGTATAATGCAGGTGATACAGGGATCAAGAAGAAAGAAAAGAGTGGAAGACAACAACGACACTGGAGTTCCAGGTGAATCATGGGACTACAAGTGCTTTGGACTAAATGTTTGTATCCCTCCCCCCACCACCCCCCACCAAATTCCTATGTTGAAGCCCTAATCTCCACTGGGATGGTGTTTGGAGGTGAAGATTTGGGAGGTAATTTGTTTTAGATAAAGTCATGGGAGTGGAGGATGCATGATGGCTTTAGTGCCCTTAGAAGATGAGGAGACCAGAGTTCGTTCTCTCTCTCTCTCTCTCTCTCTCTCTCTCTCTCTCTCTCTCTCTCTCTCTCTCGAGGATACAGAGAAAGCAGACACCAGACACCAAATCTGCTGACACCTTGATCTTGGACTTCCCAATCTCCAAAACTGTGAGAGAAAAAAATATAGGGTGTCCCCAAAAAAGGTATGCACACTTTCTTTAACAGCTGATAACTCAATGTTCACTACTTATCAGGTTTAATGGATTTGAAATAATGGGTGAAGCCAGCCTAAGATCTGAACAAAGAAAAATTACCCTAAAGTGCTGCTAGACTTTATTTTATGGGGATACATAAAAGATAAAGCTTACAGTACAAAACTGGCAACAGTCGATGAGTTGAGGGTGCACAAATACCAAACAAAATGATTCTTGATGTTTGCGATTCCATTGCTTCATGTTATCAGCAGTGACTGGACCAGAGTGGTCATCGGTTTGAAAACAGGCATTGACAAAAAAAATTATTCATTTATGTAGATTCTTTTAAATTTTGAAAATTAACTGTATGTTAATAAACATAGACTTTATAGTCATTCAAAGTGCGTATACATTTTTTGAGGGTCAAATTGTATTTGTTGTTTAAAGCAAAAAAAAAAAAAAAAAATGCAGAGATTTTCATACACACACAGACACATAATCTTTGTTTTTCCAGGGCATGATACCCTGCTCTTCCTGCACCAAGGCCATATGCACACCACCTTGATTTAATAAAATGATTCGAATTTCAAGACCTGGAGTGAAACTAACAGGAAGGTACATTATGCAGCTGCCACAGGCTGGGAGAGGACATACTGAGAGCCCTTAAGAACTGTGTTTTAATTCACACCAATGTAATTAAGTTTGGAGAGCCATCATTTTATTAAGCAATCTAAGAATCTATAACTAAACCTTGTTCTGTGCAGTTTAATTCTAAATATGTATTGTCCTTACAATATTTATCTCTCATAACAAGAAAAGAGTGTGGGATATAATTCTCATCTCACATAAATAAAAAACACAATTTGATAACACGTTGAAATTATCCTTTATGAAATAGGTTACTCTTCCCTGGCTTTCAATGGCGAGAATGCCTAAGTCTGTGAATCTTGTTCAGAAATTGTAATACTGCCAGCTTCTTGATCCTAACATATCACATTCATATTCATACGAGTGTCATATTATAGAATCATAACTTGACATTTACACCAAGATATTACTGATTCGCAGACGTCTGAGGCAACAGATAATTAGATTCACTAGCTATTTTTTTTAAATATCAAGAAACTGGCCAAAGACAAATAGTTTTAGATTTTAAATTATTTACAACCATATAAATTTTAAATTCCTATTTTAAAAGATAGAATTACATGTATTTACCTTGTAAACACTTTTTTTCCACAGCTGTCCAGCCTGCCTTGATTTTCAAATAAAACTAAATCTAAAAGACTTGGAATTGCCAAGTTATGCCAACCAAAATGAAGAGCCAGGTTTGCTCTGTAGCTTGGCCTGTTGTATATACAGATTGCTGAACATCAGTTCATTGGAGCACTCCCCTTCAGGGAGGGTTGTTTGGGGTGGGAGGGGGCGGGGAAGAAGTGCAAAAGGATGAGACTCTCATTCCTTGCATTATAAACAGCCCTGCACTGTGTCTTCTCGCTGTGAACATCACTACCATAGTGTGGTCTGCAGGCCAGCAGCTGCAGCAGCAGCATCCTCTCCTAGGAGGCTTATGAGAATGTATACTCTCCAACCCCACCCCAGACCTACAGAATCAGGATCTGCCTTCTAACACTGTACCCAGGTGATTGTGTGCAAGGTACAGTAGTGTGAGTCTCTGAGGAAATGAGACCTTATTGTCGGTGTCATTATTAACTTTAAATGCTGGGCACCTCCTTTTCAGAAGATAATGAGAAGCTAAGGAGAGCATTGGAAGGATGGAGTGCTTCCACACTGTTGCTGGACCAACTTCATTAGTGCTTCCTGAATGACTCATAGCTACATGTTAGCAGATCACAATGCCTCTCAAGAGTTACAGGCTGTTGACCTAGCTGGTCTGGCTAAGTGGATAGAGCATCAGCCTGCGGACTGAAGGGTCCCGGGTTTGATTCTGGTCAAGGGCACATGTCCAGGTTGCAGGTTCGATCCCCAGTAGGGGGCATGCAGAAGGCAGCCAATGATTCTCTCTCATCATTGATGTTTCTATCTCTTTCTCTCTCTCCCTTCCTCTCTGAAATCAATAAAAAAATATATTTTAAAAAAAGAGTTAGAGGCTGTTGATGTGATTTGAACAAAAATGGCTAAAACAAATCAAATATCTAATTTGGCAGTGCCCCCACAAATCTTCGTATGTGTCTGTTCGTTCCGTTTTGCTTTCCATTCTGTTTGCTTCTTGTTCTTTGTTTTGTCCTGCTCTGTTAGTGATCCCGTGTTGCACTGTCCTCTGAAACACTGAGTTTATGATTCCTCAAGGGGGCAGGCATTCGCCATGATAGTGTAGCATGAATGATCTTGGAGCGAGCCTTGGCCATAGGCTCATTAGTGCAAACAAAAACTTTGGAAGACCGTCTGCTATTCAAACTAGTTTTAACATTGGAATTGACGTGGCTATGTTTTTTAGAAAGTGACTTAAGCCGTTGTAAAATGACTAATCCGGACATTAAAAACAAAGTGCTCTTATTTTAAATTAATCTCAGGGGCTAAGAATTGGGCTTGTATTTTGACCTCATCTAGAATCTCTGAACTCCTTAGATTCACATAGTCCTTTGTCCCTTACCGTGTGCTTCAGACAGTATCCCATCAAACCTTCCCCTAGTATAACACAGTGTACATTAGTATAATATTTTGGCCAAGTATGTTCTTTCCTCATTAGATTATGGCCTCTGGGGAGACAGGAACTATGTTGTACTCATATTTGTATCAGAGGTACCTAGAACAGTGCCTAGCACATAGTAGGTACCTAATAAGTATGAGTTACGAATGAATAAATGAACATAATTGCAAAATAGAGGCACTGAACACAGGATTAGCAGTCTAAACAGCTTCCTTTCCAACTATGAAATACTATATAAAAACAGTATAATATCATTAGAGCTCATTTATTCAGAACTTATAAAACACACCTTTTGATTAGACTAAATGTTGTGCTTTTGTACTATCTGTAGGGACTGGGACAGGTGGGAAAAAGAAGATGGAACAGATTTTAATGACTTGGTATCAATTCAGGAACCATTCATTTATATACTCCTGACAGGTTAAGTTATCACTTAGGTCTAAACAGTAGGTCAAATTTTACAAAGATCTATTCATGAAATAGAATTTTTATTATTCAAGTTCCTTCCTATAATGAAAAGAAAGAAAGTTTCATTCATTACATAAAATTCTAATTAAGCCTTCCTGTAACTGAGATTGGTCTTCCTTCTGAGGAGTCAAGTTTGGGGAATTTTTTATTATAACTTATAAGACAAGTGACTTTCCAACGGGAAGCAAACGAACACGTTGGTAGCTTGTGGAATCAGAGCTTCCTCTTCAGTTTATGAGTAAGCTCATGACAACCCTCAATACCTGTTTCATATTTTAGACCCCTGAGCTCCAATGACCGAAATATGTAGACAAACAAAAATTACCAGGTTCCCTTTCAGTAATGCCAAGTGTGTTTTTGTAAGACTTCCAGCACTTCCAAGCTTTGCACACTCTGTGAGTTAGGACCCACCCAGCTGAAAACAGATGGCATGCTCTAACTGGGTAACTGAGGCAAGCTCAGTAAAGGGATTGCTTTACAAAGGCCTGGGCAGAGATAAGGAAAACTAACAGGGCTGGTGAAGCACCAGGAGCTAGCAAAGTGGGAGGTCTACCAGTGCCACGCCTGGTCCAGAAGGAGCAAAGGAGGAGTGGTGACCAGAACCAAGAGAGACAGAGCTCTGGCTGGAGGACAGGGCTGCAGGCAGAGCTGCGACTTTTAGAAGAGAGAAGCACCACTGCCAACCGCTGCCCTGCAGGAAGGGAGACCATGGAGTGAACATGCTGACCCCACTCTCCTTCCACCCGTGGGTCTCCTGCAGGCGCCTCCCAATAATCCAACCCAACAGGAAGCTGAAGGGCAAGACAGCCTTGCTGATACAGTGCCTAGGGCTCAGCCTTCCAGGGCACAGAGCAGTGGGAGGAGGGTAGACAGTGGATTTGAAGGGCGAGGCAGAGGATATCCACTCTCTGTACCCTTCCCAAAATTCTTCTACTGCTAAGTATTTATAATCTCTATGCATGAACTTCTTTTGCTATACACATTTCTAAGAATTGACTAAATGTATATATACTAGCATTCCCGTTGCAGGAAAAATCCTGCAATAGGGTTTCCTGCTGCACTCTACCCCACCCGGCCTGCTCTCCTCCCTTGTCCCCCGTCCCGCGTTCTCCGCCAGCCTCCCCGCTTTTCTAACTTCTCCACCAGCCCGCTCTCCTTCCTTCTCCCCTGGCCCCGCCTCCGCTCCTCCCTTCTCCCCCACCCCGCCTTCTCCGCCAGCCCGCTCTCCTTCCTTCTCCCCCGGCCCCGCCTCCGCTCCTCCCTTCTCCCCTGGCCCCGCCTCCGCTCCTCCCTTCTCCCCTGGCCCCGCCTCTGCTCCTCCCTTCTCCCCAGGCCCCGCCTCCACTCCTCCCTTCTCCCCCGGCCCCGCCTCCGCTCCTCCCTTCTCCTCCCCCTGGCTTGCTTGCTTCTCTGCAGCTTTGCTCCCTTCTGCAGCTCTTGGCTTCTTTCTATGCTGTCTTGATATGCAAATTAGCCGCCATCTTTGTTGGGGTAATTTGCATATTCATCCTGATTGGCTGGTGGGCGTGGCTTGGCTGGTGGGCGTAGCGAAGGTGCGGTCAATTTGCATATTTGTCTATTATTAGATAGGATATCTCCAATGACATTGGGTAATTTCTATTATTATTTTCATAGGAACACAAGATTCATTGCTTCATTCATTCAAATGTATGGTAAAGGTAAGTTTTCTCTACATCACCCAGAAATAAACATAAAGAATGAAAAACTGGAGAGAAAATTTTATCTACTATGAAACTAGCAAAGAGCCAAGATTCTCAAATCACAGACTATAAGAATTATCTGAGTAAAAACTTTATTAAATCAAGGGACAACCGTAAAAGGTGATATGTTCCTCTACACAGCTCAGTTGGTTTTTAAATTTCTCAGTGTGTAAAGAGAGAGTTCAGAAAGGCCCAGTGTTGGAATGGTGAGGCGTGGTATGAGCAAGTCACGGGAGACATCGGGAACATCTGGAGGGTGGGGGGCAGGGGGGAGGAGGGGGCCTGGTTCCCTACCAGAGTGGTGCAAAAAGTGACACTGATGGAGATACTGTGTGAACCCGCTAACATTATCATCCATGAAAGCCTGAAACGTAAAAACTTAACACAGAGGACTAGTCTAGAGACAAGAGATGTAGGAAAAAAAGAAGGAAAATAACAATTACCTTTGTAGATAACCTGCCCCTCCCCTTCGCTTGTATGTGCTAAACAGAATCAACTACGCAGTGATAGATAAGTACCAAATATCTGTCCATCCCCCTCACACACACACACACACACACCCACACACACACACACACACGAGTAAGCTGTGATTGACTCACTCACTACTTACACTTTGCTGAATGAAATCGATCTATCTAGGCCTCATTACTGGAAACAGGATTAATAATACGAATAACTATTTGGTACAATTTTTATAAAGATGAAAGGAGTTGATCATTATAACGGACTAGTAGCCCGTTTGCACGAAGATTCGTGCAATAGACCTTCATTCACATGGCTGCCTGCACCAGTTTTCTGCCGGCACCGGGGACCCAGGCCTTGGCTGTGGCCCCCGCCTTCTACCTTCTTTCAGGGTCCCGGCTTGGCCCTGGGCGGTGGCCTTGGGCTCCGCTGCACCCCAGCGTCCCTGCGACCCAATCGCAGGAGCGAGCCGACCCCCCAGATCGGAGCAGGCACCCCGCTGGCGCCCAAGGCCCGGAACCAAAGTCAGAGGCAGATAAGCAATTCTGCAGGGTAACTAAGTTGGTTCGAGTGTTGACCCGATATACCAAGGTTGTGGGTTCTATCCCCAGTCAGGGCACATACAAGAAGCAACCAATGAATGCATACATGGAACAACAAATTGATGTTTCTCTCTCTCTCTCTCTCTCTTTCTAAAAATAAAGAAATAGATAAAATTTTCAGAGAAAGTCTTCTCCACATGTTTAAAGAAATTCTAGAACACATGAAACTTTTAAAAAATAAATGCAAAGTGAGCTTCAGAGTCAGAAAATAAATTGAAAACGGTTAATTAAACCATCACTGAAGTGAAGGCTATATTGGAATGAGTAAGAATGAACAAATATTGTTTGTTTTGTTTTGTTTTAAAGTTAATTTCCTAGAAGATAGACTTGAAAAAGGTAACAAAAACTCACAGGAAAATGAAAGCATTTGAAAATAGTTATGGAGGGAGATAAATTGTACATTAGAGTATTGATGAGAGATGACAAAGATGAATGTTACTGTCCTGACAAACAGCCAGGGTACCCTTTAACCTCACACAGTGGGATGACTGGCTCTACATCGAATCTCTAATTAAGCCTCTATGTCTAAGGAAACGACAATAAGCAATGAGAATGGGGTGTGCCCAGGCCAAGCTGTCCCGTTCCAGCTGTGCATATCCAAGCCTGCTGTGTCTTCTGGTTGATTCTCCACATCTGCAATGGTATCTTGAGAACTGTTACTCTTAGTTACTGTATTTCTTTATAAATTGTCGGGGGACGAAGGGGGGAATAGCTCGGTGACAACCCGAGACCCCACAAAATGTCAAGGGAGAATGCTGGAGGCCACAGTGATAATAATGGACAACAGATAATATTTATAGATAATGCATGATATTGATGGAGCTCACTTTCTGGCAGATGCTGTCCTAAGACCTTTATAATGATCAACTCCTTTCATCTTCACAAAAATGGCACCAAATGGTTATTAGTATTATTAATCCTGTTGCCAGTCATGAGGTCTAGAGAGATGGATTTTATTCAGCAAAGTGTAAAAAGATTCCGGCCCGGCAAACTGGCTCCAGAGCCTTAATCATTAGCTCCTTAAATTTGTGTATACCTCGCCATTTACAAAGCCCTTTAGAAGAAATACAAATAGTATTGGATCCTCTCAACAATGCTTGAAAGTAACCAACACCTTCGTCTCCGTTGTGTAAGTAGGGAAACTGAGGCTCAGAAGCATTACATTTCTGGTGCAGGAAATCAACAGCACTCGCAGCTGCCAAGGCAGGGGCTGACATCTACCACACCTCACTCCCAAAGTGCCCCCACGTGCTCTCTCTCCTGCCCGAGCAGCCGGGTTGGTAAGGATTAAATTGCATCTGCACAATCAGATACGCAGAGGGAGAAAAGCTGCATCTAGGGTGTATTGGGTTTGGCATGGAAGTCCTGACACTGAAAGCAGGACATTATCTCCGGGCTGAAATATGATTTCTTCTGGCCTCAGTGTCAGGAAGTATCCGTGGGAAGAACAGGAGGAGGAGAAGCTGACCCAGGGAGCGGGGGTTTAGCAGCTGACTCCAAAAAAAACGACCCTTTCTGGGAGCCTAGCGCCTGTCAGAGCGGCCGGCTGCCGCAGCAGCTGGGGAGATGGAACCAAAAAGCAGCTGCGGGATGCGAAGACAGAGGAGAGGAACCCCGGCGCAACCCACCGCTGAAGCCAGTTGTGTCTTTTCTGGTGAACGCCCCTCTTGCCTCCCTGCCCTCTCTCCTCCACTCCTTCCAGGATGTGCCCACCGTGTCATTCAACCCCTGGCCGCCGTTCCCACGCTTCTGTCTTCTTGCTCAATAACCCAAGGAACAAATCAATTATTTTGGGGGAGGCGGGGGGGGGGGGGCGCCTATGGCTTCTAGTAGCCGGGGCATTGCAGCTCTGGCGCACACCACCCACTAACTCGTCATCCTTCCATTACACGCTTCACACCCAACCAATTTGCTTCCGATCCGCAGTGACCCCCACGCCTCCTCCCTTAAAAAAAAAAAAAAAAACCCTGCAGTCCAATAATGCTGACATGGTTAGTTATCGGACGTAATGGCTATTGCGGCCAACTCCCCGAGAAGCGGGAGCTTAGGGCAGGGATGGGGAAGCCTAGAATGCAATTCCCTCCGAGCAAGGAGGCCCAGGGGCAGCGGCACAAGACCACGCACCCCCGGGCTCCCACCCCGGGGCTCCCACCGCCGCCTCGGCTGCTGCCATAGAAACACCAGGTGTACACACGGAACTGAAATTAAACACCCTTCCCAGACGGGACCGCGCCGGCTCGGCCTCCAGCCGCGGTCGCCATGGCAACATGCGGGGAGCAGGGCAGCCGGCGACGCGCGCGGGGCGGCGCGGCCCGGGGATACTCACTCCATCCCGGGGCTGCGGGCTGCGGGGTGCGCTGCTGCAGGGCTCGCAGGCGCCGCTCGCTCACATCTGCCGGAGCCTGGCGCTCTGGCCGCGCGGCGCAGCGCGCGAGGTGGAGCCCTGAGCGCGCCCCCTCCCCCCCCCCCCCCAACCTCCCCGCCCGCACCCTCTCCTCCCCTCGAGGGTTGAAAGTGAACCGCTCAGGCTCTCCCAGCTCCCAGCCTGCGAGTAAAACGGGAAGCAATTGGATAATGTTGTGCGCTGGGCGCGAGACCAGCCACTCCACTGAAGTGTTTCGGGGAGGGAGGTCGCCGGCAGCTGCGCACCGGGAGACGTGGCCACCAGCGCGCCGTGCCCGGGCGCCCGAGGCGCCAGGTGCGCAGGCGGCTCCCCTGGGACGCGAGGGGCTGCACTGAGAAGCCCGGTCGGGCGGGAGGGGGAGTTGGGCTTCTGGGGCGGGTGGCACCACCCCGAGAGCACAGGGAAACGGTGGAGTCCGTGGCAAGGAGGCAGCTGTCGCGGTTTGGAAGTTGGATGAGGAAGAAGCATCTGGCCTCAGCAAATAGCAAGTACTGCCCCTAATGGGCTGGGCATGGGTTTGGAAACGCCATTGTGCCAGCCCAGCGGGCATTGGTCTGAGTTTCCCAAGGAAAACTCCATTTTCCTTGCGGCACATTAATGCAGTTTCATCACTTTGGTGATCCCACGCCCTTCTCATCATTCCGCATTCTGCGCATTCCCGCCTATCAACAAGATACTGTCCAGCGTTCCTCTCCCTATTTCTTTCTTTGGAAACAATAGGTATATTGAATACGGATTCCCGAATTACCAAGGCCCCACCCCAGAGTCGTACGCCTCCCTGGGCCATGTATTCCCTCCCTACACCCCCTCTGAAAACCCCCCACTCCTAAAGGTTTCCAGAGTGGGCACCGGGCCCCCACCCAGTGCCCTGCACCTGCTCCGATGAAGCACAGATGGGACAACCGACAGGCTTCATTGTACCTTACTGCCCGGTTCCTCTGTGAGTGGTGTCTGCTGGGTGCAGAGGCCGCAGCCCAGGCATAGCCATAACATCCTGCCCTAGTGGAGCTCATAGGTTAAAGAGAAAGAGCACAGAGGAACGGGGAAAATAAACATAACCACAGGCTGAAGATCCTGCTTAAAAAATCGTGATAAAATGCCATGATGAAGGTTTTACAATTGTGGTGATGATTGCACACCTCTGTGAATATACTAAAATCCATTGAATTGTGCATTCTGGGTGAATTTTATGGTATGTGCATTATATTATGTCGTAAAGCTGTTTTTTTAAAAAAATATATTTTATTGATTTTTTACAGAGAGGAAGGGAGAAGGATAGAGAGTTAGAAACATCGACGAGAGAAACATCGATCAGCTGCCTCCTGCACAACCCCCACTGGGGAATGTGCCCGCAACCAAGGTACATGCCCCTGGCCGGAATCGAACCTGGGACCCTTCAGTCTGCAGGCCGACACTCTATCCACTGAGCCAAACCGGTTAGGGCTTAAAGCTGTGTTTTTAATACTCTGATGGAGAGGAAAAGGGAAGTGGGCCTGCCATGGTAGGGTGTTCAGGAAAGGACCCCCTGGAGAGACTGGCCTGGGAGGGGAGAGGGGCTGGGATGTGCAAGCCTCAGGGGAAGGGCATTCTCACCAGCCATCAGCTTGGTTAGCGGCTCTAGGGCTGGAAGGAGACCCGTGCAAAATGCTCCCGGTGGGTTCCCGGCTCCTCCTTTCCCTCCGGAACCTGAGGCACAAAGTCAAACCCCGTGAAGAGTCACACTGCTGTTTTGTGGAGGGGGATTCCGGATCTTCTCCAGGTGTCCATCACAGAATCTAGTGTGAACTGGGAGATCATAAACCCTCTGTAGCCCGTGTCCATTGCCAGCTACCATCCACTCTCTGCTCTTCCCCTTCACACTCAAGCCCCCTCAAAGGATTGCTTCTACTGTACTCCCAGTCTCTACAGCTCACCTTCTGTCTACTCCTGTAGCATATAGGATTAAGTTCATCTGTGAGTAATTAAGGGGTTTAACCAGGAAAGGGGTTTGTTTTTCTACCTCTGAAAGGTTCAGAGATAAGCAATCCTAGACCAGTTTGGCGGCTCTCAGAGAGCTAAGGGACCCAGGCTCCTCCGGGACGTTCCTCTGTCATTTCTCTTCTCCCTTCCTAACGTCACTTCATGGTTCAGGTTAGCTGCTCCAGCCCCAGCCATCATGCCTGCATTCCAACCAACACAGAGGTGAAAGGAGCCAGAAAGGGGCAAAGGAAAGCATGCCAGAAGCTGCCGCAGGACACTTTCCCTTGCATCTCTTTGGCCAGAATTCAGTCATACGGCCACAGTCAGTTTCCCAGGACCCTGGGCAAAGCAGTCATCACTCTGCATAGTCATGAGCCTTGGCAAAAACTCGGAAACGTGGGTACTGGAGGGCAACCAGCAGTCTTTGTCATACTGCTCAATCCTTAGCATTCTGTCTCCCCCATGCCACTGACACTGCTCACCAGAGTCAATGCCAAATGCAAGGGGCATGTCCCATTCCTCTCTTGTGTAATTATGAGCATTTAACATTTTGACCACCACTTTTTGTATTTGTTGTGTGTGTTTTTTACTTCCAGTTGGGCTTTTGAGGCATAATTTATACATGGCAGAATTCGGCCTTTTTGGAGTTTAGGTCTATGAGTTTGGATAGTATACAAACCACAAAAATGGTGATGATATAGAACATCACCATCACTCAAACAGTTCCTTTGTGGATGTGAGGGCGATCTGGCTGCGACATCTGTCACCCCATTGATCGCCAGGGTTGATTCGGCTGATCTGGCTGGCTAGGCGGGTGTCCCCCTCCTCCCTCACCGATCCATGTGCGTCCCTCCCGAAGCTGCGCGCTCGGTCGAAGAGGACGACCTTCCCCCCAGAGGAGAGGACCGGTCTTCGGTCAAGGGTATACGAATAGCTGCGCTCCCCTGCTAGGACCTCCAAACAAGCTCTCAAACAGTTCCTTTGTGAACCTTCATAGTCAATCCCCTTCTTCCACCTCCAACCCCTGGCAACCACTGATTGATTCCTGTGCCCCACAGTTTGGCTTTTTCCAGAATGTCACGTACATGGAGTCAAACAGTACATAGCCTTTTGCGTTTGGTTTCTGTCACTGAGCAAATGCTTTTGAGAATCATCCATGTTGTTGTGTGTATAGGTCAGTGGTCGGCAAACCACAGCTCGCGAGCCACATGCAGCTCTTTGGCCCCTTGAGTGTGGCTCTTCTACAAAATACCACGTGCAGGCGCACACGAACAGTGCAATTGAAGGAGTACCCTAATTAAGTTAATAACAATGTACCTACCTATATAGTTTAAGTTTAAAAATTTTGGCTCTCAAAAGAAATTTCAATCATTGTACTGTTGATATTTGGCTCTGTTGACTAATGAGTTTGCCGACCACGGGGCTAGCCCAACAACAGAGAGGGAAGTGTCCACACAGACACGAGCCTCTTTGATTCCTCACCATCCTGAATTCCCATAGCTGGTCAATCAACAAGATTTATCCAGACTGCCTTCTGAGGAGCCACAGAGCCCATTCGCTGCTGTTCATGAACAGCCTCCCTGCTGGCCTCCTGGCCTCTGGTCACATCTTGTTCTAACCCATTCAACTGAACAGAGTAACCTTCCAAAAACACACATCGAATCATGTCATCCCCTTTCCTAAAACCTTTCAATGGGCACCTCTTAACTCTAATATAAAGGGTTTTGGGGGGGATTTCTTATTTTTGTATGAATATACAAAGTGTTCCAAAAATGTCTGCACACTTTGAATGATTATAAACTCACTTTTTATTAACATACAGTTCATTTTCAAAATTTAGTTGTCAGCTGTTAAAGTATGTATACATTTTGGGGGGACACCCTCTATATTATTTTATTTTTCAACTAGAGGCCCAGTGCACGAAATTCATGCACACGTAGGGTCCCTAGCGGCTGCCAGCACTGGCTGGGGCCTCCCTTCCCCCGGCTGCCTGCTGCCGCCACTGGCCAGGGCAGGGCCAGCTGGGGGAGGGGCCGCAGGCAGTTGGCTGGCTGGCCCCACCCCCTGGTCGAACTCTCGGTTGAGGGGACAATTTGCATATTAGGCTTTTATTATATAGGATTACAGTTGACATTCAATATTTTATATTACTTTCAGGTATACTGCATAGTGGTTAGACAATTATATAATTAAGGAGTGATCTTCCTAATAGTTCTAGTACCCATCTGGCACCATACATAGTTATTACAATATTATTGAGTATATTTCCTATGCTGTATTTTATATCCCTGTGACTATTTTGTAACTACCAATATGTACTTCTTAATCCCTTCATCTTTTTCACACAGCCCCTAACCCCTCTCCCCTCAGGAAACCATCAGTCTGTTCACTGTACAAGATAAAGTTTAAGTTGAATTGTAGGTGTATGCTAACTTTTTTTGTTGTTAATCCTCACCCAAGGATATTTTTTCATTGATTTTTAGAGAGTAAAAGGAAGGGAGGGAAAGCAGGGGAGAGAGAGAAAAAAAAAAATCAATGTAAGAGAGACACATCGATTTGTTGCTTCCCACACATGCCCCAATCAGGGCCAGGAATCCAACTCAAGACCCTTTAGTATATGGGCCAACATTCTAACCACTGAACCACACTGGCCAGGGCTAACTCTTTTTTTTTTTTAATACTGATTTTTAAACTTTTTATTTTATATATATATATATGTTTTAATGTTTCAATTAAAGTTTACATCTATAATAATAAAAGCATAATATGCTAATTAGACCAGACATCCTTCCAGTCATCCTTCTGTCCTTCCAGATTAAGCCTGGGTCCCAGGTGCCAGAGGAAGCTGGTGCTGGCAGCTGGGGGAAAGAAGGCCTACTCTTGCACAAATTTCATGCATCAGGCCTCTAGTTTAATATATAACTTTCAAATGCAGAAGAAAAATTAATTTTCAATAATTAACTAATTAATTCCCTTTATAGTGATGGCTTATACCTTATTAAGAATCATAAATACATCATCTGCTATATTAAACTCTAGAGAAGATAACAGACTTTAGAATCAAATAGACTTTGGTTAAAATTCCACTTAGTCATTCACTAGTTTTGTAATTTTGGACCTATTAACCTAAGTTTCCAGTTTCTTTACCTATAAAATGAGGTCAATAATACTTAACTTTAAAGGTTGGTTTTAAAATTAGATACAATGTGTATAAATTGCCTAGCATGGTGCCGATACTTAGTAGATCAATAAACAATACCTACAATAAGCTATTATTATTATCACCACCACCATCATTATTACAGTGCAATTTTCCTCTGAAATCTCAAACATTTTAAGAGCTGTATCTTTATGTTTTTTAAATATGTTTTAATTGATTTTAGAGAGAGAGATAAAAACATCAATGAGAGAGAAACATTGATTGGCTGCCTCCTTCGTGGCCCCTACTGGGAATTGAGCCCAAAACCCAGGTATGTGCCCTGACCAGAAATTGAATCAGTGACCTCTTGGTGCATGAGACAACACTCAACCAACTGAGCCACACCAGCTGGGCTTTATTTATCTTCATATCATCCCTTTAAAGAACTGAAATCAATACAGATATAGATACTTCGAAGAACAATTTGTTTATTCTCCTTGATTAAATGAGGATGTTACACTAAATGCTATATTTATTTATTCATTAAAATGATATAGATATATCTTTTTTGTTGTTGTAAGTCCTCACACAAGGACGTCTTTCTATTGATTTTTTTTTTTTTTAGAAAGAGTGGAAGAGAGGGGAAGAGACAGAGAGAAATATCAATGTGAGCGAGACACATCGATTGGTTGCCTCTTGCACACACCCAAACCAGGGCCAGGGAATCTGCAACCAATGTATGTGCCCTTGACTGGAATCGAACCCAGGACCCTTCAGTCCACGGGCCAACACTTAATCCACTGAACCAAACAGGCTAGGGCAAAAATGATATAGATATATCAATAAATATAGCAGAACTAGAAAGCAGCCGGATATGGCTATATGGATCCATTGATCCACATTATGTAATAGTTTATTATTTAAGCTGAGCTCAGTGGCTACTGCTTGCACACCAAATACACATATATACCTCTCTAACTTAGAAGTCAATAACTTAACAACTCTACCTATCTGCAATTTAGTCCTGATCAAGAAGATAAATAAAACAATAATATAAAGTCTGTGCCATAAGCACTTATTCATAACTTTCTTAGAGCCATAAATTTTGAGTAACTGATGAAAACTATGGATCCTTTTTCCAGAAAAACACATAGGTGGCACAAACTCACATTTTGCTTATAATATCAAGCGGTTTGAAGACACTCTGAAGCCCATTCATTATCCTTGGATTTCAGGCTAAGTTGTCCTTGTCTGGAGTTTGCAACTTGCTTGTATATACAAAACTTTATATTTATCCTGCAATTCTCCTGGGGAACAGTAATTATATATTTTGTAAATGAAGAAACTGAAGCTCGGGTAGTATGCTACCAAGAGTTAAGTTCATCAACAGAACCAAAGTCTTCAACTTGCTGGTCTAAAAAAGGAAGAGCCAGCTCCGAGGGAACAGCTAACAGGATTTCTAGATAGGCATACTGCAGAAGCTGTAGAACAGGAACTCTCCAGCTGGGGCCATGAATGGGCCTCAGGGATCAGCCTGAGATTACAGGCAGAATTACGGGCTAGACGTTTGTGTGAGGGAGAGAAAATGAGGGCCCATGCCTTTCACTGGAATCTCAGTATTCTCTGATTCAAAACAAACAAAACTCTTAATATGATTCCTTTAGATATAATACTTAGTATGTTTGGGTAGAGGGTTTGCTGGTTCACTAGAAATAGAAGGCAGAAGGGGTTGGAGAGAAACAAGAAATGAGTTACTTCAAGCAGTAACAGCTAAAAGTGAGGAAGGAATGTGTGAAAACGGGCACAAGACAACAAAACAAAAGAACGAAAAGGTCAGTTTGGGCTCACTCCGTGTAGGAACAAGCAGCTCTCACATCGCTGTAGCTCCTGAGACCATCCCAGGATAATCTGTTCTGCACCTGTGTTTAAGACTAAAAAGGCTCCTAAATTTTTCTATTTATATTAGGTGTCTATTGTTCCTATTTGGCTGCGCTAAAACTCAGTTATTTGGAAAGTGTATCTGGTGCTCATGTTCACTCTCATTCCTCGTCAGTGTTGTATATACGGAGATAGTACTATAATTTTAAATGTCTAACTGGGGAGGAAGGGAATAAAAATAAGCATAATTTTGTCAAGTTCAAGGCACCTTTCCGATACATTAACAAACCCAAAGCAAACCATTAGATTGATCATTAAAACATGAAAGCAGAAAGTCTTATTTATTTGACATTACTGGATTCCAACTGTACTCCTAGAACTGTCACGTCCTGTGAGGCTTCACATATTTTATTGATTTTATAACATGTACCACTTTGCATTTTACTTCTATGTAAATAATGTTACCATTAAAAATATGTAGGGAAGAGCCCTGGCCGCTGGTTAGAGCATCAGAACTCAGACCAAAGGGTCATGAGTTCAATTCCCAGTCAAGAGCACATACCTGGGTTGCAGTTAAATCCTGGCCCCAGTCAGGGTAAGTGCGGGAGGCAACCAAGCCAATCAATATGTCTCTCTCACATGGATATGGATTTTAATGTTTCTCTCTCTCTCGCTCTCACTCTTGCTCTCCCTCCTTCTCCCCTTTACTCCCTCATTCCCAGTCTCTCTAAAAAAATCAAAGGAAAAAATATCCTCAGGTGAGGATTAACAACAACAAAGATATGTAGGAAAGAAACCTATCTCTAGCAGAAACTATGTATTCGTTCATCTAGAGCTGTGCATGTATGTAAGCCATGTGTAATTAAATAATTTACTGAATTTTATTGATTTGTAGACTTTCCATTAGAGTTATTATTACAGAGTCACTATTACCTTCATGTCTCACTCTTCTTCTACCATTAATAAGCTCATTCTGAAAATATGTCACCTCAAATAGCTTCTTGTAATTCTAGTGACATTGGGTAAGATTAGCCTATCGATTGTGAAAGGATGCTGGCAAAATGCAGTTATTTTCTTTAGTTAAACATCAGCAAAAGTCATCTCTCTTCTTCCTGTTGACTTTTACATATCTTTATGAATATGCTCAGACAAGACACTAACAACACTGACTTCTGATTCATGGACGCTTCTTAGAGTCACAGTCTATTGGTGATGTGAGGGATTCTGCAGGTTACCAAGTGCAAAAGCCAACAGACACGTCTACAATTGACCTGGATCGTCCTCATCGTTGAAACACATTTATTGTTTTCTTTTAGCTCAAAAATATGAAAAGGCCTATTTGTTTTTTGTTTTTAGAATCCTCTCACCCACCCACAAAATGACGTGTGTGTTCAGAACAGCCCATGATTATGTATGTACAGATGTAGCAAGAACATTTATTTCACCGCTGCCAAGTCTGACCTACAATGGAAGATGAACAATGACCTCTCAGAGATAATCCAGTGACACCATGGACTCATCAAGGGGACTTTGCCAAGGAAAAGCTTCCCCTTAACTGCACATTGGAAAGAAACCAGGCCGATGTCACCCAGACACACTGCACATTGGTTAAGCTGAGAGCTAGAAGCCCTTGCTGATGTTTAATAGAAGGCTCTCAATACATAATGTAGTATAATCCCATCAGCTCAGCTTTGCTGAATGAAGCTGGAGAAGCTATTTGGTTACTTGGTGGTGTCTTTGAAGGAATATCATCACTAAATACTTCCATCTCCTGATACAAATATTAGATGTCAATATTTAAAGTAGCACTCCTTAAGATGGACCTCAAGATTTTCTTGGAATCGACTTTGAGGAGGATCACTGGAATGTTGGAAACCATTTCTCCCTTCTGAAAGTTGGAAACTTGGATTAGTTCTTGAGGTAGAATGTTCTTTTGTCTCTAAGACAAATGTGAGTAGAGCATATTAATTATGCAAATGCAATCAAGTACCCATTAGAAGGAAAGCCCTATAGGGACAGGGATTTTTTACATTTTGCTCACTCATATGCCCCCTAAAACAGTGCCTAGCACATAGTAACCTCTTAATAAATATTTGTTGAATAAAATAATGAAAAAATTCCCCCTGAGCAATACCCTTTTGAGCAATACTTGTACTTTCTTGGATGTATGTTTTATCAGATCCAAGTCTTTACAATTGATGGTTCCCATTGAAATGTTTCTTTCTCTACATATTTATTGACTGCCCCATTCCTGTATAATACTGTTGGTTCATGTGTATATGTTGCTGTCTAAGAGATCAGGAACATGACCCATACATACAAATTCACACACACACACACACACACACACACACACACACGCGCGCAATAGGCAAGTGTGCAGATCTGTCTTATCTTCCTTTGATGCTAAAGAAAGTTTTGAAAAGTAACTAGATAACACTGAAGCAGTACCACTTGGTCTAGATTGTCTATGTTCCACAAATGGTATTAATACTCAGTGAACCTAGACCTTTGGAATATGTGTGGAACCAAGTATTCTGTTTAATGTCTTTCAGGGGCCCATAGGAAGTAAGTCATATTCTTGTACGTAGGGCAGGGTTTCCAGTGAGAAGAGTAGAGTCTTACCTCAGTCATCAAAGGAATGGCTCAGCCTTGGGAAATCTGCACTGCAGAGAGGGGTGTTAGCAAGGGATTAAAGGGAAGATGGTATCAGGTACTGTGGTATGAACTGGACTACAATCATACAGGTGACATGGTGTCTACCCCTAAGTACCGCAGGGTTTAGTGGAGGGAAGACCGGTATATAATCAAAATGAAAACATGATGTAAGTGTGATCCCAAGGTGAGGCTGAGTAGGGAAATGGGAAAAGCTTGCTGGAGGAGTTGATCATTAGACTATGTCTTTAAGGATGAAAAGCATTTAACCAGATGCATGTGTGTGTTTCTGTGTATGTCTCTGTGTGTCTAAGGAGGAGGGAAGAAAGTAATTAGATGAGTTTCTAGAAAGAGAAGCCAGCAAAATCAAAGACAAAGTAACAAGAATCAGCAGGATAAGGTCTATATATAGGGTGGGCAAAAGTAGGTTTATAGTTGTGAATATACAAAACACAAGAGTTTATTCTTGTATTATCATTTATTAATTATTGTATTATTTATTTGTACTATATCTGTACACCTACTTTTGCCAACCCCTGTATTTTTGCCAATTGCTGGAGTGCAAGGCAAAAAGGAAATCGCGGTATCATTCAACTGCAGAGGCACCACTCACATACAACACAATGTGGTGACGCTCCCTAGAGTGTGCAAGGCAGTGGTCCTGAAGGAAGGGTTAAAGGTGAGACTAAAAAGGTCACCAGAGGGCCTTGAATGCAGAAGCTTAAGTAAGGGATGGAATGATGATGGCGAACACCATATTCCTCCTTACCTCCAAACCACAAGCAGAGCATCGTGATTGGAGACACAGTCTCTTTTAGCTTACATTTCCTTAAATTTTTTGATACAGAACAAACAGAATCATGTTTCATGATTGACATAGCTGGTTTCATCTGTTATCGTAGGTTATATTCTATTGCATTTCAAATAGTTTGCATTTTCTCTCCCAGGGATATTGAGATACTTTATTGTGATGTGGAGGAAGGTATTATCTGGAGTTGTGCATCATGATATCTCCCTCTCAGTCTTACGCTATTGCTTCTATCCAGCAAGGTACTGGTATTATAAGAAAGCATGGATGATGGATTTTAGGTTGGACAAGACTGGACTGTGGAATGCTAGTTGGAAGGCTGCTGCAATAGTTCGTACAAGAGATGATAAGGCCTTAAATTAGGGCAGCAAGAGTTGGCATGGAAAGGAAAGAGAGTCAAGAAATATGCCTGGACTCAGAATGCAAGGCTAAGAGAAAGGCATCAAGCCTGATTCTCACGGCTCGAATGACTTAGTAAAAGGTGATAAGACCAGCTGAGCTGAAACATTCAAGAGGAGCCTACAGGTGCCACCAGAGGATTCTGACCTCCACACACAAGCAGCTTGTCATCATTTCCCTCTGGACTGGGACCCCCTTGTATTTGGTTGTGTGACCTCTGAAATATATTAAGCTGTTCACAACAGAGCTTTGCAGAGGGGTTAGGAGAGAAGTAATATTAGAGGAACCAATTGAACTTAATTTTCTACAATGCACTATTCTTGAAAGCTGTGAAACTGTAGTAGCAGAGGGCTCAGGGGAAAATAAGGGATGCAACTTATTATTCAACAGTTGTACCTTTTTTTTTTTTTCTTTTTTTGGTTATGTGTTAATCTAGAGAGTTAGGTAAGGTAGTCCCAATAAGAAATCATTTGCTTTTTAGGGAAAAACTTTTCATCACTAGAAAGATCAGTAAATGAGGCTGGATAGTCTCCAAGCTACCAGTTAGTTACCACTTCTCCCCCCTTAAACCTCCATTCTCAGATAAAGTTTTTAAATGTCCTTCTTTGAACCAAATGAACTATCCCAACCTTTCCCTCCCATTAACTTTGCCAGTTACTCACATTCATTGACACTCCTAGAATTCCTCCCTAGGCCAGATATCGTATCACTAGCTCAAATGCTCACATGAATGCTTTGGGCAAATATTTCTTCACAGTTCCCTGACCTCCTTAAACCCAAAAATGTTTCTTTCATTCTACTCAATCCAGTTACACCTATCAGATTTCACATTGAAATGCCAAATATGAATATAACCTCCTTTTAAAGAAGAGTAATAGCTTTATTTCACCTTCTCAGATTTCTAGAACCCATGTTCTTTCATACCCATTCCCTTCCCCCTCCCCCGCCCCCCGACTCTATTTCTACAACATGAAAATAGCAGAGGTTAAGTACTTCTGGGTTGAGGTCCAAATCTTGGAAAAGAGTGCAGTGGCATCTCATGGTCTTGAAACTCTCAAAATTGTTTAGGAAAAATGGAAGTACACCCTGGCTTCTTTCCAATGAGTGAAAGAGAATATTTCTACCCACATTTCCGATGTTTGCTCAGTGAGGCTGGCACAAATATAGATCAGTCAGTGAGTAGATCCCAGTCAGGATCCAGCTAAGGTTTTGTGGTCTTCAGGGAGTGAGTGTTCCGTAAACATTTTGAAAAAGAATAATTTTGTTGTAGAACCCTCCCCACTCTTTTCCTATTCTGTGCCATTTTCTCTGACCCTACTCTCACCTGGCTAAGATGTTAGTCTAGGTTAGTCCTGTAAACTTAGTATACAGAGACCAGGCATGTATTTTAAATGAGTAAAATGGGCTGAATAGAGGCACACTAAGGAATGGTGGGGACTGTGACCAACTAGGAGTCCATCGTCTCCATGTAGCCACAGCCAACTACCACCATGTAGAAACATAGACCTGGTATGTCCATATTTTCTAAACATTCTCAAGGAAAACAAGAAAAAATGTTTATTTTTGTATAAAATCTCCCCCCAAGAAAATGGTGTGTGGCTACTAAAAATGTGTAAATAACCTTATGGATCAGAGGCCATATTTGCCTCTTTACATCCTCTGGCTTTAAGGGATCAGCTGTCACGGATCTGAATTTCACAAACCACATAGACATTTCATCGCTTTCCTGCAGATTGATACAATTCACCGTACGGCTATTAGATGACGGATTTGGGGTGAGTGTGGGTGAGGTCGGAACTTCTATTAGGAAGCAGGAGGAAGCAGGGCATAAACAGGTTTTGGGGAGGGGGTAGCTATGGGTTTTGGGATAAGTCAGAACAAGCCACTTAATGAGCCTGTAAGCCTGTGGTGCAGAAGGTCCAGCCCACGGGCCCTCATTGGGTCTGGCCCTGCCAAGGCAACTGTAGGCGGGACTCATCACTCAATAAAACTGGGAGCTTTTTTTCATAGCAACATAAATTTATATAGATTGTGTTAAATTTATATTATATTAAGTGAATAATGTTATAAATATCCCAATGGCCCTTGTCAGAAAAAAAGATTCCCTACCCTGCTGTAAGCAAATGAGTGACCGGAGAGGAGTAGGGGTACTTCTCATGGAACTCAGAGGTGCAGCTTCCCCTGCAGCTTCCCCTCCCCGAGATGACTGGCCTGAAGCCCACTCTATTGACTGTAGGTGTGATGAACAAGATGGTAGCCAGAAGCCCGTATGTTCCAACTGTCAGAGCCTCTGCCTCGAGGGGCAATTCTGCCTCCAAAGCTATCCTTGAGGCCTCCTGAATCTACTCTCCCACCCCCCACCCCCTCACCCCTCCCCCACCCCCGTCTCCAGGCCCCCTGCCATGACCTGTGGCCCTATTTAACATTACAGATAACTTTTCTCCTGGGCACTCTCTTTGACTTGAGCTAAAGACCTCTGTGCCAGCATCTTAAGCAACGTACAGAGATTAACTTGAGCTAAGTGTGCTTGTCTCCAATAATGCAAATAACTTCTTCCCTTTTCATGTTCCATATTCATACGTGTCATTTGCACAGCAGTTCAAAAACAAAGCCTTGGAAAGTGAAAAGTTAAAACAACTTAGAGGGTAGGGAAGAGTCTGGCTCTGAAAAGTGAAATTGATCTCAAGACCTCCACAATTTCCTGGCTCACAATCATCCCTTGGAGATTCATAATTCCATGGAGGGCACTTAAGGACCAAAAATATTTTAAAGATTCCTTGTTCTCCATCAAGTCAATCTCTAATGTTCAAATTTGAGACACTGGCTGGTCTTGGGGGAAATATTTGGGTGCTGGGTAGTCTTTCAAATAATACCAATTTTAAAATGAATATTAAAATTGCAGTATAAAGGAGCAGATTGGCCGATCAAATATAACATTGTACAAATCATAGGATTCTCCCATCTGAATAAAATGTTAACAACCAATGCCTTTTAGAATAGCTCTGGGCTTTGCCTTCCTGTGCTACAATGCAAAAATATTCTAGAATATGTTTTGCTTCTGTGTCATGTGCCTTTGCCCCAGTCGGCACTGTAGGAGCCACATCCGAAACCAAAGCGAGCACAGACTGCCAAGACTAAGCAGGGGTGAGGGGAGGACATGAGCCTCAGGGACAATCTGAGGTCAGAACCAGCAAACTTGAGGAGAGGAAAGGTGAGATTAACAGAAACCCAAGAAAAATGTGTAATCTCACCATTGGCTGGATCAGAGTACAAGAAAATGAAGTTTGTTAGATGAAAAAATCAAGCAAATCTTATAGGTCCTCCTGTAACCATTTCATAGGGGGAGAGGGCAAGAGAGGTTTCAGGTGTGGGCTGTGCTGCTATTATTAGAGTTAAACGTAAAGAGTGCACTCTTCTGAAAATTTGGACAGTTTTAATTTTAACACACCCCTTACTCATTATACCTTGGCAGAATCCTGGAGCCCATGTGGACAATGGTTACTTGTTGGTATATCAGTCATTTGGGGCATTTTCTTTAGTTTAGGCTTTCATCTTAATAACTCATATTTTCTTCAGTTGAAATGCCTCCAATAAGCCATTACCTCTTTTTTCCTTTTTCTTTTTTTCATACTATGTGAAAATCACAACTCACCCTGAAGACACAATTACTATTGACAGAGATGTAAACCCTTGAACCTCTAGTAAGGTGACTATCTGAATAGAAAGAGCTATAAGTAACAAAATATATATAATGAAATTTTTAAAATGTATAGTATATCAGAACAAGGTGTGCCTTGATTGTTTTTAATACACGAGGCATTGTCAAACAATGTCATACAAAATTACCAGCAGGAAAATGCTGGCACCATTGGAAGATTGGTCACCTATAGGAGGTTTAAACAAATAAGTAAATACATGTGGATCATGGAAGCCCCATTTCTCAGTATCAGAAAAGGGAGTAATTAATAGAGAAAGGAAGAAAACCAGAATGAAAAGTGGTGTTGGATTGGAACTAGAGGTGTTAACTCATGGTTTTTCAATATACATATAGATATATGTAGATATAGATATAAACATGGATACCAGTATGTGCATATATAATGTGTATTTGTAAGGTACACACATATTCTCTCTAGCCCTTTCCACAAATAAAGAGTCTGGAAGTAGTGACACCACAATAAAAATAAAGACACCTAGCCCCAGATCTGGATTTCTTATATCACTCACCATTAAAAGGGGCCCAAGGTCCTTGGAGAAATGACACATTTCAGAACTGGGACTGTAAAGTATTAAGACGGTGTCTGAAATAACTTATACTAGAAAGAAAAGAAGTACTCAAAGAATAATGGAACATATCAAAAGGATATAGGAACCAACTTAAACTGATTGGTCTCAGAGGCCAAATTAGGGGCAATAGA
The DNA here is from genome assembly GCF_027574615.1 of Eptesicus fuscus. Classification (NCBI taxonomy): domain Eukaryota; kingdom Metazoa; phylum Chordata; class Mammalia; order Chiroptera; family Vespertilionidae; genus Eptesicus; species Eptesicus fuscus. The sequence goes on along the minus strand of NC_072487.1, from coordinate 60,337,184 downwards.
AATAATGATAGAAACAGAATACCACCCACTGAATAACATAGAAAGGCATGAGTTAATAGTGATGGGAGGGAGGGAGGAAGGAAACGAAGGAGGAAGGGAGTGATTGATGGAAGGTAAGGGAGAGAAGGAAAGTAGCTTGGTTGGATCACAAATGGGCTATTGAGAAGAGAACTTCCATAGTGGAGAAGCCTGGAAGATATCACCTTAACAAGTGATCAAAGTGAACATCACCAGGAATGGGACAAACTGACACCCTGTACCACCTGATGAGACACTGTCAGAACAAGCATCATTTCTGAGGTATTCCTGCCAAAGATGAATAACTTGTGTCAGCCAGACAAATTCAAACTGAGGAGCACTCTACAGAATAACTGACCTATAATCTTCAAAGGTGTCAAGGTCATGAAAGTCAAGGAAAAAGTGAAGAACAATTACACACTGAAGGACACAAGAGATGACAACCAAATGCAATTCATGATTCTGAACTGGGTCCCCTTCCCATAAAAATATATTATTAGAAAGCTTGACTCTACTCTGAGTAATGTTTAGTAATAACATGTCAAGGTTAACCTAATTTTCATGGTTGTATTGTGGTTTTAGGGAAAGAACGGCTGTGTAGGAAATATCATACACATCAGACAGAGTGATAGAGCATCAAAACAGCAAATTACTCTCAAATGGCTCAGGAAATAAAAGGTCTTTGTAGTATGTCTATCATTTCTGTTTATGATTGTTTTATCTGCGTAGTATATGACTATATATAAAATATATGAACTTTTCCCCATCTTGATAAAATGTAACAATTCCCTTGGTAAACATATTCATTATCATGTATACAAGACTTTTTGTGTTATACCAGCATAATCTCATCATTTTTATTAACTGCTATCTTTAACCAAAGCAACCAAGGTTTTTCTTCAGAAAAGAAAGCCTGAAGCAGAAAATCAAGAATTATAAAGCTGTTTTTGTCCACAAGTAACATTATATATCTCTTTCTATAAAGAAATTACCTTTTATAATTTAATTTAGTTGAACACAGGACTTTGCAATTTGATAATCTTAAAGCAATGTTGGTTAATCTAACCAGCAAAATCAATAGAGAGAATTTAGGAAATTCAAACTAATTAGGCTTTTCATGAAAAAAATATATCCAAGACTGGCATACAAGGAAGAAATGAAGTTATTTTTAAATCAGTTTAATTTTATAATTTTCATTATAAATATTAAAAGATCTGTTTTCTATACTCTTCTTTTATCATATATTAAAACCTTCAACATATTTAAAGCAAATTTTTCCATTTGATTATCTAACCAAGTTATAAGACTGTTAATGAAACTCATAGTTAAGACTTTTTTTTCTGCATTACAACTGTAGCAAGAAAAATTTCTTATACAGTCAGCATATTTAAATCATATTTAGAATTTTTAGTTTCTCTTATTTTACATTTATATAAGCACTTATTTTGAAATTATTTATAAAAGCTAACTGGAAAATGTGCTTGTTCCATTAGTTTTAAAAGACCTTATAATCTAATTTATTAACTAACTCTGTAAAAGTAGACAAAGTGTACCTATTTGTTTACTCAGAAACTAATATTTATAAACTGGGAATTTTTATCAACTCTTATGCAACTTAGAGGAGCTAATTGTGATAAGCAACAGAATTTAAAGTGGAAATAAAGGCACCAGTATTTATTAAGGATGTTGATTAGTTCAAGAAGAAAAATATGTAATTAATCACCATCTGTTCCCTTTAGGAAACATCATCCTCTCTAATAAAATGGTAATATGCAAATTAACCATCACTCCGCTACATAAGCCACGCCCACCAGCCAAGCCATGCCCACCAGCCAATCAGGGCGAGTATGCAAATTAATCCCATCCAAGATGGCTACAGCCACAGAGAGCAAGGTTTCCCAGGTAACAGAGCAAGCCAAACTTTCCATAGCCGTTGCAGGCCTAAGCCTCCACTCAAGCTACAAAGTTTCAATTATAGAAGTTAAACAAATTCAAACAAATGGCGGCAGAATGGAGCTTGAGAGAGCAGGCCAGGGTTGCCGCCGGCAACAGGGGAAGCAAAGCTTTCCGCACACCCTGGCTGGGCCCACCTGCTTAAGGCTACAAAGTTTCAATTGTAGAAGGTGAATTAACTGCCACAGAAATGGCTGCCGCCCTGGAGGGAGCAGCAGGCTTGGCTCCGCTCCAGGCTACAAAGTTTCAATTGTAGAAGGAAAATAAATTCCAGATACCAGGGCCTCCGCTTGGGTTGCCAGGGGATGTGGCCAGCCTGCAAACCACCACAGGCCCCTCGCTCAGGCTGCCCCATGCCCCAAGGGAACCCCACCCTGATCTGGGATACCCTTCAAGGCAAACCAGCTGGCCCCCAACCCCTGTACCAGGCCTCTATCCTATCTAATAAAAGAGTAATATACAGATTGATCATCACTGCAACACACAATATAGCTTCCCCCATGTGGTCAAAGATCCTGCCCCCATGTGGACACAAGATGGCCACTACAAGATGGCCAGCAGGAGAGGGCAGTTGGGAGGCACCCGGCCTGCAAGGGAGGGCAGTTGTGAGGGACCAGGCCTGCAAGGGAGGGCAGTTGAGAGGGACCAGGCTTGCAAGGGAGGGCAGTTGGAGGTGATCAACCCTGCAGGAGAGGGCAGTTAGGGGTGACCAGGCTGGCAGAGGAGGGAAGTTGGGGGCAAACAGGCTGGCAGGGGAGCAGTTAAGCATCAACCAGGCTGGCAGCGGAGTGGTTAGGGGGTGATCAGGCTGGCAGGCAGAAGCGGTTAGGGCAATCAGGAAGGCAGGCAGGCAAGCAGTTGGGAGCCAGCAGTCCTGGATTGTGAGAGGGATGTCCGACTGCCCGTTTAGGCCCGATCCCACCAGGATCGGGCCTAAACAGGCAGTCGGACATCCCTCCAGGAGTCCCAGATTGGAGAGGGTACAGGCTGGGCTGAGGGACAACCCCCCGCCATGCACAAATTTCGTGCACTGGGCTTCTAGTTGTTAATAAATGTCTAGTTCTGTAATTTTCCCTCTAAATTTACCAAAGTATTATTTCTCTTTTTTTCTAGTGTCCATACTTTTTAAAAAATAATAATGATAAACTCCTCGATTTAGCCTTATTTTATAAATCCTGAAGAGTAATTTTGTCATTATTCAATTGTTTTCAAAAATAAAAGTTGATCATTAATACTAGGAATTCAGCTTCCTATTGATTTTGGTGGAGGAAATTTTTTTACTGATTTTAGAGAGAGGAAAGGAGGGAGGGACGGAGAGAGGGGGAGAGAGAGAGAGAAACATTGATTGGTTGCCTCCAAACATGTGCAAACTGGGAATTGAACCCACCACCTTTCTGTGGATAAGATGGTACTCCAACTACCTGAGCCACAATGGCCAGGATGGTGCAGGAATTTTAACAGATATTGAAACGATTGGATCTAGAATACTACTTGCTAACAAAAAATAAAAAGTTAATAATTTCCCATACCAATCTCCTCTTTCAACTCCCCCCAAAAAGAGAAAAAGGCAATGTTAATAGGATGGAGTCTGTCTTTTTCACCTATTTTTATCATAAAAATATTTCATTACAATATTTCATAAAAATCATAACAATTTTGCATCCAAAATATTACAAATAAATATACATACATATAGGTGGATGTTTGATTATATTACCCATTATCTTGTACCTTGCTCTTTCGTCTTTAGCAGATCATAGACTTCTCCCTCTGGGTCTTCATGGTTCTAAAATTTCAGTTTTTTTGTTTTGTTTTGTTTTTTCAAGAGAGAACAACAGCAGTTGTGTGTGTGTTTTTGTGTTTTGTTTTGTTTTGTTTTTCAAGAGAGAACAGCAGCAGTGGGTACTCAGGGTGTGATTTAAAGACATAGATATAGAGGAGGCGATGTCTGAATGTCCACAGCTGGCATTATTTATCCAGCTGAAAAAGGCTGCTGACTTTCATTCATAAAGCATGGGGGACTATGTTCTTGAATAAAAGAAAAGAAAGGAAATGAACGAATGCTCCTTGGACGGAACAGATGAGTCATAGAATTAAGTAGCCAGTTGGTTTAATTTTAGCTTTCAGGCTTCCCTCCTCTAATAAGCATTGCAATCATTCCACCTCTGTCAAAAATAATAAGTAGATTGTATTGCACTTGGGACTAGATATCTGAAATTAATAAAGGGAAAAACAAATAGTAAAGTCATTCCTAGGATTTTTTTTCTTATGGTTTATATGTAATTGATCTACTTTGCTACTGTTTGCAAATGATGCAATTCAGACCTTCAGCATCTGAATTGTGAGGAGTGCTATGTACAAATGCATATTCCTAGGTCATGTTTAGACACACATACCCCACCAGAATCAAAATATCTGGGGATGGAGACAGATAAATTGCTTTTTAAATAAAGCTTTCTCCAGGGGATTTTAATGTACAATAACCTAGTTGATAACTACCTCTAGGCCTCCCCGCAGCTCAGAGATTTGCCTTCTTGTCTCTTAAAATGTCCTAATTATCCTCTCTAGCCTTCAGATTCCTAACATCACTCCTATCTTCTCTCCTTCTCCTCCTACTCCCCCCAACTAGGTTATGAAGGAGGAAACTTATGTACTCTTGGCTCCAGATAGCACCTGAGTCCCGAGAAGAACATGCAGAAAGGGGCTGCTCATTTGATTTGACCTAAGAATTGTCCATTACTATGTTCACACTCAGGAAATGTTAGTTCTGAGTCCTCTGGGACCCTAGGAGATGCTAGAGATAACATATTTTATATCTCTAGGAGAGGCCAGAACAGCATGCAGACACTTTAGTGGATGCTACGAAAAAACATGCCATACAGGGAAAGGAGAGCAAGGACCTGTAAGGACAGCAACTTTGCCTTTTTCATCTTCTCACTCTCCCATACCAGCAGCCAATGAATGTTCTTGAATGAGTAAAGGTCAATATGTGAATGAGTGACTGAATGAATTTAATGCTTTTTGGTGACCAAAAACAACAATAGCAACAACAAAATAATATTCTCATCCCTGAGATTATTGCCCACTTAAAAAAGACACAGGGGTGCTTTATATTTGTCATCAATCAGAATGTCATCTATAACTTTTAGAAATGTCTAAAAGAAAATCTGCTGGAAATAGATTCAATAGGTTTTAAAACTCCAGAAGGTAAATAAAGTACGGAATTCCCTGGAAATGCTTTGTCAAGGCATAAGAAGACAGTGCTAGGAAACAGCTCTGGAGCTGTGTGGGTCCAATTCAGGGCCTCACAAACATGAAAGAAAGAAGAAGAAAGAAAGAAAGAAAGAAAGAAAGAAAGAAAGAAAGAAAGAAAGAAAGAAAGAAAGAAAGAAAGAAAGAGAGAGAGAGAGAGAGAGAGAGAGAGAGAGAGAGAAAGAAAGAAAGAAAGAAAGAAAGAAAGAAAGAAAGAAAGAAAGAGAAAGAAAGAAAGAGAGAGAGAGAGAGAGAGAGAGAGAGAGAGAGGGAGGGAGGGAGAGAGAGAGAGAGAGGAAGGGAGAGGGAAGAAAGAAGGAAGGAAGGAAGGAAGGAAGGAAGGAAGGAAGGAAGGAAGGAAGGAAGGAAGGAAGAAAGGAAGAAAGGAAGAAAGAAAAAGAAAGAAAGAAACCAAGAAAAGCCAAGGTCAGAAAGCTACCCTGAGCAGACACAATACTGCTCACTAGCTAAGTTCCGGGTTACTCTACCCAACCTCAAGGAATCTGAGCTCTTCCCAAGTTCTAATTTGACCAGACATTTCCTCCATTACATTGTGATGAAGGGGGGATGAAAGAAAAATGGATTCTTTGAAAAGAATGGAAAATAACATTTTATGAGAAAATTATCTGAAATATAGACCCAAAAAATGCCACTAGGACCTCATAGTTTCCCTAAGGATATCATTTGACCACTGAACCTATCCACAAATATTTTTGAAACTCAGGAACTTGCAGCACATTCTTTATAAGAGGATATTACCATGAATCCCTCCACTGGGGACACTGTCCTTGTGGTTGGCTGAGTCTGTGATGGCTCCCAATGATCTTCATATCCTGGTATTCACATCCTGTGTAATCACCTTGAGTGTGGAATGGCCAATAGAACACAAAGGTGATGGGATGTCACCTATATGATTATGTTATAATCTCTGTCTTGCTAACAGACTATTCTTATTGCTTTCTCAGCTTGCATACTTTGATGAAATAAGTGGCCATGCTGGAGAGGTCCACAAGGCAAAGAACTGAGGACAGTCTCCAATCAAAAACTATGAAGGACCTGAAGCCCTCAGTCAAACGATCCTTCAGGAACTGAATTCTGCCAACAACCTGAATGAGCTTACAAGTAGACCCTTCCCCAGTTGAGCTTTCGGATGAGGTCACAATTGCAGTCTTGTAAGGAACCCTAAAACAGAGAAATCAGCTAAGCTGTTGCCAGACTCATGACCCAAAGAAACTATGGTTTAATAAAAATGTGTCATTTTAAGCCACTGTGTGGTAATTTGTTATGCAGCAATAGATAAATAATGTAATCCTGATCCAAACTGATATCAAGGAGAGAATGTCTGGTTTTCACAGTTCTGAACAATTACTCTTGCTGCCCTTGCCCTTGCTGGAGTCTGTGAAATGAGATACACTGTTTCAAGCTGCCAGTTTCCAGTATGTATATGGCAACCTCTACAGCCCCAGGAGGCTACTGAGAGGTACCTAATGGGGAAGCCAAGCCCGTGAGAATATACTTACTATTTCTTAAAATAGTAACTGGTATTGGCTTGTGTTCTAAAGAACCCTTTGCATCTCAGAGAAGAGGATGATAAATTGAGTGCCACATCTGCATTTTCCGTCAAAGGCTTTGGTTATAAGTAATCCCACGTGCTGCAACCATCAGCTGTATGCAAGGAGGCTGCCATATGAATAAGCCTTCATTTGCTTGAAGCCAGGATTCATTCCATATATACTCACACACAGATACCAGGCTGCTTTGTGGGAAGATGGATTCATTGAACTCACTTTTCAATTGCGTCAGCTTCTCTTTTAATGTAGTGATGAATGGATTCGATTAGATGGAAACCATATTTGTGATTGGCATATCCAAAGTGTTATTTCTTCCCACAGAGTTCATAATGTGCTATAACTAAAAGCATTGTGTTTCTTTGCTGTCTCTCCAGGTTACACCTGTAGGCAGCTCTCTGAGCAGAAGACTGAATGTGACACTGGTATAAAGAAGAAGAGGAATCCCCTGAGACACTTGCCAAGGGACAACAGGGCTCTTCATTCTCTTATTACTTAAGCTTTTGCACTCGGATGTCGAGTGTGACTCGACACGGTTAGCATTGGTAGCAGCTCAAGAAAAAAGCAAGTGAGTGCAAAGGGTTAAACCTTAGGCCTTCTGTTTCTAAGCCACCCTGTCTATGGCATTTGATTATAGCAGCCCAAACGGACGAAGACAATTCACCTCCAATCTACAGGTCAATCCCAATTTTCTACAATTTCTCACAGATTATTGACAACGGCTTCCTATAGTTCTAGCTCTTTAAACTCTGGATATAATTCATCAGGGCCAGCTTCTCACTGTTTCTTTACCTCTAGTAAGTTGCAATTCTCTTTTCACACACTCTTTGTTCTACCCTTTCCAGTGTGAAGACCATATCCTTGAGAGAGAGAGAGAGAGAGGAAGCAGAGATTGGAATCATCTGTCTTCTTTGTCAACAGCCTGGGGGCCAAGCTGTGGACATATCACTCTCTCCTTCTTTTGTGAAAACCAGGATCCCTTTTGCCCAAGCCTCCTGTCCCCATCCTCCTCCCAAGTGTGGTCCAGTGTCCTCTACCCATTGTCCAGGGCGTCCTCCCTGATCCCATTTCACTGATAACTGCCATTGACGTAGCCTCTAGTGTCACGCCTGCCTTGTTCTAGCAATTTAATGTGATGATCAAGCTCTTCCTCCTTTACTGAGTCAGAGATCTCTTCCTTTCTTCATAGCGCCTTGGTACACATTTCTTCTGAGTCTGTTCCCTGTTCTGAAAAACCTCCCGCTGGGCCCATCAGAGCTGCACCCAGCTGGCCCGGGACTTGCCCAGGGAAGCTGCCTTCCTCCTGTCACTATGAAAGCTTCCCTGAGGCAAAGCCGTCACCACACCTGGTGGACAGTGTGTGCTGAGGAACCCACAGCTCCCCTCTGCACTCCAGAATTCTCCTTCATTTTCTCCACAGACAGTAAAGCACGTCTACCATAAGGTCCTCAGTGCCTTTCCCTCATCTTGTAAGTCACCTCCACTTTGTCATTTGTGATTTCTCTTCCAGCTCCCTCTTTCTAGTTTTGAAGCCGTGAAGGCTCCAGCCAAGCCTTCCTTCCTTTCCTGGGAACCTCACACTCCACTCACCAGGACCAAGCCCCACCCATGGGCATCCCCCATGGTGTTTAAAAGAAAAATAAAATAAAATTCAGGTGTGGTTTGTCTCCTGATAGGATATGGACACATTAGTGATGCCATTAAAGGGGGCCCTGAGCTTCCTTTGGGGATGAGGTCCTATTGACAGCTCACAGGGTCAGGCAAGATGAGTGAGCAGCAAGGCCCATGTTCTCTACAGGCTGGATTTCATTGCAGACTGAGAAACCTACAGATCTGACAACCTCCTCATTCTCAGGTAACCTTTACCTGTAACTGAAACATAAGGATTAGCTAGGTCAAGAGTTAGAAATTATTTTTTTAACACAGGAGAAAATCTTGTTCAGAGTAGCTTCACCCATCCCCCCCACCCAACTGCCAAAAATCAAAACAAAACATGAGTTCCCATTGGGCAGATTCTTGCATTGTGATTTGGGCTTTACCAGTCTAACCTATTACTTCTGCTAGAACCAGAGATAGGCTTGTCTGACCTGGAAGCATCTTCCCAGTTAACTCGAGAAACATAATGGAACTGTTACCCACTGCGGTTACCACCTGAGACCTTGGTTCTTCTTGTCGACGCAGGAAAGATTTTACGGTCAAGGAAAATGAAAGTAAAACAAAGCGGGATTTATTGAAGATACACTCCAAGCAAGGAGTGGGCCAGTTGAGAGAGACAATGGCCCGAATTCCTGGTTATATGGTTTAAACAAGAAGATGCTACCGGGGAGAGGAGATGAGGAGAGCTCAGTTCTTGTCTTCTTGAGGGGAAGATTTCAATCAAGAGAAAAGTGTAGAAAAGCAAAGAAGAATTTATTGACCACTGAAAACATATTAGGGCAGGGAAACAAGAAAGGGCATAGAAGAAGCCACAGGAGAGCGTAGGCTGGGCTGCTTTAGCTCACTGGGAAGTCAGGAAAAAGAGGGCCTTGGAGACAGGTTCAGGGGGTTAGCCCGGGATAACCTGCCACTGCCCATTGCTCCCTTGGTTGCAAGTCTCATGGGCAGGGGTCCTTTAGGTTAGGGGGTATGTGCAGGGAGGGAGAGGACAGGGGAAAAGAAGGGAGAGTGTTCTGGGACCTTCATTTTCAGGGGTTTTAAAGGCGGGGCGTTGAGGGGAGGTCTTAGGATCAGATCAATAGATCATTCATCTGCTTTATGCTGATGTACCAAAATGAGATTTATTCTCTTAATCTGTCTGTCCTTGGGTGTGGTTGGCAAATGGCACTAATTGGATTTCTACAATCTGTCCCCCTGAGCAGGGTGATTTAAACTATTTACCCTCTGGTTGGGGAGAAGTGCAAACTATTTACTCTTAAGTGCCCTTGGTTTAGGGAAGACAGGATTTACTAGGTGGGCACAAACTGCTGTTTAACTATCTGTCTCAGCTTCCCCATTCCACTTATCCTGGAATTTTCCTAGCTTCTTCCTAACAGAACTTTCTGTTCTGAGAACACAATTAACTAGACATATTTGGCCTCGTAATTTTTTTTTTTTAATAAACATTTATGAAGCCACAAAGCGACTGGCACCATTAAGTCTGTGTATCAGAAGGGCTCAAGGAATAGTTTCTGCTTTGTGCCGGGAAAAGCAAATGCCTTGTTTATTCTCTTTAGTGATGAGAAGAGCAGACACCTGATGGAGAAGCTCTACGTCTGCCATCTCAGCCCATCTTATTCCTGTGGCCACAGGACTCCCAGCTGGGGCCCAGCCCCGAGATGAACAAGTCACATGGCCTGTCCCCTGTGTGCTGGCATTGGCCTTGGGTGGGGTAAGGGCTGAGCCAGCCCAGCACATAATTTCTTTGTAGCTTAAACCTGAACTAAAAGTTAGACCAGAGGTAAAGAATGGCACACAGTGGGGGAAATCCTCCTCCCTAATCCTCCCCAGAAGCGGCAACACCAGGCAGCGCAATGGCAACGCCAGGTGCACTGCAAAAGTTGGCAGCTTTGGCAGCCTTGGAAGACTGACCCCTGTCACAGACATCAGCATCCCCCTGTGGGCGCTCACGGCCACAGCAGGGGTGAGGAGCCAAATTATTAAGGAGAGAAGCTCATGGGCAGAGATTAGAGGTGGCAAAAGAACTGACAACTCAATGAAGGAACTCACCTGAGACATGCCCTGGGACACCCAGCGGAGGCTCCAGTCAACTCCAGCTGAAGGCCAAGATATCTTATAGGACACAAGGTGGGACTCCGTGTGTTTTCCCTCCTCTGGGGAGGGCATGCTAGGTCCCAAAAATGAAGTGGAAACTCTAAACCTAAAGAGATGACTATGGGAGGAAACAGAGAGGGAAGATAGAGAACAAGATGCAATTATCAGAGGGAAGCTATGCCCCCATAAGGCAAGTGCACTGTGGCAAGCAAGAAAGATGAACGCAGAAGCATAGTTATCTGGTCCTGCCTCATCTCTGTTGCCCTCCCCTTCATCCAGCTGTGGGCGTTGACTTGAACTCTTGCAGGAAAACAACCAATGAGCTCTCCGTCAGAGTCAAGTGCATACGCATTCTGGGGAATGCAGGTGGTGCACGGGCTTCTGATAGGCATCGAATGGATCACTGCGCAGAGAGGAGAACTGACCAGCTGACAACTCACTGTTCAGCCTAAGAGAACCCTGAGGTTTCCTAGCCCTTCCCTGCCCCCGGCATCCTAGAGAACAGCCAGAGACCCCCTGGTGTGTTCTGGGTATTCACATGCTTGCTGGGGGGGGGGGGGGCGCGGTTGATAAACCAAGGAAAACAATGCTTACCATCCATCAGCGTTTATTCCAGTATATGCTGTGGGAAAAGCCGAGATCTAAACCACGCCCGCCTGCCAGGAGAGCGCTCAGAGGCTCAGGAAAGCCAGCCCTACTTGGAAACCGTAGTAATTACTATGGGAACCTGTGGGCTGCCAGGAGGCTGGGGAGACAGCTTAATTAAGTGCCATCGCTGACAGTTCTGATTGGGAAATTGGGGGCACGGGAACTGGGTGCCATTCAGGCAACAGTCTGCTCCTTCTGTGAGGACACAGAGAGGGTCTCCTCTCTTGCCTACAACAAATGAGAGATCTGCAATTATGCGACGTCAGACTGCAGCTGGGCGTGCTATTTTGGATTTCGTGTTTTCCTGGAGAGTTTTACAACCAAAAAGATGAAGTGCCGCCCCGCTTGCATGGAGTCTGTATTTAAGGTACTTGAGGCCCTGTGACACTCTACAGTCCTCATTCCACTTCTCGTGTTGGAGAGAAGGTAGTGAGCCAAAATCTGGTGGTTGACACGGCGCATAGCCATACAAGCCCTGTGTGTTGGCTTGCTAGGGCTGCCATAACAAAACACCACACACTGGGCGGTTTACTAGCAAACCACAGAAATGCATTGCCTCTTACACTTCTGGGAGCCGGACGTCCCAGATCAAGGTGTGGACCGGGTGGTTTCATTCTAAGGGCTGTGAGGGAGTCTTTCCCAGGCCTCTCCCCTGCCTCCTGGTGTTTGGCTGGCGACCTCCCACATTCCTTGGCTTGTAGATGCATTGTCCCATCTCTGCCTTCTTCTTCCCATGACATTCTCCCTGTGTGTGTGCCTATCTGTGTCCAAATATCCCCTTTTTATAAGGACACTGTCATGTTGGATTAGTCCCACCCTGCCGACCTCAATTGGGGGCCACAATTCAACCGTTAACTCTTTGGGTCCAATGAAATCGCATGTGTGTAGGGAGCGGCTTTAGGGTTAAGCTTCCGACTGACCTGTTGGCAAAGCCACAAACAAGTCCCAGCTTAGAGGGCACAGCCCTCTTAACATAATTAAGCTTGACCTTATGACGCTCCCTAGATCTTATCTGGGTAGCTAATGGGCTGTGGGAGGTGCAGCAAGTGCTGCCAAAACAAGTGAAACTCACAAGAACATTGTAACTATGGTGACCACTACCGTGTTTACCTCTGGCTACAAAGTAAAGGCTCAGCGTCTGGATCTCTCTCTGTGGCCTCAGCCAGGCATAGGAGATCCACCTAGACCCAGCTTATTCTCTTTGTCTTTTCTTCAATCCTTCACCGCCTCCCCTCAGGCTCGCCAAACCCTTGGCTGTGCTAGCACAACATACATGTGGATGCTGTCTGGAGGGGGAAGGAGGCGGGGAGGGAGAAAAGTAGAGCTTCCCTGACTGACAAGAGGGTGCAAAGCCCCTTCCTGTCTTCTCAGCACAGCGCCTCCTGCAGTCTCAAGGGGGCTCTGTGGGGCTCAGCTTAACTTTCCCTGGTTTTAGAGTAACAAAACTAGAACTTGAATTTATTTTTCCATATATATTTCAGAGAGGAAGGGAGAGGAGAGAGAGATAGAGATAGAAACATCAATGATGAGAGAGAATCATTTACTGGCTGCCTCCTGCACGCCCCCTACTGGGGATTGAGCCAGCAACCTGGGCATGTGCCCTTGACTGGAATGGAACCTAGGACCTTTCAGTCTGCAGGCTGATGCTCTATCCACTGAGCCAAACCAGCTTGGGCTATTTTTCCTTTTTATTTTTTTAATGGACTTGTGTCACAGGTTTATTTAACTCATTAATAAGAAAACCAGTGGGGTGTTACAGCCAGTCAAAGGAGCATTCAAAGAACACACATACCAAGGCAATCCGGGGTGCGGAAATGAATTGACCAATAAGTGCAAAACTAGTCAGAATCCACAGGGCAGGAACCAACTGCATCTCCACTGGACAAAATCCATTTGCATTTCTCTGAGCCAGAATCATTTGCATTGCTATCAGTTTTCTACAAACGACAGAGTTACAAGAAAGCTCAGAGACCAGGGAAGGTGCAGATACCCGGGAGGGGGCACTAGGCAAGACACCCAGTAGTCTTTTTTTTTTTTTTTTTTTTTCATTTCAAAAATTGTGTTTTTCACAATTCTCCCTGGTAGAATAGATGCCTCCCAGGTGCTAGGACCACATGCTCATATAGAATCAACATAGAAGGTGTTTATGTCCTTGGGGGAGGGGTCCTCCTTCAGATCTCGGGAACTATTAGGATGGTTCCTCCCCTCCATCTCCCCCACTGCTGTTCCCCAGGCCGTGCCAGCAAGGAAGCAGGAATCCCTCCGTGGTTCCAGGGCTCCCTCAGCTCTTCCTGGGACACCAGGCCTCCGGACTGCAGCACCAAGCTTGCCCCTCCTATGCTTTGCCTCTGCTGCCAAGCCCTTCCCATGCCCTGGCTCTGACCCCACCAGCTTCTCTCTCCTCTCCAGTGTACACTTCCGTGGTCAACCCAGTCCCGGACAGGCACTCGGCCACTTCCTAACCTGGGAGTCCACCAGCCTCAAGATCCACCTGGTTCCGTCCTGTCTGCTGTGCCTCCCGCTGCCCTAAGCCTTCAAGCTACAAGTTTGAGACCAGAGAACTCAACCCTCGTTCCCCCAGTGCAGGGCACAGCCAGTCTTCAAAAACTGCCCTCTGCCAAAGGGAGCCACTTCCCCCGAGGCTCTGACCCCGCTCTGGGGTAGCCCACATGCAACCACTGGTCCGGGTGGGGGTACAAAGTCCCAGCCTGCTTGCCTCCATCTGGAAGGACCCTGAAGCGCCACCCAGGTTCCGTGCCTGCCCCCCGTGGGGTCAGCTGGGGTCTCTGTTGCAACTAAACCACAGTCCCGCTCCTCTGTCTGGTCTCTCCCTCCCTTACACACTCCCTTGGGTGTGTTTCCAAGGCCACTCTGCAATAAATTTTGCACAAGAGCCTTAGAGCCTTAGAGTCTGTTTCCTTGGGAACACAGTGCTGCGGCAATGAGATAATGCCGAGCATACAATAGGGGCTCCAATGAGCCACCTCAAGGTATGTGACTGTCATCAAGTCCCTTCTTCGCGGCCTCGGTTAGAAGACTAAGAAGTGCTTAAAATGAAGGTATCAGACCAACTAGTCCCTAGGTTTTTTCTGAGCAGCAACTTTCTAATATTTAGTTATTGAACTGTACACTACGGCTGTGTGCTGGGGAGACAGACACCAACGCCACCACCGCCCGGGCATCGCAAACATGCAATTCCACACGGATACGGCGATGAGAAAGAAGCGAAGCTGGCCTTGGTCACTTGGTTCAAAAGTGGAGTGGGGACAGGGGCATGGCTAGTGTTCCGCCTCCTCCATTGGGAATGCCACCTGACAGGGTGGGAGGGGGGACGCCCCGAGCAAGGTAAGCCGGCCTGAGATTGTTTCCCTCCCACATCCTGCCAGCCGCCCGAAACCGATACCCCTGGGAAAGGCTGGCATCTGACAGGGTTACACTCTCCCGTGGTCAGCGTCGTCCTTGGCCAGGTGAGTGCTGGGATCGTGTCAGGGAGCCACACATCAGCAGCCACACTGGGGATGAAGTTTCGGTCCCTTTTGGGGTGACTGCCTCTTGCTCAGTGATGCCCAAAAGCAAAGTACAAGCTGTAGCCCTCAATCCATAGACTAGGGTACAGTATACTGGCCCCCAAAACTCACATTTCTCATTCCTGCTTGGGATTGATAGAGACCTTGGGGACCTGAGAGCCCATAAACACTCATAGAACTATAACACACACACACATACTCACTCACACACGCACTCATACACACACACTCATACACACACACTCATACACACACAGATACACACACTCACACATTCATACACCAACACACACACTCACACATATACACACACACTCATACACCCTCTCATTCACACACACACACTCACACATTCATACACTAACACACACATACACATATACACACACACACACACACACATACACAAATTCACACACGTGCACACACACACACACATTAACACAAATACTCACACATACACATACTTCCCACCACTACTTGACTGAGATTCTTAGCACAATACAAGTTTACGTGTTGCTCTCTTGAAGTCCAAAATGGGTGTTTTGACAGCAGCCGTCCTCCACAGTATGACTCAAAGGCCAGACGGCTTCGGCTTGCTGTTCCCAAATGGCCACTCTTGTCTTCACAAGACGGGGGAGGAGGAAAGAATCAGCAGAGGCCGAGGTGGGAGGAGTGTGGAGGCAGGCCTGCGGTAACCAACACTCAGTCACAGCAGCACGCCTGACTGCAGGGCTGTCTGCCTGGGAACAGGTTTATCTGTGTGCCCACCGGGGAGCCAGCCGGTCCCTGCCACGGGATGATAACCTGGTAGGATTGTTGTAAGATTAAAGAAGATAATATGCACTGTAGGTGCACTAGATATTCATTGTTGTGGAGAAAATACCACAAGGGCAGTCAACAGGCCCTTGAGAAGTGGCTGGGGTGCTGTGTCAGGCATGGGTCGCGAGCCTGGGAGGGTGACACTGTCTCATTTGGGCCCAAACCATACCCAGGATGGGCTTGGAATGATGAACTCAAGATCACACTTGGGGAGAGAAGAGGTGGTGGGCTTTGGTTCTGAGTTAGGAGGAGGCAGGGAAATGGCATTTCAATTGCTTTCAAAGTCTCTCACCTCCCCCGCAGTGACCAGTCTTCTCAGCAAACGCCAGAAGGCTAACAGAACTTGCAACCACAAAGATCCAAGGACTCCCAGTCAGGCTATAAGAAGGATGTATGGCCCTGGCTGATTTGGCTCAGTGGATAGAGCGTCAGCCTGTGGACTGAAGGGTCCCGGGTTCGATTCTGGTCAAGGGCACATGCCCTGGGTTGCGGGCTCAGTCCCCAGTGCGGGGCATGCAGGAGGCAGCCGATCAATGATTCTCTCTCATCATTGATGTTTCTATCTCTCTCTCCCTCTCCCTTCCTCTCTGAAATCAGTAAAAATATATTTTTTTTAAAAAAAGAAATATGTATCTTCTCCTGCTGCTTCGATATTGGCTTCATTGCTTGAGAAATAATAACCTTGGCCTTTTTTTTCTAGGGATACATTTGCCTCTTTTCAGCCTTATTTTAAACGGTCTACATTCTGCATCAAATGCCACGGCCTAAGACATTTGGGACAAAGGCTTCACGCTCAGATTTCTTCTCTCTGACCTCCAAGTTGCTCTCTTAAGAGAAGAACAGAAGAAAGAGGTTGTATTAATGCCAACATATAGGGAAAAAATAAAAACAGCCATCACTTGATACCCCCCAACTACTACAGTCCACACACACACACACACAGCTACACTCCAGCAACAACTTCTAGCTGCATTTGTCAATTTGGCTTGGGGCCTTGGGAAAGAAGAGAGAAATGGAAAATAAAGGAAGTGAGACAAAAGGGAGATAAAGCATAAAGCAAGTGGGGGGGAAAGGTAAGTAAAAGTCCTTTGGGGCTCTGTGTGCTGTGAACTGTTGCCCTACCCCCAGGTAGCTTTAGTTAATCTAGGCTTCTTGTAAAATACACACATTACAGCAAATAGTTCTTTAGACTTGAAAACGCAGGAAAATCAAGAAGTAAAATGATTTTGTGACACAATGCAGCAGTCTTTTGGAAAATATTGGTTCACTGGGTTATGCAGATTTCTTCCAAATGTTGGCCCATTTTATTACACATCAAAAAAAACCGTTTGTTGGTATCCCTACCTGTCTCAGCGGAAAATTCCTTAAGTCTTAAGAAACTGTCAAGCTCATGGTGACAGAAACAAGTTTTCCAAAATTCTAAGTTTTGCTTGAAATCTTGTATTTTGATCATTGGTAATACACACTGTCAGTTGTTTGCCTTGAAGCGGCAGGCTCGTTTTGTTCATTTTCAGGGAAATACCTGCCAGGTACCCTATTCTGAAAAACCACCGTTTTTCGGTCAATCGTGCTTTTAAATAATATTTCATTTTATTATTTATTAAGGGATTGATTGAGCTCTCAACTTCAACACACGAGTGCTTTTACTCAAGACAACCATCGTACCTCAGAATGCAGCAAAGGCACCTCATGTATACGTCACAGAAAAGGCAAAGAACAGCTTCATGTTGTTATAAAAACAGTGAGACTCCCAAGACCCCCTGAAGGGGTCATGGGGCTTTTAGGGACCCTCAGGGCACACTTTTGAACAGCTGTTCTAGATCAAGCTGAAGTCTTCCTCATTGTCCGCTATTCCCAATCTCTCCAGCACAGCCACCAAAATAACCCCAATTATAGTGTTGGTATAACATCCGTACAGACTTTTAGATACAAGCATGTCCATTGAAAATCTATAGATTGTTTGCTATTTTCACACAATCATGCATTTTTCATTGATCTCAGAGACAGTTAGGGAAAGAGAGAGAAACATCGATGTGAGAAAGAAACATCGATGCCTCCCACATGCACGTGGACCGACTGGGGATTTAACTCAAAACCTGAGGACGTGCCCTGACAGGGAATCGAACCCATCACCAGTCGGTGTACAGGACAATGCTCCAACCAACTGAGCCACACTGGCCAGGACGCAGTCATGCATTTTTGAGCTTCAATTGATTCAAACAGATCTAGTCCACTCTTTTAACTGTACAGTATTCCACAAAATGTATTACACTCTTTCATTTATCCAGTCCTCTGTTCAAAGGTTTTCTTTCTTTTTTTGAAAGTGTTAATCTTACTTTTATCGGCTTATATTTTTAAGCGGTGCCGTTTGGAATGCATCGTGAAATGTTCCATACATATACAGGGCTGTAGATGACATGCCTGTGATGTAAAGAATAACATACGTGTGGAGCCCCAGGACAAGGGTGCACTCATGCTCCGAAAGGAGCCTCATAGTTGCCAGGGGCTGTGCCAACTGCCCAGGGCGAGCTGGGTCTGGTTTCTCACTCATGAGTTTTGGCAGAGCTTCAAGGACCCATGAAGACATGAAAAGGCATCATTCTTAAAGGTTAAGATGAAACTTGCTCTTCAGGGACAAGCCCCCCACCCCCTACTCCCACCCCCAACCCCCCCACACACACCCCTTTTCTGGGACTGAAAGATACACAAAGTTTCCTTGTTTTCCTAAAGCAGGGCTCAGGTCCGAAAGACAGGTCATTTTCCACTCTTTGCACTCAGCACAAAAAAAGCACAATGATTTTTTTTAAAATACCTTTAATATTTCTGAGATCCCCAGGTTGTACTGTGACAAACAAGTGATTACCTCCTTTGACAGTAATGTGAACGTTCAGCACTTTTTATTTTTACCAAGTCGCCTGGCTGGTGGTTGGGCATCGCCCTATGAACCAGGAGGTCACAGTTCGATTCCCAGTCAGGGCACATGCCTGGGTTATGGGCTCCATCCCCAGAGGAGGGCATGCAGGAGGCAGCCGATCAATGATTCTCTCTCATCATTGGTGTTTCTATTTCTCTCTCCCTCTCCCTTCCTCTCTGAAATCAATGAAAATATATTTAAAAAAATAAAAAGTGGTTACTACGTAGTAGTTGTTTTGAAATTTTTTCCCCCCGATACTTAAGAGGGGGAGGATGTTGTGAGGTTGGAGTTGAGGGTCAGAGGAATGAACATGGACTTGGGGTGGGTCCTTGATAAGTACATGCGCAGCTCTACCACTTGGTAGTTGAGGGATATTGAGTAGATCACTTAGGGCCTCTGAAGTTCGCTCTCTGTGTCTGTCAAAGGGGCACACTCCTCAGACCATCACGGTGAGTGGCACACAAGGCCGTGTGGGCAGCGTGCCTGGCACGACCTCAGTGCACAGTGAGGAATAGCAATGGATGCTTATTCGCCAGCCATGAGAATTATAACTTTCTGGAGCATTATTTTAATGATCAGAATTATTATGGATTTGATGTAACTCAATGATTCTGATAACTTTTTTTAAAGATTTTTTAAAATTGATTTTCACAATGAGAGAGGAAGGGAGAGGGTGAGAGAGATAGAAACATCGACGTGACAGTGAAACATCGATTGGCTGACACACACCCCCTACCAGGAAGCAAGCCCGCAACCCGGGCATGTGCCCTGACTGGGAATTGAACCAGCCACCTTTCCGTGCTGGGACTGAAAGATACACGGGACAACGCCCAACCAACTGAGCCACATTGGCCAGGGCCTCCGAACATTTTATAACTACAGCTTAACTCTTCATTCCTCCTTAGCTGCCATTCCAACTAAACTTTCTGCAATCCAGTTCCACCCTCACGGAAGAGCCGTGACTTTCCCGTGGCCGAACCCAATGGCACTCTGTGCCCTCCTCGTCTCTGCCCTCTGCACCGCACTGGCATCATGGACAAGCAACTGGGTCTGAGACTCTCCCCTTCTTGGCTCAGGGGCCCTCTCTCTCCTGGCTCTCCCAGGCTCCCAGACAACAACATCCTTCATGGAGGCCTCACGGGCCCTCAGTGCTTCTCACTTTTCAGTTCTCTCCCTGAGTGATTTCGTTTGCTCACACATACAGATAAGACCCATATCTCCATCTCCAGACCTGGCCTCTTGCTGAACTTCAGATTCTGTTTTCAACCTCTAATGAGTTCCTCCCCATTGCAGTCCCTCAGGCATCTGAGGGTCAACATCTTCAAAATGTCCAAACTCCCCAGTCAGTTCTCGCCTGCCTGGTCCAAGCCCCTCGTAACTGACCGCTCTGTCTCTAGTCTGGTGTCCTTCAGATCCATTCTCCAACATGCATCCAGGGTGGCCTTTCTCTCTCTCTCTCTCTCTCTCTCTCTCTCTCTCTCTCTCTCTCTCTCTCATCTCACACACACACACACACACTCACACACACACACACACACAGAGTTGACACAGGATTGCCCATTAGGTACATCCATATAATTTATCAGCCAAGCAGAGACTGTTGACAGTGGTAGTGTGTGCAGCAGATAAACCCTAAGTTCTTTATATGCTCAACAGATTTACTAGGTAACTATTATTGCTATCCACTCAGAGATGAGGAAATGGAGGCTGGCAGAGATGAACTCCCTTGCCCATAAAGTCACAGCTTATATCCCACAATTTGCATGATCCTGAAACTCAGACTCTTAATCACTTCCTTATACTGATCATTATCATCCTCTTATTTAAAAAGAAAAAAATGTTAGACCTTGGCCAGTGTTTCTCAGTGGTTAGAGTGTCAGCCCTCATACTGAAGGTTCTTGGGCTCAATTCCCCATCAAGGGCCTGGGTTGCAGGTCCAATCCCAGCCCCAGTCGGGACACATGCAGGAGGCAACCAGTCACTGTGTCTCTCTCACATCAAGATTTCCTTCTCTCTCTCTCCCCTCCCTCTCTTCTACTCTCTCTGAAAAAATCAATGGAAAAAAATATATCCTCAGGTGAGGCTTAACAAAAAAAAAAAATGTTTTAGGCCTCCTTATCAATTCCACAACAAAGCTTTCATGGTCTGACATGACCCCCACCTTCTCCCTGACCCCTCCTCCATAGGAACCCTTACTGCAGCTGGGCACACCACTGGCTGCTTCCCACCTCAGTGCACTTGCTCTTTGTTTTGCCCACAAGTTTTCTCCCATATTCTAATCTAATCCCTCAGAGTCCATCACACAGCTCACAAGTCAGCTCTCCAGATTAGAAGCCCCTCCAGTGGGCTCCCTCGGCACTGTGTGTATGTATAAGTCAGAGCATGAACCCTACTCTTCTCTACACCCCACTAATGGAGTTTACTCTACTATCTTCCAACTATTGTAGTGCAATGTTTTATTTATTTTCCTTCAATTGTTTCTGCTTTCTGGTAAATGTATTTAAAACTATAATTTTCCCTCTAAATACTGTTTTGGCCATGCCTCCTGAATTTTGACATATGATGATCCCTTTAACCCAAAGATTCGTGGGACTGTTTTAATTTTTTATGGGTTTTATTGTATGTCGGTTTCCAGCAAATGATTTATTTAACTCTTTTATTGTTATTGATTTTTTAACTTTATTGCATTACTAGTGACCCAGTGCACGAAATTCATGAATGGGGGCGGGGGGGGAGGGGTGTTCCTCAGCCTGGCCTGCACCCTCTCCAATCTGGGACCCCTCAAAGGATGTCCTACTGCTGGTTTACAGGGATCGGGCCTAAACCGGAAGTTAGACATCCCTCTCACAATCCAGGACTGCTGGCTCCTAACCGCTCACCTGCCTGCCTGCCTGCCTGATTGCCCCTAACCACTCTGCCTGCCGGCCTGCTCACCCCCAAATGCCCCCCCCAGCCTGATCACCCCCAACTGCCCCCCATGCCAGCCTGATCACCCCCAACTACCCTCCCTGCTGGCCTGCTCACCCCACCTTCCCTCCCCACTGGGCTGCTCGCCCCCAACTGCCCCCCTGCTGGCCTGCTCACTCCAAACTGCCCCCCCTGCTGTCCTGATCACCTCCAACTGACCCCCACTGATGGCTTGCTCGCCCCCAACTGGCCCCCCTGCTGATCTGCTTACCCCCAACGGCCCCGCCCCCCACCAGCCTGATCAGCCCCAATTGCCATCCCATCCTGGCCTGATCACCCACAACTGCCCTTCCCTCTTGGCCTCTAACCGCCTCTACCTCGGCCTATCACCATGGCTTTGTCCAGAAGAATGTCTGGAAGGTCTCCCAGTCTAATTAGCATATTACCCTTTTATTAGTATAGATAGAGGCCTGGTGCACGGGTGGGGGCCGGCTGGTTTGCCGTGAAGGATGTCCCGGATCAGGGTGGGGGTTCCCTTGGGGCATGGGGCAGCCTGGGCGAAGGGCCTGGGGTGGTTTGCAGGCTGGCCACGCCCCCATGGGGTGAGGGTCCCAGCTGGGGGGGCATGGCCAGCCTGGGTGAGGGGCTGAGGGCTGTTTTCAGGCTGGCCATGCCCCCCCAGTGACCCAAGCTCCCAGCCCCTCCTTTTTTTCTTTTCTTTTTTTTTTTTTTTCAGCGCCTCCTTGAGTGGAGGCCAGGGCCAGCTGGAAGCAAGTATCTAGGATTTATTTATCTTCTATAATTGAAACTTTGTAGCCTTGAGCGGAGGCCAGGGCCGGCCAGGGCAGTCGAGAAGCTTGGCTTCCTCCATAGCCAGGGGCAACCCAAGCCTCCTGCTTGCTCCAGCTCTGTGGCCGCCGCCATCTTGGTTGGGTTAATTTGCATACTCACTCTGATTGGCTGGTGGGTGTAGTGGAGGTATGGTCAATTTGCATGTTTCTCTTTTATTAGATAGGATGACCACAGAACATAGTCTGTATGATATTGACTCTTTTGGAATAAACTGGACCTTTTTCTATGGCCTAGAACAGCGATTTTTTTAACCTTTTTCATCTCATGACACACATAATTACTAAAATTCTGCAGCACACCAAAAAATATATTTTTTGCCAATCATACAAATAAAATAGGTATAATTTTTATTCATTCACATGAGGGCTTTTGGTGCATTGGCTGTTGTCATTATTTTATTTGACAGTCTAAGAGAAAGAGGTCAGTGCACCTGACTAAATAGTCTGGTATTGCATGTTTTCAAAATTCTTGCAGCACACTGGTTGAAAATCACTGGCCTAGAACCTGGCCAATTTTAATAAACATACAATGTACAATCACAATGTGGGTACTCTATTTGTCAGACATACAATGTGGTATGTATCCATTGGGGGGGGTGCTTATTAGTTATGTTACTTAATTCTTTTATATAATTGCTTATTTTAAGTTTGCTCTGTCAGTTGGTGTCCCAGAGAGCCGTATTAAAATTTCCAACTACCCTAATCAAAACTGTATTCCCAGCATTGACAGGCACTGGATGCAATACTGTTTGTAGTTGAACACATGAAAGTGCACCATGACTTCCTCAATATCTAGGACTCACCTTATTAGAAACAAGTCATGTAGAACCCAGCTCAAGTCACCTTGAGCTCTGACTCAACACATCCTTGACCCCTACAGGGCCACTCTCCTGGAGGAGGAGGGTAGCTGAGGGATGCAGACCAGGGCCTTGGGAAGGGCCCAGGCAAGAGAGGGCACTGGTGCTTAACTTCGTTAACTTTTTGGCAACTCGGTTGTGAAAGTGCTGTCTCAGGCCTTGCCTATTTGGTTTTATCCTTATGCCAGCACCACTAAGAGAAGTTAGTCAGGTTCTATGACCCCAAATCTACTGAGAATCGGAAGGGCTTGACCGTCCTGCAGAGTCACATAGTTAATGATAGAGAGCGATAGTTAATGATGGAGAAGCCCAGTCCTGTGTTCTTTTTGCAGAAGCACACAGAAGCCCACTCGTTTCTTCAAAACACAAAACAAAACAAAAATATTAAAGGCCATCTTATCTTGAAATGTATTTGAGAATTTGGTGATTTCCCCTTTAATTAATTCCTTACCACAAGAGCATGGTGAAACAATAACAAGCATTGGCAAGTGTATGAAGGAAACTGCTGGTGGGAATGTAACATGGAAAACAGTCTAGAAATCCCTCGACAACCTACACACAGCGTTAGCATATGATCCAGCCATTCCACTCCTTGGCATATACCGAGAGAACTGAAAACACATGTTCACACAAAAACGTATCCATAAATTTCACAGCAGCATGTTCACAGTTACTGAAAAACAGAAACAACACATAATGTACATCAACTAATAAACCGATAAACAAAATCGATATATCCATGTAGTGGAATATTGTTCGGACATAAAAAGGAATGAAGGGCTTATATATGCTATACCATGGGTAAACTTTGAAAACATTATGCACAGTGAGAAAAGCCAGACACAAAAGGCCACATAGTATATGATTCCATGCATATGAAATGCCTGGAGTAGGAAATCCATAGAGATAGAAAGTAAATTAGTGGTTTTCAGGGACAGGGGGAAGGAAGAAATGAAAAGTGACTGCTAATGCTATGGATTTCTCTCTGGGGTGACCAAAAAAATCTGGAATTAGTGACGATGGTTGCACAACCTTGTGTTGGTACTAAAAATCAGAAGAGTGAATTTTGTGGCATATGAATCATATCTCAATTTTTTAAGTGTATGGCAAGTTAAGAATCATAGACCACAGACCACTGCTCTCAACCCCAGTAGAAAATCCCCACAGCACAGCCCACAGCGTGTGGACTTTGGAGAAAGAGGGAGCATATTTAAACTCTACCCTCCCAATTATGACCTCCAGAACATGGGAATTTTACTTAATTTCTCTAAGCATCAGTTTTCTTACCTGTAAAATTAGGGGTAATATTACCTATTTCATGTGGTATTTGCAAGGATTAAATAAAACTATCTTTGTAAGACAGCTAGTGCTATACCACAGATTTTAATAGGTATCAATAAATGACTGCCACTAAAGCTGTCATTTTATAATTACTATTATTATTTTTACACCTTTCAGGTCTTTCATATCTAATAATATCTTTATCACTGTTCTTTTTTGTCACTTCTAAGAATAAAATGATTAAATGTTTCCAGTTTCAGTGAGTCTAATTTTGGGAGATTCTTTAGAAGATATCGCTTAAAGGAAAATCTATTTTTAGTATACTATGATATATACTGTCCCTGTTCCATGAAATAAATAATAATTAGCAAAACGACTGCTGAAAATCAAGTCACATGAATTTATTATTCATGGTTAGAAATAACAGTACAAATGTTTGCCCGTTGCGCCCTCTTGTGGAAGACCAAGGAAACTACCTTTATTCAAGATAGTCTGTGGCTTTAAGCCTTGCAATTCAAAGTGTGGTCCTGGGATAAAACTTGTTAGAAATTTAGATCTTGGATTCCACCCCCAACCAGAACCTACAATGAAACACTCTCCCTGAGTGATCTGTAAGCACATTAAGTTTGAGAGTACTAGCTTAGAGCACACAGTAAAAATTTTTTAATTTAGGAAATACTATCTTACTATTGAATGTCAAGCACTGTACCTAGAACTAGAAATACTAAGGTTTATATAATTCTTTCTATAAAGGAACTTTGTATTAAAAACCTGTAATGATTAGAATTATGCACTTTTAAAAGGTGAGTTTTATGGTGTGTGAATTATATCACTTTTAAAAATAAAAGAATATGGCAAATCAAGAATCATTGATCACCGCTCTAAAACCCAATTTAAAAAATTCCAAGAAGCCGAAACCGGTTTGGCTCAGTGGATAGAGCGTCGGTCTGCGGACTGGAAGGTCCCGGGTTCGATTTCGGTCGAGGGCATGTGCATTGGTTGCGGGCACATCCCCGGTGGGGGGCGTGCAGGAGGCGGCTGGTCGATGTTTCTCTCTCATCGATGTTTCTGGCTCTCTATCCCTCTCCCTTCCTCTCTGTGAAAAATCAATAAAATACATTTTAAAAAATTCCAAGAAAGCAGCACAGCACACACAAGAGTGTGGACTCTGAAGACACATAAATTATATTAATTCTACCCTTCAATGCTATGAACACTCCAGCAGAGTTACGTGCAAAGTCCCGTGGTACATGTGCGAGAAGAGAGCGACGCTGATGGAAGAACTAAAGGAAGGTCCTAGGAGCAGGTGGCATTTGAGGAGTGCCTTACTGCATAGGAATTGCCCAGTTGGAGATGGGTGAGCAAGGCACTGGGCCTGAAGGAATGCCGTGAGTACGAACACATACACTCACAGGCACGTGGCGTGTTAGAATGTCAAGTCCTTTGGTGTGTCTTTGGTGGGCTGAGTGTTGGTAATACCTCAGGGGGTGGGGGGGTTGAATTATGGGAAATCCTCACTTCTAAGGCACACATTTCTAGAAGTTTGAAAGGTTAACAGTGAAAGACAAGAATTAGAAATGACTCAAAGTATCTAAACTTGCATCTTAACCCAGAAGAAAAGTAATTGCGAAGTAAGTAGAAGGGAAGACATAATAAAAATAATAGCAGAAATCAATGAAATAGAATATGATCAAATAAACAAAAATCAATTATAGCAGCCTCCCCTCATCTGTGGGAGATTCGTGCAAGACCCTCCCCCCCCCCCAAAAAAAAAAAAACACACAGCAGATAGTACCAAACCTTATATACCCAACACATACATACATATCTATGATAAAGTTTAATTTACAAATTAGGCATGGTAGCAGATTAACCATGGTAGCAAATTAGGCATGGTAGCAGATTAACTGCAATAACTAATATTCAAATAGAGCAGTTATCACCATGTACTGTCATAAAAGTTATGTGAATGTGGTCTCTTAAAACATCTTATTATACTGTACTCACCCTCTTCTTATGACAATAGGAAGTGATAAAATGCCTGCGTGATGAGATGAAGTGAGGTGAATGACATGGGCATGCTGACCTAGCGTTAGGTTGCTATATCGGTGACTTGAACACAAGCACTGCGGTATCACAGCCGTCAATCTGATCACCAAGATCACTTACTGACTAGCGGGCGGGGAGAAGAGCCAACAGGGCAGGAGCATACACAGCCTGCAGCGTCAACAGCGCAGGTACACCAGACAGAGGGAGGGTTCCCATCCGGGGCTGCGGGATGCAGCAGAGTATCACAAATTGCATCACACTCCCCAGACCAGCGTGCTATTTAAAACATGAATTGTTTATTTCTGGAATTTCTCATGTAATATTTTCAGGCCTCAGTAGACTTCAGGTATCTGAAACCATAGAAAATGAAAGCACAGACAAGGGGAGATTACCGTAAACCAGAAGATAACTCCCTGAAAAAAGTCAATAGAATTGACCAGCCCTTTTCCAGACTGATCAAGTTAAAGAGAGAGAAAACACAATTGCCAATATCAGAAATGAAAAAGGGACGCCACTATCAAGTTTACAGTCATTATGGGAATTATCTCACAGTCAATAAGAGGACATTATGAAAAGAGTTTTGCCAATAAACTCAACAACTTACTAGTAGATGAAATAGACACATTTCTTAAAAGATACAAATGAACAAAAATGACTCAAGCAGAAACAAGAAATCTGAGTATCACCATCTCTATTAAAGAAAATAAATGTTTACTTTAAAAACTGACACACAAAAAACCTGACAAAGAAACCTCCAAACCTTTGTCAAAGAAATCTTCTGACAAAGATATATTTACTGATAAATTCTATCAAGTATATAAGAAATAATAGCAATTCTGTGCAAACTATCCCAGAGAAGAAAGGAAGAGAAACACTTCCCAACTCATTTTATGAGACCAACACAACCTCAAGACCTAAACCACGCAAACGCAATGCAAGAAATGAAAAACAGACCAATATCCTTCATAATATAAATGCAAAAACCTGTAATAACATTTTAGCAAATCAAGTCAGGCAAGGTATGAAAAGTGTTTGAGCCAAGTGTTTGAATATTTAACATTTGAAATTCAGTTATTATATTTTACCGTATTAACAGATCAAAGGGGGAAAATCTATATGATTTTCTCAATAGATGCAGGAAAAGTATTTGCCAGAACATCAATTTCTCATCAAGTTAAGCAGACGCAGACACAGCAATTTCACTTCTAGGTGTTACATGAGAAAAATTAAAACATGTCTACACAGAGACTGGTCTGCCAGTGTTCACAGTAATTTTATTCATACGAATAAAAAAGTGGAAATAACTTAAATGTCCATTAATGGGGGAATGGATAAACAAATAGTAATCTACCCATCGAGTTGAAAACTACTCAGCAATAATAAAAACAGCCTATGACACGTGTAGTAACATGGATGAATCCCCATCCTTATGCTGAGTGGAAGAAGCCAGATGTGAGAGAGTACACACTATATGATTTCACTTATGAGAGATTATAAGAAAGTCTAATTTAATCTATTGTGACAGAAAGCAGGTCAGTGGATGCTTAAGACCAAGGGTGGGTGAAGAATTGACTGAGAAAGGACACAGGGAACCTTTCAGGATGATGGAAATGTTCTATATATTGACTGTGATATTGATTCTAGGTGTATAAACACGTCAAAGGTCACCAAATGTACCCATAAAACAGGCACATTTTAGTATGTGTTAGACCTCAGTAAAATTGATTTCCCCCCCAAAAGCACATTCATGGGGGTTTTCTTTGGAAAAGGGAACCACCCTTTGGAGGGTCTTACAGTTGCTGGGTATCAGTAACTGACCACGGAATGTTCTGGCATCACTGATGAGGTCAGCGAAGCCCAGTGACCGTTGAATCCCAACAGTCACACGGGCACAGGCAGCGGGCACAGGCAGGGCTGCTCACCTTGCCAGGTCAGTGCCATGTGAAGGTCTCGCAGCACTGGAGGGCTCCGATGTACACGCTTGACCTTGGGTCACTCCCCACAGGTCCCAGAGAAGCCAGCCCTGCCAGGCTTCGTGGACAAGGGCATCCCGCCTCCCATGGCTTTTACAGGAACAGCCCTGGTGCTGGCCCTGGCCCTTGGTGACGAGGGATGAAAGGAGAAAGACCCAGAGGTAAGGAGAACGTGGCTTTCAGAGCGGAGCGTTTGGCCTGGTGGCACAAAGCTAGCTAGACCGGGCAGTGTCTCTCTTAGGGGCGCCGCCAAAGTGAGAACCAGGTGCTGTTCCTGCCATGGCCAAGCCGGACAGACTAGGGGGCGAGGTCATTTTCACAGGTTTTAGCCATGCCTGGAGGAGAGGTTAGGGTAGGCTCATGCACAAGAGACTTTCAAACTCCAAGCTCAAGATGCATCTTTATCTATTCTAGAGCTTATCCTCTCCTAGGTCATCTCAATAACCGTCTGCCCCTTCCAGTGTCACCAACCCCTTCCACCAGGTGGAGCTCGGGAGCCAAGGGTGCTCAACCCCCATGACTGCTTCCTCTGTACAGGCTGTGTGCCTCATGACGTCAT
This sequence comes from Eptesicus fuscus, assembly GCF_027574615.1. Taxonomy (NCBI): domain Eukaryota; kingdom Metazoa; phylum Chordata; class Mammalia; order Chiroptera; family Vespertilionidae; genus Eptesicus; species Eptesicus fuscus. The sequence goes on along the minus strand of NC_072487.1, from coordinate 60,308,255 downwards.
CAGGATAAAGAGGCAACTCCAACTTGGGCAGCCATGAGTGCTTAGTCAAGACCCCTGGGTCACGTTCCACCAGCGTCCTTGGCTCACTTCACTTCTGTGGTCACAAGAAGGCCAAAACTTGACAGCCTTCTGACCAAGCACGGAGCTGCCATGCCCTCTCCCAAATCACGTGTTCACCACCTAGAAGCTCTGGGAACCAGGTCCTTTTGGAGGCTTCGTTTCATAGTTATGACTGATTAAATCATTGGCCATTGGTGATGGATTCAGCCTCCAATCCCTCTTCCCTCCTGGGAGGTGGTGGGGAGAAGGGGACCTGAGAGTTTAAAGCCTCTAACCACAGGGTTGGTTCTCCTGGCAACTAGCCCCCCCTCCTCAGAAGCATTCCAAAAGTTACTTCATTCACATAGCGAAAGACACCTGTATTATTGTCGTAGCTTTGGAAGTTACCGAGGATTTCATCAAGAGCTCTGCACCAGAAACAGGGACAGAGTCCAAACCAAATATACACTTCCTATAAATGACAATATCACAGGAGGCGAGTGACATCACTGAGTCACCCGGTCGCTCACCAGGTCCTAACACAGAATCCGGCACAGCTCCCACTGCAGGCAATGGAGCTGGAGTTGACACATTTGCCCGAAGGCTGAGCTATGAAATCTTGTCCTCGCCCTGCAACTTTCCTCCATAAACCAGGCTGGAAGTTTGCTTTTAGACAGACAGCAAAGGGCAGGAAAAATGGGAGTTGATCTTGTCCTCTTTGCAGGCTTTGCACTTCCCTGTACCTGCCCCCTTCCTAGACTAGTACCACCACCAGTGCCTTACGGTGCCTCCAGACCAAGGAGAGGGCCTGGGCTAATGTCTCCTTCCTGCCTATGAAGGATATTGCCCGCCCAGGAGGCAGGGACCTCCCTACAGCCTGTGGGGTCACATCCCCTGCCCCTCAAGCGAGGCTCACTGGACAGGGATGCCACTCCACCTCCTGTGGCCCCCTCGGGTCTCCGTAGAGTTGGTCCACGTCTGGAGCAGTGTAGGACTTGGTCCTGCCTGCCCAGAACTGAGCACCCTAAGATGGTCACCTCCTGGGGAAGCCCCCGGGGACACTCTCCACCACCCAGGAGCCCGCAGCATCGGAGACAGGGACGCCCATTCACTAGAACTTCCCAGGCAGGAACCCGTTTCTCCGGAGGACCCCAGTGCCTCCCTGCCTCCAGCTCCAAGGGCTTCCTCCTTTACCTGACAGTTCCCGGCAGCTCCACCTGGACCGACAGGTGTGGCCTCCCAGGACTGTCTGTGACGGAGTGACGTGAGCCTTCCGTTTTCGTGTTTACGGATTTGCATAGGCCTCTGAGAATAAGAGCCAGATGTTTACTGGGCACTTCTCCCTGCAGGCAGGTCTTTTTCTACTCACTTCCCTGGGCCGTGTCATTTACCTCTCCCAGCAAGGCTGAGCGGTTGGTGTCACGAGCCCCAGTCTCGATAAGAGGAAACGGAAGCACAAGAGGTAGAGCTGATTTTCTGAGCTCACAGGACTGGGAAGTGGGGGAGGCAAGATTCTCTGTCTTACGCTGGAGCCCACTCTGCGGGTCCCTGTGCTCTGATGCTGGGCTGCCCATGAGGCCTTTGCTGGCCACTAGGGTAGCTATTTAGGTTTAAGTTGAAATACGGTAAAATCAAACAAAACTAACAAATCCACCTCCTCAGTCATAACAGTCACAGCCCAAGTGCCCGATTGCCACAGGTGCCTAGCGGGTACCATATCACAGAGTGCCATGTGGATCGTGCCCACCCTCGTGGCACGTTCTCCTAAACAGCCTGTCATCCGATGCTTCTCTCTATACATCTGGGCAAGGACCGAAGCTGCTGCCTCTCTAGTCACTAAAATAGCTCCTGAAGAAGCGTGACCCTGACTTGTCTTTCTTTTCTTGCTGACAGCTTTCTCCAGTCTCCACGAGTTTGGCAGGAACCCTGGCCATGGAGACACGAGGAAAGAATTCTGAGATGTGAGGGCGAAGAAGGCGCATCTGGCCTGCCAGCTGTTCACCAGGACTTCCGTGAGTGAGGACCCGGGCCGTGGCCCTAGCAGAGGGGCCTCTCTCCCTCCCCGCCTCAACTTAGACACTGCTGAAGTCGCTCAGGGGTCAGAGTGCCCTCGGACCCCCACGCTACATGATGGCCGATTGTCCCCAGGACTCGGCTAGTTTCTGTGCGGTCAGAGGCCAAGGAAGGCCCCAAGGGCATCAATTCCCGAGTTCCTCTTGCCTCCTCTACATCCAGAACTTCTATCTGGAAAAGAAATGTCATTGCCTGCCTGGCTGGCCATCGGGTGCTTTTTTCCACAAATGCACTTTGCTGAAGGGATGCGCCCGCACCCGGGACCCTGCGCCGCATCTCGGCTGGGCCTCGTCGGCCTCCAAAGCCGCACTCCCCGGGATCTCCAATCGCCTTCTCCCCGTGGATCGCCGGCTCTCAGGACCCAGCATGGAGGCTGGGCCCCCCGCCTCCCTTGTTTCTGCCTCAGCAGCCTCAGCCCCATTTCACAGCCGGTTCATTTCCGGCCCAAACACAGCGAACTGAGCTTCCTGCTCACCTTGCGCTTCTGTGACCACCCCACCCTGCAAATCAAGGTGGGTGGGGAGAGGCTCTGCTTTCTGACTACAGGTTGACGGACCCAGGCTAAAGTGGAAGTAAAGACGCCCAAGCCTGCCTAACCCAGGGATGGGTGTGCATGCTGAGCCCCAGGGGGCCATGACCTGTCGGTTGGGGCATCCTGACCTTGAGGGGCAGCCTGACCTTGAGGGACAGCCTGACCTTGAGCTCCTCCTCTCTTCCCTGGATAGGTCTCTCGCAGAGAAACTGACGTGTCCTTTCCTCTGGGTTTGCTCCTCCATGCTAGTATCAGACGGGAGACTCCCAAGGGCGCTCCCTCTCTACAGCAAGCTCCTCAGGAAAGCTGTGTCTCCTGGGGGCGCCAAGTCCCGCTCTGGTCCCCGAGGCGTTGGGTACACGCCCTTTCCTTTGTCCCCGTGTGCGGCAGGTGGCCAGGATCCTTTTCCCGTTTGACGGACAAAGGCTTGCAGGAAGAAGAGCGGAGGAGGACCTGGTTGACTGGAAGAAAAAGCGTTTGCAAAGCATTGGCTGCCAGAGCCCCCGTGGGTCCACACCCGTAACTCCTGCCGCTATGGACACAGCCCACACAAACGGATAAGAAAGCGTTCCGTCGGAAACTTTGAAAACGCGCAGAATTTACGGAAAGGCGAGGCTCACACACATACGCGGACACGCCCGCGCCCACGCAAGGTCATTGAAATGCCTACGTCGGAATATGTTCCGTTTCTCTGCTAACCGGGGGCATGAAATTCAAGTACTGGTGCGAGGCCAGCTCTCACCTGCCAGAGAGAGAAAAATTAAAATGTGTGGTCCTTCCCAGTGCTGGCGGGATGTGCTGTCGAGACCGGTGAGGGCTGGGGTTTCCGACTTGACGTACGTGGAGGCTGCAGAAACACGAGGCACTCGGGTGAGGGGAAACTGTGACTTACTGATAGAAGCAAGTCAGCAGCCAGAGGAGATGGGCGTTGTCCGGCTCCGAGTGCCCCCAGGAGCTCCCTCCGGAGCAGTCGGTTTCACTCCATTGCCAGGAGATGGGGAGAAGGGCTCCCCCGCTCTGCATACAGGACAAAGGAGGCCCCACCCCCCCTCTGTGGAAAGGAGGGAGGCAATCCTTTGCTCCTTGGAGAAGGGATGGGAAGGACGCTGGATCCTCACTGTAACCCCTGGGAATGTGAAAACATCTCTCCAAGGGCCAGCGAAGCAAGGCAAGACACATCCTCCGGGCCTAGGCGGCGTCTTTTTTGTGATGTCAGCACACAGAACCAACCCCCCCCCCCGTGTTCCTGGCACTGTGGAAGCGTAACCTAGGGATGGAGTCCAGTGATAAGCATTTGTCTCTCCTGGGGAGGCTGGAGTTTTCTCATCCTTTTGGATGAGAGGAACGGCTGCAGACCTAATGCTCATCGTATGTGAAAAAGCGCACCGTGCCTCGGAGGAGGGAGGGCAGACATCTCTGTCCCCGGGGGTCAGGGCTCTTCACAGGGGCTCCCAGAAATGCAGGGAAGGTCTGTCTCTACCCCCTCCCTCCCCCCTCAGGGCGGCAGAGGGAAAGGGACATTCTTGGGCTTTGCTGATAGAAAGGTGAATTCCTCTAGCTCTTTGGGGGGAAGGAATCTGGCAAATGTATTCCGACCACACACACCTTAATACGCCAGAAATCCCACTTTTGTGAAATGCAACAAACAGAAAGGAAGCAGAGGTGGGAGGTGAAAAGAAAATGCATGTAAGAATGCAAGCTGCAGGGTTGATAGACACGGCAACAGACGGAAAAGAGTCAGCATGCCTGTCAGTAAGAAATGCATAAACTGCTGAAACCCTGCGGCATCATGCTGGGTGGTTTTAAATATGAATTGCCTTTGGGAGAGTAAAGATGGGAAAGGGAAGAGGAAGGTAAGGCTTAAATGCAGGGGGGAGAGAGAGAGAGAGAAATTTACATAGCTCAATTTCCAAGAAAAATTTAGGATGTAAAATTCCTCCGTGACATCACTAAAGTGGACAAGGGCCGGAGCAGGACAGCAACAAATGCCAACGTCTCATTTCGAAGCCCAGATTTATTTATCCACTCAACAAACATATTGAATGTCTACCCTGTGCCAGGCACTGTTCTCGCCTCTGGAGAAAAGACGGTGCTAGAAAATACCCTTGGACTCCTGGAGTTTCCTCTGCCGTGGGGGAAACAGACAGTGACTTGTGGTCCAAATTAAAGTCGTCAGGAAATGTCAGGTGGCGATCAATGCTATGATGAAAAGTCAAACGGAAGGGCCAGAGCCACGGGCTGCCGTTTTAAACGGTCACGAGGGAGGGCCTCCCTCTAGGGAAGCAACCCCTGAGTGGGGGCCCGTCCCCAGGCTTCCCTTGCCCAGCTCAAGCCTCACCAGGCCCCCAGCGCCCCCTTTCATGGTGTACTTCTTGACCCTTTCTCGGGATTCCAGTGAAGGGGCCCCAAACCCAGCCCAGCACTCCTGTGTGTGGCCTGACTAGGGCAGGTTGGAGGCGGCGAGCGCATACCTGCCTTCCCCCCCGGAAACACGCCCCACGTTACATGTAGAACGAAGTTGTTCTGCAGGCAGTGAGGTGTCAGAGTGACAAGTAAGCCACCTGAAGTCCAGCACTCCAGGTTCAACTCCTGGCTCTCCTACTTACTAGTTGTATGACCTTGAGCAAATTATTTAACCTCTCTGGGACCTTGTCAATAACATGGGGAACAATAATCCTCTCTATTCCCAGGGAGATAAGAAATTGTTAAGTTTTAAACGATCTATATACTATATGAAAGCCTAAGCAACTGGATGACAGGCTGTGGTAGCTATGATGCACACTGACCACCAGGGGGCAGACACTCAATGCAGGAGATGCCAAGCGACAGCAACTTTGCAGAGTGCCCTCTCGCACTCCAGGACCCCCCAGGGGATGTCAGACTGCCGGTTTCGGCCCAATCCCTGCAGGCCAGCCTGAGGGACCCCACCTGCCAGAAGGACCCCATTCACTCCACAGACGCCTTCGAGCCCTGGCGCCGCCCCAGGTGCAGCCGGCCAGGGAGGGACTTCAGGAGGTTGGCTGCAGGGTGTGTCTGACCCGTCTTGCCTAGTCCCGCCCCGCTGGCCACCTTCTAATTAATTTCCTTTTGGTGTGCACAAATCCGTGCACCAGGCCTCTAGTACATAATAAAAGCTTTAAAAAAATAGCTCTTGTCATCTCTGTTGATACTTCATATTATTGTTACTGCTACTAACTGAAGGGTCATCCCTCTCTCACAGTGTTGACTCTCACTGAACTTGTAAAATGTTGAGGGCCTGGTTTAAAATTTACAAATTATTACCCTCTTTTAGAATGTGCCTCTTACTGGGAGGAAGGGGGAAAGCAGTAAAGATAGTAATGGGCAATGGGACACATCTGCTTTTGGATCACGCATTCCGAGCGGGCCTCCCTGAAGAGGCAACATCTGAGCTGAACAAAGTAAGCAGACAAAATATTTTCACTTTTAGGGAAATGAGCTTGTCTGAAGCAATATATATCCAACTGGAAGATGCTTTTGGATTCACTCTTAACCACCAACTCAATGAAAACTGAAGTCATTTTTTACATCTGGAATATTTTGTCACATGTCAAATTTTTAAAAATGTGTTAATGTTCTCTTTTAATATCTTATCAAAAATACCAGGTAGAATCATTTTTGTACATTATTGAAATATATGATCTTACCATATAACACATTGGTTTATAATCAACAAACTATATTTTTTTCATGATGTCATATTTTCTAAACAAAAACCTCAAACTTTTGATATAACCCTATCACAGAAAAATGATTTCCTATTTATTATTATGGACACTCATCATTTTAAAACAAAATTATGAAAAACTATTTTTTAGATTTTTAAAAAGAACTCATAATTTGAAGAATCCTCAAGAATTCCAAGAAACTCCTAGTTAATTATTTTTCTTAAATCCCTAAGATAAATATCTACCAGGAACTTGGCAATGTTACTTTCTAGAGGGAGGAGACAGACAATAACATAAGGGGGGAAATGAATAGATAAGAAAATGTCGCCCAGCCGGTGTGGCTCAATTGGTTGAGCGTTGTCCCGCGCACCAGGAGGTCACCTGTTTGATTCCTGGTCTGGGCACATGCTTGGGTTGCAGGCAAGGCCACTGGTAGAGGGCGTGCAGGAGGCAGCCGGTCGATGTTACTGTCTCATGGATGTTTCTCTCTCTCCACTTCTCCCTTCCTCTCTCTGAAATCATTAACATATTTCAAAATAATAAAAGAAAATTAAAAATGTCAGGAGGTGTTAAGAGCTATGAATTACAATGAAGCAGAATACAGGGCTAGATTGAGGTGGGGCTGCTGTTTTAACGGGGTGTTCAGCAGTGAGGAAAAAACATGGACAAAAAGTATGGGACATCTGAGGAAAGCTTTGAGCAATGAAAAACGAGGGAATGAGGATGGGCCTGGGCCCACAGAGGAGGTCCTGACAAACTCCAACTCCAAAACGCTCAGGTCTGGGCGTTTCCTGGGAGGGGAGGAAGGTGCAGTCGGGACACCAGGCTCTGCACGGGTCGAGGGCGGGAAACCGAAGGGGCCCGGGCACGTTTAGAGATGACAAGGAGTTGGGTGCGGCTGTAGCACAGGAGAGTGGCCGGTTGCTCCAGCTGCAGAGCGAAAACTGGGACAGGTGCAGCGTGCACACCATCCTCGGGAGTTAAGCTTACGGGAAACCAAGATCAAATCCCGGATCGGATCTGCTTAATTCCATGGAAGACGCCTCCTAGCGCGGCAGCAAGGCAAAGGGACTGAAGTCTTCCTCCTCCCGGGTCCCCACCAGGGTGGCAGCACAGACCGCGGCAGGACACGCCCTGGTTTTCCTGCCTTTGCCTGCACACTTCAGAATCAGCTGCTCCCTCCAGGCAGCTCTGACAGAACCCATAGTTCTGTGGGGGCCTCTCCCGGCACCCATTCCCTGTCTCCTGCACAGTAACAGCGCTCCCAGCTTCAGCAAAGCACAGAGCTGCTTGGAATAAAAACCTTATTCCCCCACCTGGCTCATGACTGGAGCGAAGTGTTGTGGGAGCTTCCTGGAAATCTTGAAAGACCGCTGGGCCGTGCCTTCCCCGCCCCTCTTTCTTCCTTTATCTCCTCCCGTTGAAGAGGAGGATGGTCTGATCGCTGGCATGTGAGCCCCATCGCCTTGGACCAGTGAGAGGGTGGAGAAACGGAGAGCAGTCCTGGGTCCCCGCTGATTGTGCAGCTGCCCTTCCAGCCTTGCCTTCTTAACCTCTGGCCTTTGTTTAAACGGTCCCCCACCACCGTGAGGTCACTGTCACCTCGAGCTTTCCATCGTTTGCAGCCGGAGTCCGAGACAGGGAAAGGAAACGCAGTGTTTCGGTTCTGTGTTTGCTTGGTGAGGCTGTTCATACTTCAGCGTTGCTGCTGGGGAGGAGCAGCTCGTTCCAGGGAACTGAGAGCGGAGGGGAGGTCAGAGCCCTCCCTGGCAGCCGCTGTGCCGGGCGCACCTGGTAAGGGGCACCAGCCGCAGCGCCCACAGCACTCCCACCTTCTCAGCCCAACTCGTTAATGTCTCTGTTGCGGCGTTTCATTGCTTTCACACGGGCTGCCTTACTTGCCTTTGGGGAAAATGTTTAGGCGGGATTGGCTTGAGAATGACGGTTACCCTTTTATGCATCTGCTATTTAGGGAGCACCTACTCTGTGCCTCTCGCCAGGGTAGCCATGTGCAGAGCCAGGGAAGCAATGGATCTGCTGTGCTCTGTGCAGGTCAGACTGTTACCAGAAAGGGGGCCTGGCCCTTGGCAGGTGGGCCAGGGGCTGGCCAGTAGTAGGTGGGTTCTTGACTTCGTACAAAAAAAATGTCACGAGTCCAGGTGACTACGAGGGAATGTTTATTAAAGCTGGGAAAGTAAAACAAGAAAGGGCTTCGTATAGAACAGTGGTCGGCAAACTGCAGCTTGCGAGCCGCGGTTTGCCGCTCTGTTGACTAATGAGTTTGCCGACCACTGGGATAGGGGCTTAATCACAAGGAACAACAACAGCCTGTAATTATTGGAATCGAGAGTCTAGGTCAGTGGTCAGCAAACTCATTAGTCAACAGAGCAGCAAACCGCGGCTCGAGAGCCGCATGTGGCTTGTGAGCGGCAGTTTGCCGACCACTGGTATAGAAGAAGCAACAGGAGAGCCTGGGCGGGGCTGCCCTAGCTCTCCGGGAAGTCAGAGAAAAGGGGGCCCTGGGAATAGGTCCAGGGGATTAGCCTGGGATGAGCTGCCATTGTCCAACGCTCCCCAGGTTGCAAGTCTTGTGGGGTCCCTCAAAGTTTAGGAGGTGCCTGCCTGTGGGGACAGAGTGGGGAAGAAGAGGGGAAAGGGATTGCACACACTGGCTCCTCTGTCTTGAGGCTTTAGCTCCTCCTCACAGGTGGGCATCTCAGGGGAGGGGGTCAGCAGAACATTCATCATTTTTCTAGGCGTGCTCCTCCAGGGTCGTGGTCTTCACCGATTGGCCAGTGTCAGGTCAGGGGGTCTTTAGTTATCGCAGCTGGTCCTGGTTTTGCTGCTTTTCTGGGTCTGGAGCTGAAATACAACTGAGGCCTAGATGTTATCTCCAGGGAGGTGGCCTTCTGTATCTGCTGTACATTGCTCTGCTAGTTTTGCTCAGCTCTCTGTCTCAGTTTCCCTGTTCCACTGGTCCTGGCTACTGGCCTGTCCCCAGACCCCCTGAGGAACAGTGGGTTCCACTGGGGTAGAGGGGTCATGACATTGACAGACGCAAGCACTTTCAGAGGGAACCTGGATGGTCAATGTCCGGGCCACAACCTTATCTCACATTTTTTAAAACTTAAGTCCTAAAGAGAAGGGCAATCCAGGGTCTGGCCGATGTCCAATTTTGATCTAGACTCCTTTGCCTCCTCTTTCTGGTGACCAGTTCTCCTGCTTTGAGAGAAGCAGCTCCTTCCCAGTCCTTGTGACTCTGGAGTACCGTGACCTCCAGCCGCAGGGACCTGAACCAGACACGTGACCTGAACCAGGCCAATCAAAGCCCTTCCCTGGGGTTTATGTCTTTTCCCCCTAAGCCTGTGAGTTAAAGGAGGTGTTTGCAGAGATTTGAGTACTCCTCTCCCCAGCCATTTGGAAGGACCTGAAACAATCAATCAAACACACAAGTGGAAGACAAGCTGAGACAGGCGGAGATGGAGTGGAACTGGAGCAAAAGCAGCCATGCATCACGAAACGACAGGGATACATCTGAGACTCTCACCGTTAGGCAACTTTGCTGTCGAATATCACAGAGTGCACTTACACTTAAACCAGCACAAGGGAAAGCGATGCAATCAAGAGACACGGTAAACAGACGTATGAGGCTGCTGCTGACATAGCACGGCATATTGATTTATAGCCAACTTTCATAAGCAGCAAGAGCACACTCTAAAATAACAATAAAACGTATAGTAAATATATAAACCAGTAACATAGTTGTTTATTACCATTGTCAAGTACTGTATGTGCTATGCTTTTCTACTTCTGGCAGGGCAGTGAGTTTATTAACGTCAGCTTCACCACAGAACACATAATATGTTGCACTACAACGTGAAGACTGCTATGACGTCTCTAGGCGACAGAAACTTTTCAGCTCCATCATCATATATGTGGCCCTTTATTGGCCAAAACTTTGTTATATGGTACATGACTGTTGAGAAGAAATGCACTTGAACTTACCAAAGACCTGGATTGGAAATGGCAATTCAAAGTCACTATTGCAGTCAGCCAGCCATCATCCATCCATCTATCCATTTATCCAACCATCCATCCATCCATTCAATAAATATCTACTATCTTTACTCTACTCTGGACTTGTGCTAAGTGCTGTGTCTATGAACTTGGGCCTTCTTTAACCTGAGGAAATATAAAGGCCTTCAGAGGGAGGCAGATAGATAATCAAAACAAAACCACAAAGGGACAGAGGTGCTGAAACAAAAGGGTGTGTCTCACTCAATGAAACCATGAAGAAGGTAATAGGGAGAGTTAAACATAAGGGCAGAATAGAGGTGATTTCTGAGGCAGACAGGAAGGAGGTTCTGGGCAGGTAAAAGGCAGATGGGGTGCAGGTAGGAGGTTAGGTCAAAGAGCACCAAGGCATGAACTACCATTGACCTTTAGAGAGAAACATCGATGCGAGAGAAACACATCAATTGGTTGCCTCCTGCCTGACCCTGGGGAGGAGCCTGCAAACAAGGTACGTGCCCTTGACCAGAATCGAACCTGGGACCCTTTGGTCTACAGGCTGATGCTCTATCCACTGAGCCAAACCAGCTGGAGCTGAACCTTGAATTTTAAAACAGACCCAGATGACAGGGATCACTGGCTCACAGGAAAGGTCTAGACATATGGGTCCAAACCAGAAGAACAGTAAACGAGAGAAGGCAGAAACAGGAAGTAAGCACCACAATCCAAGCCAAGCACAAGGTCCAGGTGCCCATGCAGACAGCAGACAGAGGCGATAAGCAGGGATCCAAGTGCCAACCACAGGGCAGTGACCTCCGCCACCAGGGTAGGTGGCATGACAAGGGTCTGACAGCAGTGATAAGGAGCTCCCTCTGCAAAGACTTGGGTGTGTTCATTCCACAAACGTAAATCTAGTACCAGCTACATCTTAGGGTCTAAGAATACAAAGTTATTTAGGGGAAGGAGCTGACAACCCAATGAGAAAGACAGACACGCACTAAGGCAACTTGAAAAGAGAAACAGCAGAGGGAAACATGGAGTATTCCCTGGAGCAACAGGAGGGGCAGCTAGTCCAGGCTAAGTTGTGCCGAGGACAATTCTGATTGTCACAGGCAATGACTGAGTGGAGTCTGAAAGGAGGAATCGGAGTTGGCCAGGTGAACCAGATGCATTGGGCGGGTGAGGGCATTCCAGGCAGCAGGAGCGACGTGATCAATGGCAGGGAAGCAAGAAGCAGGAAATGTAAGCCGTCTGCACTGCTGAGCCATAAATCAGGGATGACAGGCAGGGAGGGGTAGCTGCAGGTGATGGGAGAGGAGGCTGGAGAGGTTGATGAGAAAGCTTCCTGGGCCGGCCTAGAAAAGCTGGGCCTTCATCCCGAAGGCCATGGGGAGCCATGGAAACAGGTGAGGGATAGGACAAGAAGAGGATTACTGAAAACCAAGTTGCTGTGGCTGAGGGGACAAAGCAAGGGACCTGGGTACAGAGGAGGTGGTGGACCAGGAAGACACAAAGGAACAAGGCAGGAAGCTGCATTCGGATTCTCCAAAGAAACAGGAGAATATATGTATTAAGGAATGGGCTCCAAAGAAACAACATATATAAAAATATATATAAGAAAGTGGCTCACACAATTATGGAGTCTGGGAAGTCCCAGACCTGCAGATGACAAGCTAGAGACCCAGGAGAGCTGATGGGTAAATGGAAAGATGGATGGGGGATAGATGGATGGATGGATGGATGGATGGATGGATGGACGGACGGACACATGCCTGTCTGGCTAACTGACTGCAATAGTGACTTCAAATGGGCTGAAAAGCAAGAGAACCCATGGTGTAAGTTCCAGTTCAAGTCTGAGTCCAAAGGCAGGAGGAGACCAGTGTCCCAGCTCAAAGACAAGCAGAGAGAGTGCATGCTCCCTTACTCCACGTTTCGTTCTCTTCAGGCCTTCGGTGGATTGGCTGAGGCCCGTCCACACGGAGAAGGACAACCTGCTTCACTAAGTTTACCAATTCAAATGTTCGACTCATTCAAAAACACCCTCACAGACACACCCCGAATAATGTCTCACCAAATATCTGGGCACCCTGTGACCCAATCACGTTGACACATAAAATTAACTATCACAGAAGCACCACCAGAATCCAGGTCCCACATGGAGCAGCTGCAGCTGCTGTCGGGCTTGGGTGCTGAACCTCTGAGCTGATGCTTGGAGTGAGGCCACCTGGGAAGAGGACCAGAGCCCGGAAGGGGTGAGGAGTCAGGAGTGGGCAACAGAGTTCTTAGAAATTGTGACTAAGCCCGGCCAGTATGGCTCAGTAGTTGAGCACCGACCTATGAACCAAGAGGTCACAGTTCGATTTCCAGTCAAGGCACATGCCCTGATAGTGAGCTCCAGTAGAGGTGTGCCCGAGGCAGCTGATCAATGATTCTCTATCATTGATGTCTCTCTCTCTCCCTCTCTCTCTCTCTCTCTCTCTCTCTCCTTTCCTCTCTGAAATCAATAAAAATATGTATTTTTTAAAAGAAATTGTGATCAAAATATAAATCTATCAATAGAGAAAGACATCTACTAAACATTGTCATGGCAAAAGGGATTAACAGGTGGCATTTGACAACATGTGCGACGTGACTTCATTTAAAAATGTGTCGTGTGTGCGCATGTGTGGGTGGATGTACACACACCTAGAGGAAAGGCGGAAGGGCAAACACAAGCATGCTAATTGCAGATTTTCTCTGGGTGTTGGAATTCCAGGTAACTTTCACTTTCTTCTTTTTATCTTTCTGAATGATCTTCCCTTTTTATGTTCACAATTGCCATGCACTACCTTCACAATCAAAAAAATCAACAAAGCTCCACCAACCTCAGGCTCCACCAACACTGAGCCAGCACATCCCGGACACACCCTGCTGCTGGTCTCTGTGGGTCCTTGTTCCCACTCTGCCCTCTCCCTGCTAGTCCTTTTCCGCTCTCCCTAATGAACGATTCCTCTCCACAAGGCTCAGTCCAAGCACCTCTCCCCCCAGAAGCCATACCTGGGTCTCCACCACCTGAGGTTAGTGTCCCTGCTTCAGCCTTCCATTTACACTGGGTGTGTATCTCTGCCACAGTATCTCCATACAGAATCGTGGTTGTCCTCCATACATAATTGTGGTTGTCCGTGGGAGGGAGTGTGTCTGTCTTTACCACTAGAAGATGATCTCCTCTGTCTCTCTCCAGGGCTCTGATCCATGGCCACACGCAAAACTCCTGGTTGACTAAATGGACTTTTTGAGTGACCTGCTAGAACTGGATCTAGGTCATATTTTATCATGGCAGTTAACAGTGGGCCAGGGAAGATTTAGAAAGGGAAGATGTTAATACTATAATACACAATGGTAGCTCTCCTCTCCTCTTTTTCTTCTCGTTTCATCTCCTGCTTTCCTTTCCCCTCCCCTCTCCCATGGCTACACACACCTTCTTCCTTTTCTTTCTAGAGAGGCATTTCTCAGATTTTGGTGCACAGAAGAATCTCCTGGGAAGCCTTCTAAATGCATATTCCCAGGCCCTGACCAGAGTCCTGATTTGCTAGGTCAGGAATTCGGGGACCCAAGAACCTGCATCTTTTTTTCCCCCATTTGTAAGGTGATTCACTTAATCATTCATTCATTATTCTGTAAACTTTCTTTTTTAATTTAATTTAACTTTTTAAATTATAGTTGACATTCAATACTATTTTATGTTCGTTTTAGGTACATACCACTGTGGTTAGACATTTATGTAATTTACGAAGTGATCCCTCCAATAAGTCTAGTACTCAGCTGGTACCATACGTAGTGACTACAATGTCATTGACTATATTCCCTATGCTGTACTTTACATCCTGGGACTATTTTGAACTCCCAGTTTGTACTTCTCCATTCCTTCGCCGTTTTACCTTTAGATCTTGGATCCTGCTGGAATTAATGTTGTCCTCCAAGCCCCATCATCAATCTGTTCTCTGTATCTATGAGTCTGTTTCTGTTTTGTTTATTTTGTTCTTTAGATTCCACGTGTAAGTGAAATCATATGATATGATTGACTTATTTCACTGAGCATAATACCCTCTAGGTCCATCCATGCCGTTGCAGTAGTCAGATTTCAAGAATCTGCACCCTAGCCCTAGCTGGTTTGGCTCAGTGGATAGAGCGTCAGCCTGCGGACTGAAGGGTCCCAGGTTCGATTCCAGCCAAGGGCACATGCCTGGGTTGCGGGCTTTATCCCCAGTGGGGGATGTGCAGGAGGCAGCCAATCAGTGATTCTATCTCATCATTGATGTTTCTATCTCTCTCTCCCTCCCCCTTCCTCTCTGAAATCAATAAAATATATATTAAAAAATAAAATAAAAATTTCATAAAAGGATCTGCATCCTAACAAGTGTGCCTGATGATTCCGATCCCACTTTAAACAACACTGACTTTTAAAATGTAGGATTTTTCATTGACCTTGTCTTACTAACATTCGCCAAACGAAGTGAGAATGGTGTTACCCACAACATTCTCCACTTCCCAGTCACATTTCCTGGTCCTACAAACTCAGCTCTATCTCCTTGACTCAGGCCTCACACATGTTCTGTGTGGTTTGAAGTACCTTCAGTGCACCTGACTCCCAAGCGTGATGACTTTGTCTCATTACTTATATAAGAACAATAATTACCAACATCATCAAACCACAATAACTGCCATTAAGTTCCTACGTGCCAGACACTACAAAATACTTTCCTGGCATTATCTCGTTTAGTACTCACAGCAATTCTACGAGGCAGATCCTATCATATCCCTACTATCCCAATGAGGAAGCTGGGAGTAGGGAGGCCACGCCCAAGGTCACAAACTTGTAAGTGATGGAGTCATTTGAACCCAGACTGGCCTAACTGCACATTCCATGTTCTTCCACTAAGGTTCCCGATTCATTCTCCTGCCAAAGATTTCCTATAATAATAGTAACAACAACAACAATAACATACTGCAAAATTAACTCCAGGAGGATCAAAAATTTAAAATTAAAACCATGAGCCCAGCCAGCGTGGCTCGGTGATTGAGTGTTGACCTATGAACCAGGAGGTCACAGTTCGATTTCTAGTCAGGGCACATGCCCGGGTTGTAAGCTCGATCCCCAGTGTGGGGTGTGCAGGAAGCAGCCAATCAGTGATTCTCTCTAATCATTGATGTTTCTATCTCTCTCCCTTCCTCTCTGAAATCAATTTTTTTTTTTTAAATGAAACTTAAAAAGTATTAGAAAAACTTCTGGCACCTAGCAAGATGGATGATGTCCACCACAGCCTACCTCTCTCTAATCTTTAGACACAAAAACTACGTAGAAGATATCAACAACTGCCTGAAAACTCCAAAAAGTAAACAAAGCAGAGAGAGAAGGGGAATGGAAACTTGGGGAGCACGCTGTCCAGGGATAAGCTCTTCAGGTTGTCCCCCTCTCCCTTGTGCCTTTGAAGTGAAGACAAGCTTGGGAAGACCTAATATAGACATGTTTCTGCCACTGGGAGGAGGAATAAGGGCCCAAGAGAGAATTTAACTGAGATTACAGAAAAATAAAGCTACCTTTGCGTGGCAGATCTGAATTTCGAACCCAAAAATTCATACTCACTGCAATTGTGTGTTGATTGAATGAATGAACAAATCGTGTTGTGGGTGGGCCAGGGGAAGTACAGTGCAGCAAGCTCTTGGGTAGAGTCGTCTTGGCTACTCTCCAAGAAAAACAGAGCCGAAGCTGGTTTGGCTCAGTGGATAGAGCGTCAGCCTGTGGACTGAAGGGTCCCAGGTTCGATTCCGGTCAAGGGCATGTACCTTGGTTGCGGGCACATCCCCAGTGGGGGGTGTGCAGGAGGCAACTGATCGATGTTTCTCTCTCATCGATGTTTCTAGCTCTCTATCCCTCTCCCTTCCTCTCTGTAAAAAATCAATAAAATATATTTAAAAAGAAAAACAGAAATTACTAAAAGGAGTATCTGCTTTCTAGTTCTTGCTTGGCCACTTATTATCTGTGGTTCCTTGAGTAGGTTGCAAGGCTCTTTGGGACTCAGTTTTCTTACCTGTAAAATGGGTATAATGATAACCTGTCCTGCCTTCCTCACAATGTTATCATGAGGACCAAATGAGATAACCTACGTGCAGGTACTTTATATGGGATTATAATAAGAGCATGTGGGTCACCCCCATCCCATGATTCCAAAAGCAGGAGAAAAGTAAATGAATTCAAGGATCAGAGTTCTGTGGTACCCTTCCACCCAATCCAAATGTTCGCCTAGAACTGGCTCCGTTTTCCCTGGAACCACATCCCTGCTAAGCGAAGCCTATGGAGGACTGCGTTCTCCACATTAGCAGAGCACACTCCATCAGGAAGAAATTCTCAGGGCACGGAACAGATTTATTTTCATTGTGCAATAGTCTGTCTGCTATGCAACAACAAATTCGGCTCCGGGTGACTATTCCCATAAAACACGTCCCGGGCTCAGCACTGCTATTATGGGGCGGGTAGACATGGCAAAGAATCAATTAAAACCCTGACACATTAAGTGGAGCTCGAAGACCTGTTTCACAGGTTTCCCCAGAGGAACATAATCATGTTGCATTACACGTTGGAATCCGATCGTGGCAAGATTTCTGAGTCAAGCTCTGGGCTTTACAAGACAGACTTGAGCTTTTCTAAATCGTTTTTTGAAGGGCTGCTCCCAGGATTACGGCATTCCATTTTCCTTTGGTTCCACAGCATCATGGTGGAGCAAGAGGGATTACCATCGTGTGAGCATCCTCCGGAAAACTGTGAGTTCCCTTTTTAAAAAAAAAAAATCGTGTACGGAAATGGGGAGGCTGTGGCAGTGTTTATAGGTATGCCCATTTGGGAGTGAAATCAAGTAACATCAGGGGGCTGTTACAACTGCATTTCTTGTTTTATTTTTATAACAGGGCTCTAACACCGAAAGGGGCAGTCATTGTTTAGTCTCTGTTTCAGAGGAGGTTCTAGAATTTCCAGGAGAGCCTCGCAGAAAAGTGAAGGAGAGGGTTAACAGTGGGATGGAGACGATGCTTGTGGTTCCCTGCTTAAACTGTGCCTCTCTGACGACAAGTAGGAATGTTAATGATAAAAACAACGTGTTTTTCTGGGCTCGTTCGGACATCTGTGTAAACCATCTCCAGCCTCCGAGCCTGGATAACTTCTGTGCCTCCACCTGAGTAAATAGGAGAGATTGTGAGGCTCAGGCAGTCTGCTTTCAGAAGTGTCCCCTACAGACGGGCGGCAGCAGACGTAACGAAGGGAAGGAGACCAAGGCCAGGCGAGCGCCAGCAGTGGTCGCCGTGGAGGGACAGGTTATGGCCTGCCGGCGGGAGAGGCATGTCGGGAGAAGGTCTGGGGGGTCTCAGCTGACTTCCAGTTTTGCAGAATAATTGAAAAGCAAAGAACCAGAGATCAAAGAAGACAAGAGTGTAGATTGTAAATGTCAGAGAAAAAGAGAGATAGCGATACAGACTGGAACGGAAGGACAGGGCCAGGCCTGCCCATGGTCGTGTTCAGCTTTTGTCCAGAGAAGGACATTCTCTGAGGAAATGCCTTCATGGTGCAGGAATCCGTTCAGCTAGGAAAGTAAACATGTTTGGGAATTCTCTTCATGCAGCCAAACTGCCACCTCTGTCCAGGTAGGAGGAGGTGAGAAGAAGGTTGGGGATTCCCTTTTCAACCAAGTGCACTAGTCACTGTGATTTTTCCCATAGACCTTTGGTTCTTTTCTTGTTTAAGTTGCTATCTAAATCCTTCAACGTTCCTCCATTGCTTGGAAAAATTCTTCTTTGCAGAATAGCATGTACTTGGGTATGTTCGTGCTTACTTAGTCTTTGTAGAACACGGGTCTCTCAGAGCTATGGAGGGGAGCTCAAGCGTGTTGAGATCTTGAAGTCTTGGGGTCCTGCCAAGGTCCTTGGGGCTACAGGGACAGAGGATGCCCTGCATTCTGCCCTCCCCCTTAACCCTCTCTCTCAAATGCATACTCCAGCCACTTTCACCTATGAGTTCACATTTTTTAAAAATATGTTTCCATTGCTTAAAGCAAACAAAAAAACTTGAATTTCACTGAACTATTCAACCTTTTCATTTGATGGAGAGAGGACTTTATAACTTCCCAAGAATTACAATGAGTTAAAGTCAAACCAGCAACAGAAGCCAGGTCTGTGGTTAGCTAGTTCTACCATGCTGCCTTCCTCACCCTTTGTTCAAAGCAGACAGTAGGGTCTTCTTTGCCTCACTCACCCCCCATTATCTCCACTTAGCTCCACACTCATATTCAAAGCCTTACCACATACACCACTTTTTCCTCAAGGATGAAACTGCATATAATCTCTGTACAGTCAATCCAATTCCATAAACATTTACTGAGTCCTTCTCGGTGCAGCCCTGAACCAGGAACTGTGCACTCAGAGAGGGCTAAGACACAATCCCTGCCCTCGGATGTGTCCCCAGCCTGTTTTACTCAAAGGCATCTTATTGTACTAAGACAGAAATTGTTGGAATATATTATATTATTGAAATACAAGAGAAAGGGGAGGGAAGTCATTGGGAAGTTCCTTGAAACATTAAACATAAGATGACTTTGTGTTCCAGCAATTCCACTCCTAGGTATATACCCCCAAAAATTGAAAACAGGTGCTCGCTCTGTTTCAATGTGCTCAATGGTTAGAGTGTTGGCCCATGCACCAAAGAGCCGTGGGTTCGATTCCTGGTCAAGGGCACATTCCTGGGTTACCCTGCCCCTGCCGTGGCGTGTGTGAGAGGAAATCAATTAATGTGTCTCTCTCACATCGATATTTCTCTCTGTGTCTCTCTCACCCCTCCCTCTCTTGCACGCTCTCTAAAAGTCAACTGGGTGAGGATTGACAAAAAAAAAAATTTTTTAAAGAAAACAGGTATTCAAATACATGTACTTGCATTCACTATTTATAATAGCCAAAAGGTGGAAACAATCCAAATGTCCCTAAACAGATGAGTGGATAAACAAATTGTGGTATATCCATACGATGGAATATTATTCAGACCCAAAAAAGGCAGGGATTTTAATACTGCCACCACTCAGATGAACCTCAAAAATAAATATGATATAAAATAGGGTCACATATTGTATGATTCCAATACAATATTCCATACAATGATTCTGGATATCTGAAACCTATCCATAGAGACAGAAAGCGGATTGATGGTTGCCAGGCCGGGACGGGGGGTACAGGCGGGGGGAGAAGGACAATGGGGAGTGACTGCTTAATGTGTATACGGTTTCCTTTGGGGGTGATGAAAATGTTCCAAAACTAGATACTAGTGATGGTTGCACAACATGGTAAATGTGCTAAATGCCACTGAATTGTTCAGGTTAAAATGGCTGATTTTATGTTATATGAAGAAGGTGGAGAGCTCTGAAGAGGCTGTGAGAGAGCTGGGAAGCAGGCTTAGAGGGTCAATGGAGGATCAGCTCACGCAAGCCTGAAAGGTCTTTGGACTTATCCTGGGACAGGCGGGATAGCTAATGAGGATTTGTAAGCAGGAGAAGGGCTTGTCCAGAGCTATATTTTCGACTAGACACTTTGAGGGGAGGGCTGACAATTGTGGGGAGGGTCTGGACCTGTGGACACTGGACACGTGGAGTCGGCTGGTCCAGTGAGAGATCCTAACTGCAGCCTGTCTTAGCCTTTCATCAGAAAACAGCTATATCTACACTCTGAACTGAGAGCAAAATAGCCAGGTTTTTAGCATTCATGCTGATGACAGGGGCAGAGTGGGGGAAGGGAAAGGCTGGATATTTGTGTTTAACTAGCAGGTCACTGGAAACTGCTACTGGTAACGGCACACAGAGAAGAAAATATCAGGCTTCGTGACATTGCATTTGCCACCGATTTCCTTGGATAAGACACCAAAGGCATAAGCAACAAAAGAAGAAAACAGACAAATTGGACTTCATCTAAACGAAAAACTTCTGTGCACCCAAGGATGCTATTAAAGTGAAGAGGCCACCAACAGAATGGGGGAAACGTTTGCACGTGACATATCGGATAAGGCATTCATATCCAGAATACACAGAGAACGACTGAAAATCAATGACAAAAAAAATAAGAACAAATTCAGACATGAGCAAAGTACTAGAATACGTATGTCTCCAAAGAAGATACACAATGTCCAAGAAGCACATGGAAAAATGCTCAACGTCATTAACCATCAGGGGAATGAAAATCAATACCACATCACTTCACATCCATTAGGATCGCTATCATTAATTTAAAAACCAGACAAACAAAACAAAACAGACAATAACAGGTACTGGCAAGGGATGCGGAGAAATCGGAACCCTCCTGCACCGTTGGGAATGTAAAACGGTGCAGCCACTGTGGAACACAGTACGGCAGCTCCTCAACACACTGCGAACAGAACTACCTTCCGGCCCGGCAATTCCGGTTCTGATTATATACACAAAGGAAATGAACGCAGGGACGTGGAGAAATATTTATACACCCGTGTTTATAGCAGGATTATTCGCAACAGCCCAAAAGGTGGAAGCAACCCAAGTTTCCCTTGAAGAATGAATGGGTAAACAAAATGTAGTATACACATGCAAAAGAATATTACTCAGCCTTTTCAAATTGGAAGGAAATTCTAACACTTACTATAAAATGAATGAACCTTGAAGACAGGTTAGGTGAAATAAGCCAGTGGCCAAGAGACAAGTGCTGTGTAACTCCACTCCTGTGAGGTACTTAGTCGAGTTCATACAGGCAGAATGGAGAGTGGTTGTTGCCAGCGGGATTAGGAGGGGATGAGCGTTGGTATTGAATGGGTATAGTTTCAGTCAGGGACGCTGAAAAAGTTCTGGCGATGGAGAGTGGTGATCCTTACACAGCAATGTGGATCTCCTTCATGTCACTAAATTATATACTAAAAATGGGAAATTCTGTTATGGGTATCTCACCACGATTTCTAAATGGCATACAGAGCACATGTATCTGCAGACCTCAACTTCCACCCAAAAGTCCCTTTAATGATGGGGAAAAAAATTTTTGCTTTTAAAAAATCCATTAGGCAGGGAGTTGTTTGATAGGTACAGTTTCAGTTTTGCAAGGTGAAATTCATTCTGGAGATCCAAGGTGATCAGGGTTGCACAACAGTGTGAATGCACCTACCCCTACTGAGCTGCACACATGAACATAGTTAAGACGGTAAATTTTATGTTATTTGTATTTTACAACAATTAACACTAAACATCCATTAGAACACTGGAAAGCAAGGATGGGTGCTACCAACCCACCAGAAAATGTGAGGAATTTCTGAGTGATAGGAAGCAGATGGAATTGGACTGACGGAGAAACAGGAAGGAATCCTGTTTCCTTGCAATCCAGGCGTACCTCGGAAATATTGTGGGTTCAGTTCCAGACCTCCGCAGGGAAGGGAGCCCCAGGCATAGCTCAGAGATATTGCAGGTTGGGTCTGAGACCACCACAATAAAGCGAGGGTTGCAACAAAGCGAGTCAGACTCTTTGTACTAGTGCAGTGGTCGGCAAACTCATTAGTCAACAGAGCCAAATATCAACAGTAGAACGATTGAAATTTCTTTTGAGAGCCAAATTTTTTAAACTTAAACTTCGTCTAACGCCTTCTTCAAAACAGACTCGCCCAGGCCGTGGTATTTTGTGGAAGAGCCACACTCAAGGGGCCAAAGAGCCGCATGTGGCTCGTGAGCCGCAGTTTGTAACTAGTGGACAGCCTTGCCTTCTATTGGTTTAAAAAAAAAAAAATGCACACCTGTGAAGAAGTGCAATAAAGCAAAACGCAAGAATCCCTCTGTGAAAAAGGGTCAAGAAAGAGAAAGAGTGATTGTCTGGGAAATGGACTGGGTGCTCTGTAAGAGCAGGCCTTGGTTACACCCGGAGGGCGGGTTCGAGCGTAGATTGCTGGGCCCCACCCCAGAGTTTCTGGTCCAGTGGATCAGGGGCGGGGCCTGAGGATTTGCATTTCTGATGAGTCTCCAGTAGATCTGATGCTGCTGGTTCAGAGACCAGGATTTAGGAACCACTTGGAGGAGCAGCTGGACCTGTTGGCCCTTCCCCCACTTCACCTCTAAGGAGAGACTCGCACAGCATCTTTTCTCCAGTGGCAGTACGGAGTGTACACTCTGCAGCCCCAGATTTCTAGAAAACTCAAGGGCAGAGACAAGAGATCTCCACACTGGAGCCACCAGCACACAGCCTGTCCCCCATGACGATGGGAGGCGGTGACGTGGTCCATACCGACAGTCGTCAGAGCTCACCAGACATTTCTAAAGTCAAAGAGCAGCCGAAACCGGTTTGGCTCAGTGGATAGAGCGTCGGCCTGCAGACTCAAGGGTCCCAGGTTCGGTTCTGGTCAAGGGCATGTACCTTGGTTGCGGGCACATCCCCAGTAGGGGTTGTGCAGGAGGCAGCTGATCCGATGTTTCTCTCTCATCGATGTTTCTAACTCTCTATCCCTCTCTCTTCCTCTCTGTAAAAAATCAATAAAATATATTTTTTTTAAAAATAAATAAATAAATAAAAATAAAGTCAAAGAGCAGAAGGCAGCCAAGAAGTGCCAAGTAGCTGAGGAAAGCCAGGACTGGGGGGAGCACCAATGTCAAGAACGAGAATTCATTCACGAGGAAGAATTAACCAAACTAACAGGTGCTGAAACATGTGTCACTAATACTCTCAGAGAGACTCTAAAGACACACATCCACATGCACCAGGAAGGAGGAGGAGGAGGAGGAGGAAAAGAACAGGAAGAAGAGACTGTTATAAAAACACAGGCACGAGGGCCCTCGGCGGTCCCGGACCTGTCTCCTGCTTCAACAATGTTTGGACAGAACAGACCCAGGGACGCCCCTTCCTCCAGCCTCCGGCCACTCTCCTGCGTCTTATCCAGTCACCCCCTTCACAACCACCTCCGGGACCAGCCAACACACCGGGTGTTTTTCTACCTTAACTCCTTGTTGCCAAACAACCATGAGCTCCCAAATCCGTCAGAATTATTCCACCGAGGTGGATGGAGGCTGCGGTCAACCGCCCGGCCAGCCTGCCTCTGCGGGCCCCGCACACCTACCTCTCTCGGGGCTGCAGTTTCCATGAGGATGTGGTCTTGGGGCGGGGGCCACTCCTTCTGCGAGCTGGCGGAGAAGAAGCTGAGGGCGCTGGGCGGCTCTTAAAGATGCAAAACCAGCGCGGTGGCTGCAGGACGGGCTGAGGCCTCCCCAGATGAGTGGGCAAAACTCAGCCACGGACCGCCCTGGCCTTGGAGAGGAGCCGGACCCAGGCCCTTGGGAGCTGCCGGCCCTGGGTTCTCCCCGCGCAGACCCTCAGCTCTGTGACCTCCCGGAGAACCACTTCCGGGTGAGGAGGGGAAACTCATCGAGAAGATGGGCCACACCTGCCACCTCCGCAGGCTGCTGGCCCCCAGGCTGGGAGGGGCGAGTCCCTCTTCCAAGGCTCCCCCTCCAGCACGACTAGGAGCCTCTGGAGCCCGAGGCCTTTGAGGGGCCCCTCTGCATCCCCTGGTGTCTGGCTGTTACCTGAGCCTCTCCCCGAAACTACTAGCCATTCTGTAACCACCCCGAAGCCCTCTCCCATGCATGGGACCAAACGAAACAATAAAGCTTTTTGCTGCATAGATTTGAATATTTATAGGCATTATATGTGTATATATGTATATATGTATAGGTGTGTATGTATGTGTGTGTGTGTATGTGTACATTATATATATGTGTGTGTGTATATGTATGTGTGTGTATATATATATATATATATATATATATATATAGTGCACCAATATTAATAGCACAGCTCAGTGCATTTTTACATTTGTGCATACCTTTGAAATCAATCCACAGGTCAAAATAAATACATCCATCCCTCCAGAGGGCTCCCTTCCCTGTCAGCAGCCCCCAAATGAAGTCACTAGTCTGCCCTTGGTCAAATAGGTGTTGGGTATCTTTTAAAAGCCCCTCCGCGTGATGCTCACGTGCAGCCAAGCCTGAGAACTATTTAGCCAGAGGTGAATTTTTGCAGGTAAGAGGGTAGCTTTTGTAAAATCGTAACTGCCACTAAAAGCAATTACTGAAAAGGGAAACAAATCCTACATAATCCTCACGCTCTTACTTGGCCAGTCGTCTCAAGGCTTTGTCCACATGCAGACATATTTTTGCACACTTGTTATTCATCGTGGTGTTACAATTTTTCTTTTACTTTTTTCGTTACCATTTATTACAAACTTCTGGCGTATATCCCACCACAGGAAGGCAGTTTCGGGTGATTCTGAGCATGGGCTTTGGAATTAGACACACCTGGGATCAAATCTCGGGTTTTCCACTTATACCCGTGGGTCTGCAGCAACCTCCTTAACGTACGTTAACTTCAGAGGCTCTCACCCTGTGATAGGTATGACAGGACCTCCTAGGTTTATTTCCAGAACTGACTTTGTAAAGCGACAGCAGCAAAACACACTTCTGGCGTTCGATGAATGGTAGCTGTTAATGTCATTGGAACAAGTAGGGTTATCCACAGAAAGGAATGCCATGCTAGGGCAGTAAATGTACACAGACCAGGCCGTCGGGGGAGGAGGAAAGGGGCCTCATTCACTCCTAGCAACAGGACTCCGGCGCCCTGGGGGAGTGGCTTGCAAAAAGCAGCTGTGCGTGTGTGTGTGTGTGTGTGTGTGTGTGTGTGTGTACTAAAGAGCTGGCAGTCCAGGCCCATATTGGGTGGAATTACCACAACTGAGCATAATTCTGGGGGAGGAAGAATTCAAGAGAGCCCCAGCATCACCCAGGCCAATGGTAACACCACTACCGCAGCAAGAGCCATAAAGAATGGAATGGGCAGGCCACTGAGCAAGTTTGTTTGTCTTCTCTCCTTGAGGCTGGAAAACCTCGCTGATTCCCAGGAGGAGCATCCCTGGAAGTCACTGATTTATCACGGAAGGTCAGGCCCTGTGGAAGGAAGAAAAGCATTCTTGTGCCACACGGTGGGAGTTATCAGGTCATTTAATTTGACTGTAAAAGATAATAATAATAATAATAATAATAATAATATAAATTTAAAGAGAGGCACTATTCTGGGCACTTCAATTCATTTAATTTAATGAAATCATTTCATCCTCACAACAATCCTATGACGTAGGTATTATCATTGTCCCCATTTTACAGATGAGGAGACTGAGGCATCGAGCAGTTACGTAAACTTGCCCAAGGTCACACTGTAAATGGTAGGCTCAGAACTGGAAAACCAGACACCAAACTCCTAACCACCCTCGTGCCCCAAGCAGGTGAAGTGAGACATATTAGTTATAGTATAATGGATTTTAAGTGGTCGTCATGAAATACCATATCACAATTTGCTCAAGCACTTCCTTTCTATTGGGTACTCTTTACGTTTAGCTGTAGTAAGCATCTTCGTGCATAGAGCTTCTCACTTCTGTTGCATTGTCTCCTTAGGATTATTTTAATGCCCGTGAACGGCATTACCTGGTCCAAGGAGATAAAGCAATGTTATAGTTGTTGCTACATGTTGCAGTGTTTACCAAACAGGCCGCACCAGCTGGCAGTGTCCCTAGCAGGGTATGAACACACCACTTTCACCATCACCTCAGGCAGCATGGGTGGAATTATTTGTATAAATTAATGCACATTTGTAAAAATGCTTTTTTTTTAAATGAATAGCTACAAACATTGGAAATTTGCACCATCAGATTGCTGGTCCACGCTGCTTCTGGGGAGTGTCCCGTCTTGAAGGCCCCTTCCTTCACCTCACCTGAAGTTGAACCATAACCCCACCCTCCACCCCTCCACCAGGCCAGGCCCTGGACTTCCAAACCACCGGAGCTTCCGGAGGTGAGAGGCCGACACTTTAGGCCTTTTCATCTGCAGCCTGTGCTGGAAGCCGCAATATTTTGCCTGGGTTTTCTCTTCTGCTTCACCAGCTGGCCTTGCTGCGTGAATTGAAATGACGTTTAAGCCAGGCACGCTGTCCCCAGGTCACTGAAATCAGTGTTTCTCAGACTTTATTGTGTCTACGAAGCACCTGGCAATCTTGGGAAAATGAAGATTCTGATTCAATGAGCAGGGCCTGGGGGTCTAACACACTCCCAGGTGATGCTGCTGGTCCTTTATTTCTTAGACCAGCCAGGCAGCAAGAGAAGCCCAGACAATCCCCCTCAGAATCTCTAATTACAGCTCTGCTTCTAGAAGCTTCCAGGACCTTGGTTGAATCAAGACTTCTCTGAGCCTCA
Organism: Eptesicus fuscus; assembly: GCF_027574615.1. Taxonomy (NCBI): domain Eukaryota; kingdom Metazoa; phylum Chordata; class Mammalia; order Chiroptera; family Vespertilionidae; genus Eptesicus; species Eptesicus fuscus. The sequence goes on along the minus strand of NC_072487.1, from coordinate 60,281,617 downwards.
ATTTCCCCGTCTGTATAATACAAGGATGAGACTAGACACTCTCTGAGTCCTTCTATGGTTTTCACTTCCATATTGGACTTCTTTAGACCATTTATTTATTTTCACAGACTGTTCATTCAACAAACAACATTTGGGCTCCAAGGATGAGCATGAGCACCTTTTTCAACATCAGGAATGAGAGGATGAACAAGACAGACACAGTCACTGCTTTTAGGAAAGACAAGCAAATTAGAGTGGGCAAATATTTTGATAAGTGTTTTGGTAGGAGCAGCTCAGGGTGCTATGGGAGCAAATAAAAAATGGATCTCACCCAGACCAATAGGAATTAGAGGAGACTCCCCAAAGGACATCATTCCTACGCTGACCTCTAAAGGACGGCCATTTCTTCGTTCAAAGTAAGACATGAACAATCCCAAAGCCAACGGAGTGATAAGTATACGCTGCTCCAAGACAGAAAGCGAAGGGAGAGTGTTTGCTCAGCAATAATGCAATCTACAAGGAATTAAGTCCGACCGCTAGGTAGACAGTGGGGTCATTCACCGAAAGGAGGAACACAGACGGAGGAGCATGCTTTTTGATAGGGGTGCGGAGAGAAAGTGGATTCCAACTGGGGACATGTTGAAAGGCATTACCACGGAGATGTTCAAGTAGAGAGTCCAAGAAGCAGTTGGATACGTGGTCCACAGCTCTGGGGAGAAGTATGGGCTCAAGATTCATTTGATCCTGTGAGTCATCATCACAGGGTTGGCCATAAGAGAAGATGAGATTTCCAGGAAGAGTTTGCAGAGTTAGAAACAGGGCAGGCCTCGCACAAAAACATTCAGGAATGCCAAGGAATGGTTCTTGGAAGAGAGGCCTGCAAAGCAGATGCAGCTGAGGCCAAAGACAGCTCCGTGGAGTCCTGGAAGCCAAGGGGCTGGAGTGTTTCAAGAAAGGGGGAGCGGGCAAGAGTGTCAAACACCGGGAAAGTCCCGTGCGTCTCATGACAGGAGATGGATTTCAGTGGGTTGGGCCATCAGAAGCTAGACTTGAAGACAGCAAGCAGAGATGGCTCTTTCAAACAAAGTCTACAGCCTGCCTCCTGCCTCTACCTCGGGAACAAGGAAGGCCTAAGGAGAGGTATCTATCAATCCTGTCAGGTTAGCCTTATGTAAGCCTTTTAGCAAAGGACAACACACAGACAGAAAGGTGCACAAATCAATCCTAAGTGCACATTCGTGTACACTTCAACGCATGTTCTCAAGATGAACACACCCAGGTATGCAGTGCCCTGAGCAGCACCGCTAAAGCCCTCCACTTGCCCCCTTCACCAAACGCCTTCGCCCACTCCGATTTTGAGGAGATGCCAGCGCAATGTGAGGTCAGCTGGGAACCTTGCTGAACCCGAGGCTCTCTAGTCCCAAACTCACAACCTCCCCTCTCTGCTCCTCACCTCCCCAACCTTTCTCCAGAGGCCTGTCTCTTTTGTTGTTTCATTCGTTCTTCTCTCCATTGGACATCCATTCGATAACCTTGAGTTGGGGGCCTGTGTGTCACACCGGGAGGCAGGGAGAGGGCATAAAGGTGAGCAGCATCAGGCCTCACACTTTAAAAGACAGCCATGTCCGCGGGCAGTCACCATCCAATGTGGTAAGTGTCATCACAGGGACGGCGCTGTGTGTGGGTGTGGAGAGGGTGGGTGTACATGCACTCTGGAACAAGCACTTGGAAAAACAACTGAAGTTGTGTGGGCAGGATCGACAGAACTTCCGAGTCTTGGATGGGATGGAACAGCGCTGGCTTCCGCTTGACGTCAGGGACTTCTGCGGTTGCCCTTGGCTGCTCACCACTTACTGCAGGCCCAGGCTGCTTCTCCTTCCCATCTAACAAACCACACCACTGACGGTGCTATCACTGGACAGTAGAGGGCGCTAAAACACTGTGCTTGGTGCACACTGCCCAGTACTTCCCAATCCAAAAGGAAACACTTGCATGAAAGCTCTAGAAGGAAATAAATGAAGCCCAAATAGGGGAAGAGATGGGCGGAGGATCGCACGGCTGCTCAGTAGCAGACGGGGCACATTCCACCAGGCCCATGCAATTTACTGGGTGATGCTCAAAATTTTCCAGTACTCTCAATTTATATACTTAAGGATGCCTCTCGAAACATGAGTCGTTTTTTTTAAAAAAAGATCTTGTTTATTTGTTTTTGCCACGTACAGGCCTATTTCTCTGTATGAATTCCTTACGTGAAGTCCAACATTGGGCCGTGCTTTCTCTTTCTTCCTAAACCTGAAGTTGGTGCCATGTTTCCTGGGGGAGTACAATGGTTAGAGCTTGGGCTAAGTTAAGTCTGGGTGTGAATACCAGCCCTGCCTCTGCTTGGTATCCAAATGACCGGGCGATGACTAGACACATAACCCCACAAGGCTGTTGTCAGGGGAAAGTGAGTTGATGCAAATGCAGAGCTCTGAACAATTCCTGGCAAGGAGCCAGTTGCTCCATGAACCTGTGCTCTTATTCTCAAGCTCCTGGCTGAGCCGCACTGGCCAGCCACCCCACGCTGGGCCTGTGTGGGTGCCAGTGTCCAGCCCCGTGCTCTGCAGCCCGTGGAATCAACAGGTTTATTTGGTTTCGCGTTCCAGCCCTCCCCTGTCACTGACAGGCTGTGTGATCATGAGCAAGTCCCTTACTGCCCTGAGCCACAGTTTCCTCATTCCTCAAATAATGCTGATAATTCACTATTATTATTACCGGTTCTTCTAATGCAGCAAGAATTCCTTCAGTTCAGCAAATATTTTCCGATACCCGCCTAAGCCCTCGGCCCAGTGCTGAGTACTAGAGAGAAAGAGGTCGAAGCCACACGCTTGAGGATCCGGTAGTCGAATGGGATAGACAGGCTGGTGCGCATACACAGTACAAAGACTATGATGAGACCAAGAGAAGGAGCACTGGTGAGGGAGTTCCAGGAAGTCTTCCTGGAGGCGGCGAAACCTCAGTTGGCTTTTGAAGGATGAGTAAGAGTTTGCCAGACTCATCTTTCTTGAAAGTCAACGGAGATAGTTTGTGGAATCAGGAGTCCCAGATGGGGAGTGTTCTGCACATACCAGCCAGAGCTTTTCTTTCTTTCATAACCTCATAGACCCCAGGTCCATTCCATCCAGTCTCCCTCGTTTCTTTCAGACACCCCTCTGAGGGAGGCAGGGAGCCTTGGGAGGCGGGTGAACAAGTCACACTTTAGAAGGAAAGGAGCCTGAATCATGGCAGTTGGGAAAGGGTAGGAGGCCCACAGAGCATCTGGAGGTGGGGACACCCGAACGAGCACCTTGCACAACTCAAGACTTTGCTGCCTCCCAGCAGAGTGGGCACGACGACCCCAGCCCCTGTTTCACCTCCGGGCCGGCCACACCCAGCACTACCGTTCACATCTCCAGGGTTCTGTCTCTGCCTGAGTTGTTCTTCCTCTTTCTTTCTCTGCCCACTCAAACTCTACCTCACACCTTCTCCTGGAACCCTTCTTGCCTGCCACTCCTGATCTCCCCTCACTTTCAATGTCTCCCTGAGTTACCCCACCACCACCCTGCATCCTGGGGCTCTCCCTCCCATTACACTGTGAGCTCCCTGCAGGAAGGCACCAGGCCTGGATCGCTTTTTTTATTTGGAGCTCCTGGCATGAGCCAGGCTCGAGGACCTCGCTGGGTAAATGTCTGCTGATCTGAACAGAACGGAACAGAACAGAACTGAGCGCAGAATTCCTGTCTCTTTCCACTCAATGATAGTGTTTCCCTGTCTTGACGGGAAGCAGAAGGCACGCTCGAAGAGGTCCTTGGAAAGCATGTAATGAATAAATGATTTAGAGGTCTGGGTAGGGTTAACGGAAATAAAGATGGGAAACACCCAGACATGGGCTGCTGTGGAAAGCTGTCACCCGGAGGCCTGATGGGGCAAAGGAAGGGAGCTAGTGCAGAACTTGGCCAGAGCTGCAGCCAGCAGCGAAGCTGCCCAGTGGGAGCTATGGATGTAGCTACTGCCAAACCGCAGCCTGGCAGGGGAGCAGGGAACCAAAGCCCACCCTCTCTGCTCCCAGCCATCGCCTGCTGTTGCCTCACACTGCCTGAACCCAAACGGAAGCCAGAGACCAAAGGAGCCCAGATGGTGCAGGCACGGAAGGCAGCTTCGCCGAGCGCAGAGCAGAGCGAGTCAAGCAGAGGGTAGATTCACATGGAGAAAGGACTATTCTGCACAAGTGGCTTTTCCCCAAGTACGGTCCATGTTGCATCTGCGTCAGAATCACTTCAGGAGCTTGTTTCGAAAGAAGATTCCTGAGCTCTGGTCTAGACCCACTAAATCAAAATATCTATGGTGCCTGGGGATCTGTCCTCTCAGGAAGTTCCCCCGGGTGGCTAAAGAAGTCACCTGAGGATCTCCGGGAAGTACGAACTTATGGGAATTCTGAACTTGGTTAATTCGTACTTTGAACTTAGAGAATCTGACAGTGTTGGTGCTCCATCTATGACTTCCAAAGGACCAGGGGACCTCATTCATTCATTCATTCATTCATTCATCTAACACTATTGAGCATGTGCTAAAATCCCAGCCCTGTGATGGGTTGTGGTCTCTGCCTGGGACTTCCTAGGATAACCACTTAGGTAGCATGTACGCATTCCTCTGGGGCTCCAATGGTCGTCCCTGCCATGTGGGGATGACTCTTTAGTGCTTCTGCAAGCACCAGCACACACCAAACCCGTAATTTCAACCGCCATCACACACTTACGACACCCAAATACACCTCTCCCCTGAGTTTGGTGTATAGCTGCCCGGGAGACATACATTTGCAGGCCCCACAGTCCCCCTTGACACACAAGACCCTAAGGGGACTCATCTTCCATCCGCCACCCGCCAAGGCTCCCAACCTCACTGAGTGCCGCCAACATCCACCCTTGTTTAATCAGAAACCTGGGATCCATTGTCCACATCCTTCTCTCCCACCCTCCGTGACCAAGTCTATCCAGTCAGCCTCCTAGCTCTCCCACCCCTCACTTCTCTAGGTTTCCAGGGGCACTTCAGGTCACCTTCATTCCCCCCTTTTTTACTGCAATGACCTGACAAGCTTTCTCGTTGCCAAGCCATTGTTGCCCGAGGGATCTTTTAAATATGCAAAACACGAAGGTCACTCCCCCGTTGAAATCTTCAATGCTTCCTAGTGCCCTCAGGATCTTACTGTAGAATCTGAAGCTCTTCACTTCGGGCTGGGCCCGAGTTTCCTCCTCATTGCCCACCACTTCCCACCCCCCCCCCACCCGCCCCACACACCCTTACACCCTCATCATAGATTTTAAGTTCATACACTTGCTCACCTTCTTCCGAGAATGTTCTCCCCTTCTGTACCTGGCCTGCTGATCCTTGCCTATCAACTCATCTCAAGAACCATCTTATCCTAGAAATGTTCTCTGACCCACCAAACCGGATTAGTCTACTTCCTCAGGATCTTGTTCTCAGTTCTCTGGTCGATTTTATCTCACCACCTTGGAAAAGTCTATTTGTCTTTTCTGCTGCTCCGTGACCTCTCTAAGGACAAGGGCCAGTCATGCCTGATGTGCCTTTATATCCCACTGCCAACAATGAGTGGGTGGCCAATGAGCGGGCGAGGGGGGGAGTTCATACAGATTAACCGAATTGATAAGTCTCTTGCATGGAAAGGGATCTTCCAAGAGAGGACCCGGGGCATACTGCCTCATTAAATTCACTAAGTTTGACCGTTTCATCCGGTTTCACAACTAGTGGAGTGTACCAGGCACTGTACCAGGCTCCTGCCAGGACAGCTTTCGAGGGCAATCTCTGCCCTCAGGACCTCATGAGAGTATGGGAGACATTGTCTTAGTTAGGCTCTTCCAGGCTGCCAGGAAAACACAGACTCGTGTTACTTAGATACTGATGTAAATGCCTAGACTCAGATACTTCTGCATGGAAGGATTTCTTGTACGGAAGTAAGGAAGTCTGAGGACCCCCTGGCAGCAGACCAGTCCCTCTGGAACACACCTCCGAAGCAGGGGTGTCAGTAGACCTCATGGACGATAGTATTAAAGTTCCTTGTATCAGTCAGCTGCTGCCCCAGTAATGCTGTTTAATAAACCACCCTCCCAAACAACCACCATTGACTCACAGTTTGGGTCTACTTCCCATTTTTCTCATTCTTCTGGGACCAGCAGTCTACCTGGGGCAGTCTTTCTGTGGCAGAGCAGCAGGGATGGGCGTAACCACACAAGCATATGTCAAGCCTCTAATTGCATCATGTCTGCTAACATCCCATGGGCCAAAGGGAGTCACATGGCCACGCCCAAAATTGAGCACGTGAAGTCTATCCACCTCTAGTGTAAGGCACTTCAGGGTCACGTGGCAATGAGCATGATGCAGGGAGCGGAGGAGAGCTGGGGCCAATGCAATCTGCATAACCTATCACACGCCTCACTTTTCAGGATAGAAGTCATCTTCAATCCATGTTTTCTCTCCTCACATGTCAACTTCATAAAATCAAGGACTTCAGTCTTTCCCCAGAGCCTAGGACAGTGCATGGCATATAGTTGGTACTAATTGATATTTGTTGAATGAATTAGTGCCCCCTGGCTGCCTCCTCCTCACAGTCTCACTTCCCAAGAGATGGCATCTGATCGGGTAGGTTTGCTACCATCAACTAAGGTGCAGACTAAGGAGTTTGGACTTTATTCAGTAGGTAGGTGGTGGGAGCCATTGTGAGTTTCAAGCAGAGGAGTAAGTTGTTCAACCATCTGCTTTAGCAAGATTAACCTGTTACCAATGTTGCACACACACAAAAAAACTGAGAGGAAGCTGGGAGACCAACTGGCAAGTTATTCGAAAGAGCTCTGGTGAGAGTTGAGGAGGTCCGGAAGCAGAAGGTGGAGTTTGGGAAGGATGGAGGGAACATGTGATCCCTTAGACGGCCAGAGAGAGGGAAGTCTTGGGGCTTGGAGCCCATGCAACTGGGCATGTGGTCAATGGACAAGGAACAGGCTGTGGCATGGGCTGCTCTGTTAACCTGGGGACAGTGATGTTTGAAGTGTTTGTGGGACATGCAGCTGGAGGTGCCAGGTAGGCATCAAAGACTCAGAACTGCCCTCAGAAGAGATTTCTGATTGAGATCTTAGGATCTATTCATTTAGATCACATTTACATACATTACATATATTATATTTACATATAATACCCACTTAGGCAAAGTCTTCTAGACCTGCTGGATTCCCCCACCTGCTAAAGATCAGGTTAGCAGCTATTGTAGTTGCTTGGCTTTCGTAAGTCTCTGCCTGGAGGAGACGGGCAAAGGTCACAGCAGGAAATCAGATTCACAGAGACACGTGACCAGTGCCAGGCACCATCACCTTTCTTTCCTTAGGAGTTTGAATTCCGCCAAAGGCAGACCCTGACTTTCATACAAATGTTTATAAACCCCTTCTCTGTGCCAGGCACTGTGCTCAGGGACAGGGACCCAGGGACCCAGGGACCCAGGGATGAATAAGGGAACATCCCTGCTCCACTTCCCCCAGGTCAGGGAAGGGGGTGGAGACTTATGGACTTACATAACTGCAACCAAGTGATACAGGGGTGTGGATAAATAAATGTTCAGTGGCCCTGGCTGGTTTTGCTCAGTGGATAGAGCACTGGCCTGAAGACTGAAAGAAAGGTCCTGGATTTAATTCCGGTCAAGGGCACAAGCCGAGGTTTCGGTCTCGATCCCCAGTAGGGGGCATGCGGGAGGCAGCTGATCAATGATCATTGATGTTTCTATCTCTCTCTCCCTCTCCCTTCCTCTCTGAAATCAATAAAAATAATTTAAAATAAATAAATAACTAAAAAATAAAATAAATGTTCAGTGGACGTTCAAAATGGGGGCTGGGCAGTTCTGTCTGATGAGAGGGTGGAAGATAGTAACAGACATTAAACTTGGGAAAGGTCAGGTGGATGGGAATGGACAGCAATAAAGAACATTCTAGATATGTGCACAGCTTGGCTAGTGACAGAGGTGAACCGAATTTGTGTTCTGAGAGAGCTGACACTGGGAAGGAGGGGGAAGGGGAGGCGAGGGGTCAGGAAGGAGAGACCAAGGTGATGCAGAGCTCAGATCCTGAGCAGCTTTGAATACACAAAGGAATTAGAGATGTGGCCGGGCTTTCCTGTCCTTGAAATATTTACAATGGACTCTCCTAGGTCCGGCTCTCCCTTTGTTAAGAGAGCAAGACAACTCATAATGATTAGTTAAAACTAGGTAAAATATTTTAATCCCTTGCATGGCATGGTTGTGATTGAAGGATGACGAATCATGGGCATGGTGTTTTCAGTTTCAGAGTGCTGTCACACACCATGTGAGAGGCAGATGCGACCAACATCTGACTGACAGATGAGACATTTAGGCTTAGGAGTCCCTACCAAATGCATCTCTCAGTAGTTACAAAAGCCTTTCTTCAAAAAGCCTTCAAGATTAGCATAAGAGTGTCTGACTAAGGAGGTGTGTGTTCTCTGTTCTCAGGAATGAGAAACGTGTGTTTGGCTACCAGTGACTTCCAGAGAATTATGTTGGTTGGGCTGGTGGTTTCCAAATGCCCTTCAGTCCGTGAACCAGCTGCACCCTGGAGTTTCTTAATAATAAAGATTGTAAGTCTCCACCCCGAGGGCTTTGCAGATTCAGTAGGTCAGGAGTGAGGACAAGGGACTAATATGAGCAAGACTTCCAGGTGATTCTGATGCACAGCCCGCTGGAAAATGGATAACTTGAGGCCCTGACGGTGGGAATGTGTTCCACAGGCCGCCTGCCTTGGCGTCTCTCAGATGGCCAAATAGCAATGCAGTTTCCTGGGCCCAAACCAGCATTACCAAATCAGAGTCTCCAGCGGTGGCGATCTGGAATCTATATTTTAAACGAGCTCCCAAGATCCACTTGTTCATTCATTTACGAATATCTCTTCAGTACTCGCTGTGTGTTAGAGAGCCTTCCAGGCACGGGGCGTGTAATGGTGAACAAGGCCCACAGCATCCCTCTCCTAAAGACACTCCCTCCCACTTCCCTAAGGACGCTCCACTCTGGTTCAGCTCTTTCAATGCTGGGGTTTGACAACGCCTGCCTTACAATAATGCAGGGTTGAATGAAGAAGGCGGTAGGGACCAATAGGAAAGATGGAAATCTCAAAGAATCCCAGGACACTCAGCGGGGTCAGGCCAGCCCGGCAGAAAAGCAGCTGGGAAATGGGAGGTTGCAAGGCAGAGGCCTCAGCAACAAGAGTTCCTGTTGGGAGGCCCCATTGTCTATTCCTGGTAACAAACCACGCCCAAGACTTAGTGGCTGAAAGACATTGCGTGTGTAGGTGTGTGTGTGTGCCTGTGTTGGTGTCTTTTTAAAAAATTTCTCATGACTCAATGTGTTGTCGATTGGTTCTTCTACTGGTCCTCTCTGGGTTCAACGGAGACAAACCTGGATCTCTCTCCATGGAGTCCTTCATCCCCGGCTTCTTAACAGCACGGTGGTCTCGGGGTTCCAGGAGGGCCAGCCCCCATGTGCATGTGCTTTAGGGGTCTGGATACCAGGAAGTCACTTCTTTGGGGGTCATTAGTGCAACATTTGATCACAGTTACTCTGGTTGTCTCTTGATCTTGGGATCTCTTTGAGTGTCTTCTCGCTTTTCCCCCTGTGCTCTCCAGTTTAAATTCCCAAATGAAGGAATCCATTAGATCTTGCTAAGCACTTCCATGGCTCATGAGCTTCCCAACTCATGGGCATTCTCGGACTCAGCAGGACTGCCAGGGCTGGCGTAAAGAAGGCAAGGAGTGCCGAAACCGGTTTGGCTCAGTGGATAGAGCGTCGGTCTGCGGACTGGAAGGTCCCAGGTTCGATTCCGGTCAAGGGCATGTACAATGGTTGCGGGCACATCCCCCGGTGGGGGGGGGTGCAGGAGGCAGCTGGTCGATGTCTCTCTCTCATCGATGTTTCTAGCTCTCTATCCCTCTCCCTTCCTCTCTGTGAAAAAATCAATAAAATATATTAAAAAAAAAAAAAGAAAAGAAGGCAAGGAGACTGTGGGTATGTTAGGCTCCATAGTTAAACCTGGCATGGAGAAGTCATGAAATTGCTGTGGTCAGTGCTGTAGTCACGCTGATACAAAAATATCCTCCTAAACAAATACCTGGGAGCAAAGGTGAAGTTTTGTATTTGCTGTTGTTTACATAGATTTTAACAACTATTTCCTTCTTACGTTGGAAGTGCTGTATGTATGTTGTAGGAGCTTTGGAAAATAGGAAGCAGAGAATTAAAATCACTAGTTGTACCTTGGCTGGTGTGGCTCAATTGGCTGCGTGTCATCCCATGCACGGAGAGGTGGCTGGTGGTTTCAGGCTCAATCCCCAGTCGAGGGCGTGCAGGAGGCAGCCCATCGATGTTTCTCTCTCCCTTTCCCTTCCTCTCTATCTAAAATCAATGAGAACTTTTTTTTTTTAAATCACTAGTTGCAATAGACTGAATGTTGGCACCCCCTGTCAAAAAATAATTTATGTTAAAACCTAATCCCCAGTGTGATTGGAGGTGGGTCCTTTGGGAGGTGATAGGTCATGAGGATCGAGCCCTCATGAATGGGATTCGTGTCCTTAGAGAAGAGACCCAAAGAAAGCTCCCTCGCCCCTTCCAACGTATGAGGACAGTGAGAAGATGACCATCTAGGAACTTGGAAGATGTCCTCACCTGACACTGAATCTGCCAGCACCTTGATCTTGGACTTCCCAGGGTCCAGGACTGTGAGGAATAAATGTTGTTTCTAAGCCACACAAGTCGATGGTATTTTGTCATCTCATCAACCCAGAAAGAACTACTCTTTACAGTTTACTGTACTTTCAGGCTTTCTAATGGGCATAAATGGGTTTTTCTTTCCAAGTTCTGCTATGACTACAGCTTTATGTATTACACTTTTGACCTAAACTATATCACTAGCGTTTTCCCACATCATTACCAACTGTGAAATAATTTTAAGTTATATAATAATCAATGGGACATACCTATTACATATTTATTCAGCCCCTTATCTCATATGTTTAGCAATTATCAACATACTAAAATAACCCATGTCTGTTCATAAGTCTGTCTACATTTGGATTTTTTCCAATAGATTGTGTTCATCTTTTTTTTTTCTTTTTTCTTACACAGCATAGTTTTTAGGATTACTTCACTGTTTCTTAACAAAGTAGCTAAAGAAGTATTTCCCTGCCTGATTGGAATGGCTATTTTTCTCTGCTCCCTATGCCAAGGCTGGCTTTGCAGAATGGGTCCATTTCCTCTTGCTTGACAGTCCTCGTCTCTCCCCGTTTCCGTGCGGGTTCACGGGACAACCAGGCTGGGCTGGCTTTCCAGTGACTTCACCAGAACCAGAGACAGGGCTGTCCGTGTTCCCACGGTCACCTCTTTATCCCAACCATGGAAAACTGGCTTTTTTTCATAACTGGCACAGAATGTGTCTGGGTCAGGAACCCAACATTAACTACAAAGACTGACCTTAACCCAGGGAATTTGAGAAGAAACCAGATAACACTGTTGGGAAATTATTCCCTCATATAAATTGGCACTTGAAATATGTACAAGTGTTATGTACATTTTGTAACGCCACTGAACCAAATGTAATGGAAAATAATACACTGGCCTTAGTAAGTCAAGGGACTTGGCCTGACTTGGACATATCAATAAGGCAATCCAATTTCAATTACATTTCTCACTCATCACACTCCTGGTAAGTACCAGATTCTATCTAGGCTCCCAGCATAAGAGGAAACGATGTGAGAGCGTTCACGGGTGAGGTAGTGGACTTGCTCAGTTGCATATAATGTATTAAGGGTGAATCTAGTGGGATCTAAATGCAGAAGGAGGGGCCCCTGAGCCCGCCAAAGTCAGAGAATGATGGTTACTCAGACTGCACAAGATTGAGAGAGATCTGAAGGCTGCCCTCGATGCATTTATCCTGTAGCGTGAGGATAACATACTATCACGGTGCTGACAAAATTGGGCCAGCTTCCCACGGTTGAGACTGCATATGATTCAAGATTGCAATGCAAGTGAAACCATGAGACACCAAGAAGGTTTTAATCCCCCTCTGTCCCTTGGTAATTTCTAGGATGGATTTTACTCACCCTGTTATTCCCCGTCCTCCTGTCTAAAAATGGACTTCAAGGGCCCCAGAGCTGGTTGGGGATTAGCTCACTCAGCAATGCAGGTAGATAACAAAGGGGTGTGTCCTTGACCGGTAGACCTTCTATCAGCACAGCTGGGTAACTCCCCGGTGTGGAGGGTAGGGGTGATGTCCTAATTCCTTTAATTGTTTCACATAGAAATTGAGAGTGCATAGTGATGTCTAGTCACAGAATTAATTATACTGTATTTGGGACACCACTAATCACATGTCTCCCTTATCTATCTCTCTACATCTATCTGTATCTCTTTTCTATCTACCTATTGGTGGATTAATTATCAAGCTCGAAAGCAAAATTCCAGGAGGAATTCCAGAGGGACTTTAGCTACAACACAACTCTTCTTGCTCACTGCAGAAAGGCAAGTCATTTTTCAGACCAGGCTCAGAGCCCTCTGCAAACCTTGCTCAGAAATAATAGTCACAGGCCACATGGTATCAGGAAGAACTTTGACCCCATTCAGGGATTTCCCAAGAGCCTTCCAAAAGGGACATGCACATTAAAAAAGAAATGCAAGTCAAAATGAGGTGAGAAGCACAGAAGAACAGACCAAATACGCTGGCGTGCAGGGATTAGAGAGTTTATAGCAAACTGGGATAATCCAGGAAGAGGTAGCTCGTGAGATGCACCTTAAAGGATGGGTACGATTTCAACAGGCAGAGATGGTGGAATGAGTTGTTTCCGGAGGTTGATATGGGTGGCTTCATTTTCAAGGAGAAGCGGCAAAGAGGTTTGTGCTGGTGCTTAGACTGGGATGACCAAGACTGGACCAGTGGTGGCATCAAAGACCAAATTGAGAGAAGCCCAAGAAGGGGAAGAAATGGGAAGAGCGTAATATTTTTTGATACAGAAGCTGGAGAACTTACCCCTGGAGGGGGGCATTTGGGGAGAAAAAGAGCCGTATCTGTGTAGGACTTGGTGGCTGCTGCATCAAGTCATCTGCTCGGGCATCTTGACAGAAAAACCATGTGACCCTCATCAACTGGTACCCCATATGTGAAGATGATATGCCTTAGCGACTCTGCTGTCCCTGGCTGGACACAGATTTCTTTAGCTTCACACGTGACTCTTGTTTACAGAGGCATCGGGGGACACTGTGCTTGCTCTGTGATGCGGCGACGATGTGTACCATGGAAAAAATGAGAAGGACATCCCAGCAGGACGCCAGGGCGCAGTTGAGGAAATCCTGTGGTGTGTCATCCATGCAACACTAGAAGGTCACCCGAGCACCGGGCAGGCTGAACAGTGTCTCCCGTTCCTGAAATGTCACCAGGGCTGAAACACAGTTGTCTCCTGGGTCCAGATCAGGTTTCCAACGTCTCAGAGGTGGAATGGGCAGCCAAGCAAGAACAGGTTTCAGATGCTCATCTTTTCATGGATGTGACTTCCAGTAGAGGCCCAGGTAGACACAGCTCTCATCGTACTGCTCTGGCCATTGTGTTCCCAGCTGTGTCTGGAAAGCATCGTTCTTGATCCTGAGGTCACTGAAACCATTTTTTTTTTCTTTTTTATCCTCATCCAAAGCTCTTTTATCTGTTCCATCCCTCAGCCACATGCATTTCCAATAGGAGTAAGAGTTCTTGACCTATGACTGTTTCTTTTGGACAAGTTATACATTATTGTGCATTGGTCATAGTTACAGCCTTGGCTTCTCATGTAACCTTGGCTTCACACTTGGACAGCAAAATTCAGAGGGAGCCGAAATGTAAAACAAAATAATTTTTACAAAATATTATGCATACGTAATTTTTTTTCTAGAGAGTACTTCCTTTTAAATAGGTTATACATCACATAGTAGATGTATAACCCTCCCCTGCCCCCACTTATCCAGTTCCTCTTCGGGAGGTAATGACCTTCCCAGTTTCAGTTTTGTGTGTACTCTACACACATCAAGGTGTTTATTTTAAGGTCTACCCCTCTTAGCAAACATCACCACCACTATGACTACTACCATTACCACCTCCTCTCCAGCCACGTGGTTAGCTTGCTTTTGCCCCAGGAAAGTCAGACATCTGAGAGCAGAGAGCCCGCCAGCTCTCTATTAAGGGTCCCTATTTGTCTGGAGGGGATGCTCTCTCTTCATCTCCTCTTCTCCTCCCCTTTTCCCCTTTATATCAGCACTTTCTTTAGGAAGCAGATGCTTTGGCACTTAATCCCATCCAGCCAAGCATCAGTGACACCTACAAGACCATGATTATCTCTTGGTAAAAGGTCTCATCCTCTTAGTTGATTTCTTAGGCTATGTTCTTGGTGTACATACATTGGAGACTCTAGGACAGAACTTATAAAACTCAGTGCGCATAAGATTCTTAGAGCACCTTAGAAACTGTAGGTTCCTGGGTCCCACAATCAGAGACTCAGAAGGTCGGCACGGAGACCAGGAGGCCATTTCTCACCAGGACTATTTCCCCCTAGGTGATCTTCCTATATTGTTCCTGGATCGAACTTTAAGACCTGCTGCCCTCAGTATTGCTCCTGACTCTTCTCCCGAGAATCTTCTATTAAGGATTATTGCGGGTTTCCTTTATCACTGCTGATTTCTCAAACGCGTGACCTCTGTATAACTATTCCACATTGCCTGTTGTTTTTCTCTTTCTCTTTATGTTGTCGATCATATGAACCTTGAGGGTGTGGTCGGGAGGCTTGACAAACCCATTTTCCCTGGTTTTGTAAAATGACACCACCCCTTTCGGGGAAGGCCATTGCTTAAGTACGGTCCGCCACAGTACAGCATGCCAACTTTCTTCTTTCACTTCTGTCATCATTTCTCCTCACTTCTAAAGCCACAGCCATCTAGGGATGGGAACGTCCTCAAAGCTTTGAATTTCCAGAGCAGGGTCTCAAAGTCTCCAGACTTACATTTCTGGTTTTCAGCGTATCTATGTGGCGGTCCGTGGATCCCCCACGGTCCCTCTGGTCCTCTGTCAGATCTGCAGCATGTGTGCCAGAAAAGGGTTTTTGAAACTCAGGTCTGTGTATCCTTTGAGGCTTCACTCAAGAGTTCCTGAAGATCTGAGAGCCCTCTGAGATCATCGCTGTCCATTTCTAAGGTAATGTGAAAATATACTCATAATCTGGATCGTTTGGCTGACTCCCTTATAACCGAGGGCTGCTACATGATTTCGGTTCCCTCATTGAAATCTCTGCTTACTGTCAAGCTGGCATCAAGTGACCAGCCAAAGGGACAGCATTTAACTTTCGATGTGTTGTCAAGTACATTTGGCAGGCGTGACATTGGCTTGGTTTTCCAGCTCAGACTGGAAGGCTGACTCCTTCCTGGGGCTGACGGAGGAGAGGGTGGGGGACTCGGGTTCTGGCCCCTGCTGCCTTTTTGGCTTCACCTCCTGCAGCTTTCCCCCTGGCTCCACCAGCTCCCTTACTCCACACACGCCCCCTTAAGGGCCTTTGAACCGGCTATTCCCTCTGCCCAGATTCTTGCCCCAGATATCTGTGTGAATAACTCCCTCATCTCCTTCAGGTCTTTGCTGAAGTGTTTGCTTAAGTCATTAAATTCCTCGGTACTATTTAAAATTGCAACTCCTCACCCCACCTCCATCATTCCCCCTATCACCCTTTACCCTGGTGTCTTAACATACAAGACGACTCATTTATTCATAATGTTTGTTGGTCATTGTCTGGCTTGCCCTGTTAGAACGCATATGTCCATAAGAGCAGAGATGGTTGTTTCTTTTGTTCACGGATGTCACCCAAGCACTTAGGGCACCGCCTGACACACAGTAAGTGCTTAATAAATACCTGATGAATGAGCACCTCGTGGCTGCTTTTGTGCTCATGCTAAATCTGTTCACCAGCTTTACAGACACAACCCTTTGGCAGTGATAATTTGCAATGGAAAGATATTTTAATGGAGAAAACTTTAGGCTTAAAAATGTGTATTCCTCTAAGACTTAGAGTCTAAGTGATATACACTGAGTGGCCCGATTATTATGATCTCTGAACACATAATAATCTGGCCACTCAGTATGTGTGTGTGTGTGTGTGTGTGTGTGTGTGTGTGTGTGTGTTTATGTGTGTATATATACATATATATATATACACACACACAGGCCCGGTGCATGAATTCATGCATGGATGGGGTCTGGCCAGCCCGGCCAGGGGGAGGGGACATGGGTGGTTGGCCGGCCTGCCTGCTGGTCAAACTCCTGGTCGAGGAGACAATTTGCGTATTAGCCTTTTATTACATAGGATATACACTGAGTGGCCAGATTACTATGCGTTCAGAGATCATAATAATCTGGCCACTCAGTATATATCCATGAAGTCCTGGATTCCCAGGAACACAGGCTGAGGGGATGAGGAATCCCGAGCTGGACTAACACTTTTTTTTTTCTAAGCTTGATCATGACCATGTATTTCTTCCTCTCCCTCCCTCCTGGGCCAAGGACAGACATCCTGTCCCATCTGCCGCCGCTGGACAGGCAGGGCAAACTTCACTCTCTCTGAGAAGAACCTCTCATGTTTTTGTAAAATTCCAAGAGTAGCTATTTTACCTCTCTTTACATCATTTTCTGCAGTTTGCCAACTTTTAAGTTTGTTTTATTTTTCCTGATAATAAAAAGAAACACACTTACCACAAAAGAAGACTTAGGAAATTATAAACACATACAAAGAAATACATGCACAAAGACTTGAAATTCTCCTGATTTGTAAAAGATACCTCCTGTATCCTCTTTTCTCTGCCTGTAAAGGCGATACTTGGCCACCATTCATATTTTGGTGCAGTTCTTTCTAGTCTGTTTTCCCATGTGTCTGTACTAAGTTGAAATATAGGAAGTTGCCAATGCTCAAACGCTGTGGACCTACAAAATAGCAATTTTATATGGTTTAACCTAGTAATTCATACAGTTGAAGCCATACTGTGCAAGTAATTTTTCCTCGCATTCTTTTCACTTGTCATTATAACGGCACCACTTGCCCACGTATTTAGGGATGTGTGGGCCCTTTTTGTGAGCTTGCATTAACAGCACAAATAATTGATGAGCATTAGCATCTCAGCTGGGAGCCCTGCCCTGTAAATCATTCAAACAGTCCACCCAGTGACCAGACTTCCTGCGTCTTGATGTGAATGACAATCCTCAGTGATTCTTCCAGGAAACTCTTCCTATAAATGCCCCCAGCCAATTGCCTGTGTGCAGCACTCTGGCACCAGATTTCTGCCCAAATGGCAGCTTCTGGGAACGCTGCTAATAATTGTGTCCAGTTGCTCGCCTGTCGTTCCTCTTCACTCATACGAATCTGGTCCATTACCAGTGATGCATATTGGGTTTGTGGAATTTCTTCCTTTCCAGTGAAAAGGCCCTCATTGGCTTTATGCATTTGTTGTTATTGTTTAGCGATTTCTGGACCAGGTACAGTCTACTAGCACTGTTTTAAAAAGAGCTTTTTTTTTTTTTTTTTAAAAAAAAAAAAGCTTACCAGCAGTAGGAAGGCTGCTTTTAGGGCCCCGGCTTTCTCTCGGCAAACATCATCAGAACTATCAGCTCCGTTACTTTTCATCAGAGCAAAGTCCTGAGGTTTCCATTATGTTATGATTCTGCCTCCAAAGTGATTGCCAGGAACAGTAATCTATGTGGGTCCGCTCTGGACCGGGCTCATTATCTGAGACTTGGTAGAGCCTTATTCCCCACTGTTCCCCTATTTGCTCTAGATTTAGCTGAGTTCAACCACATAGACGAGGACGATTAAGTGCCTATCTAATAACCCCATTTGCATAAGGTTTGGGAGCTTATGATATAAGGTCATCTGTGATTGCTGATAATAACATCGTGTCACTCCAGGGGCAAGGATCTGAAAGGATGGACCTTATCACTTTGGCCCCAAGAATAATACAGTGACAGGAGACTAGAACGTTTAAAGGCAATCTGTGGCCTGCAAACACATCAAAGGGTAGAGGAAATAAGGCAAAAAACACACAGAATGGAATAATAGAATAATATGTAGTTTCTTTTATGATCAATATATGGTAAGCTACTACACAGAGGGGTAGTATTATAAAACCTAACACCCTGGCTTTGAGGTCAGACCAACTGGTGTTCAGATCCTGGCCCCGTTTCTTACCAGCTGTGAACAGCTCCTGAATGTTTCTCTTCTGTAAAACTGACCTAAAGACACCCACTCTGTAGAGTGACTATAAGGATTAAAGAGACAACACAGGAGTAAAGTACTGATCATACTTGCGCTCAATATTAGTGGTTATTATTGTTATTATTATTTGACATACACAAAACTTTAAGAATTTCTCATTTAATCTTTGAAATCTTTATTATTGCAAACACAACATAGTGACATTAATAGATAACCTTAAAAATCAGACTATTACATATTCCCATATTTCCTCCCAAGTCTTGGCGAATGTGTAGACATCTTTACACAGTGCATTTGTGTTTTCAGCCTTTTTTCACTTAACATTGTACTGTAAGTTATCCCCTGTTGCAACACGATCTAATTTAGTATAAAAATAGTTATTATTTCAACAAATATGTCATAACCTAATTAACCATTCCTCTGTTTTTAGACATTTTTAATTTTACTTTATTGTTTAAAGTATTACAAATAGTAGTACATATGTCTCCTCCCCCCGCCTCCCCCCCCCCATTTATTTGTTTCCAATTTGAGGGATATTCTTTCCCTTTGTTCCTGTTTCTGTTGTGGCGATTGGAAATGCACGATTTTACAAATATTTTGGGTTTTTCCTTAGGTGTACGGATATTTTTTAGCTCGAATTTGAGAACATTGTTTAAACTAATGGCTGTTTACTGTGGGGAAAGAAAAGGTAGTTTCGGCCTAATTTCTTGTGGAAGGCAAATTAAGACGCCTCCAAGAAATCCCATGTCCACTAGTGCAGTTTTGTCCTCATCTCAGCACTTGGCAAACTGGTCTGAGGATGAGGGATAATTGAGGTAGGCACTCAAGAAATGGATCTTTAAAGTGGGCTAACCATGTTCACATTCTTAATTTCACTCAATCCCCACGCACAGGCCAGATCCAGGAGACAGATAGATATTTCTATTATTTGAGGCACAGAGAGGGTAAGGAGCATGCCCCAGATCACACAGCGGCTGGGAGAGGACAGAGAACGTTTTTCACAGACTATAAATCCCCAGCTTTCCCACTGAGCTTTGAAAAAAAATGTCCCCAGACAGGACCACCCCCTCGGCTAAGAGTGGGTGGGAACGGAGTGGGGCTCCACTGGGCTGTTCCCTGCCCCGCCAGGAGGCTCACCCCCCCCACCACCACCCCCTCCCCGCCCGTGCGCTCAGGCCCAACTGGGTTCCGAGCATGCCCAGTGCGCTCCCCGTCGGTCTCTTGGTGCCTGCTGGGCGCCGCAGTTCCAGGTTTTTTGGGCGACCGGAGGTTGGTGCGGGGCGGGGCGCGGGGCGGGGCCTGTTCCTTGGGTCTCCCCGGCTCTGTCGTAGTTCCCCGGGGCCACTCTCCAGCGGTGACCGCAGCTGTGGCGCTGCTCCGGGACTAGGGTCGAAGTGAGGTACCAGGTGCTGCCTTCTGCTACCCTATGGCCCTAGGCCTACCGACCCCCTGGATCTCAGGCATCGGGGCCGGACAGGATGGATGGTTCCAGCCATCACTACACCCCTTCATTCACATATTTATTCACATAAATAGTTTTTGAGCACCTACTGTGTGCCAGGCTCTATTGTAGTGTCTGAGACACAGCAGCCAAGGCAAGGCAGCACTGCAGTCCCAGAGCTGAAATTCCCGGAGGTGAATAATACACAATGAGAATAGGCAAATTAGAGGAAATCAGTTATTGACCTCATCTCCTGCTACTCTGCGTTCCCTGTCATTGCCTCATCAGCCCTGCGCCTTGGGGTCTTGGCCCTGGCTGTTGCCTCCGCCAGTGTATCTGCATGGCTGAAACGTCACCTGATCTGACGACCTCATTGAAAATTGCACTCCGTCCACCCCCAATTCTCCTTATCCTTTTCTTTTCCCTTTGTAGAACTTAACCACCTTCCAGTAGACCACATGCTTGTATGTTTATTGTCTGTCGCCTTCCTCTCTCCCCTCCTCCCCCCCCCCTAAACTCCATCAGAGGACAGGATTTTTGTCTATTTTGGTCACCACGTATGAAGAACCAGAATAGATGACTAATAATTATTTGCAGAATGAATTAATGGATACATTGTGATAAATGTGAAGTAACTAAAGTGGGGACATGGAAAGTAGACCAGGCAGGGAGCTAATTTGGTAAGGTGGTCAGGGAAAGTCTCTCCCAGGAGTTCATTTGCACAATGAAAAGCTGCCGGCCACGTGAAAAGCTGGGCAAAGAGGGAAAGGCCTGTGGAGGCTGGCCAAGTGCTGAGTGTTTGGTGGACAGAAAGGCGCCCATGGGCAGCAGGAAGGCAGGTGTGAGATGAGGTGGAAGAGATGGGGCAGGGGCCCCATAAATCTTGGGAAGAAGGTTTCAGCTGACTAGTGGAAGGGGATGAGCACCGGACAGCAGGACCCTCTGGACAAGACGACTCCTCGTTCCACAGGTTTGTTGAGCCGACTGTTTGACATTCCTAGGTATGAAATCACTCGGGGCCGGGCACACAGTAGGTGCCCAATACATGGTTATGGGACGAATGTCTGCGTGCACGCGCGAGGGGACTCCGGGCCGCCCGGAACCCGTCAGCAGAGCCCGGGTGGCTGGGAGGCGCGTCCAGGCGAGACTGCCCCGGGCGGGGGCGGGGGCGGGGACGCCCCGCAGGGCAGCCCGGTGCCGGGCGCCCGCCCCCCGCCCCGCGCGCGGGCCCGTCGCGGCCAGCAGGACCGGCGGGAGCCGCCCGCGGGCGGCACTGGGCATGCTCAGACGGCGTCCAGGTCGCGCCGCGAGCGAGCGAGCTTCCGCGCCGCCCGCAAGCGCGACCTACCTGGGCGCCTGGCGCCCCCGGATGCTGCAGGTACGGCCCGGCGCGACCCCAGCGGGCCCGGGGCAGGGCGCGGGGCGACTGGGGCCGGGGTAGCGATCGGCGCCGCCCCGCCCCCACCGTTCCCAGGCGCGCGGCGAACGCGCGGGCGGACGGGGCAGCTCCGGGGTCCCAACGCCACGTCGGGGCGGGGAGGGGGCGCCCCCGCCGCGTTCACCTGGCCGGGCTGGGGCGGGAGGGAGCAGGCCGGCCGGGTGGGGCTCGCTCCGGGCGGGCGCTGGGACGCGGCGGCGGCGGCGGCGGCGGCGGGGCGTGGGCGTGGGCGTGCGCTCCGACCCGGACAGGGGCGGACACGACCGGCGGAGCCCGCGCGGCCGGCGGCACCGGAGGGCCCTGCGGCGCCGCGACCCAGGCCCTGGTTGCCTAGGGGGCGCACAGCCCGTGGGGAGCCAGCCAAGCTCGGCGGCCAGACCTTCTGAGCTCCCCGGGCGAATCCGCCTCTCGGCTTTCAAAGATGGCATTTCCTGGGCCTGGCATGAACTCCAGCGCCGATAAACCCTCCCCGTTCCGCAGGCGGTACGGAATGGTTTATCAGGTACCTGCGGCGGGACAGCTGCAGTGGGGGAGTGTATGTGAGCGTCCCATGTTCGGCCACCTAAACTTACCGAGAAGTTGCGCTCGCCTTAAAAATTCATGGGAAGTTGAGACAACTTGACACCTGGGTTGTCCGAGGCAGTGCAAAGAGCTTGCGACTTGGAAACTGGAGACCTCCGGTCAAGTTGGTCTCCCCCTTGGCCAGCTGGTGACCTTGAGCGAGTTGTTTAACCTCTCTGATCTTCCATTTCCTCCCCTGCAAACAGCCGGTAATAATTGCCCCCCCCCCCCTCTGGGTTGTTGGGTGGATTAAGTGGGATAAATTATGTGGAGGTGTTTGGCACTGTGCCCGGCACAAAGCAAGTGAGCAGTTGGCGTGATGTGAATTTAATTCGTTTAGAGACCCTCGTGGCTCCCATTTCACCAGGAAATTAGAATTAGGGAAGCATCTTGGGGGGGGGGGGGAGGGTGGCCTAGTGGCAGAGTGATAGACCCGGTCTTTGTGCCCTGGAGAACTTCTGCTGAAGTCAAGGGCTTTGGAAAAACAATTTAGCGAATGGTAATCGGAGAGCATCTTCTTTAAAAGCAGTTTTATACATTCAGGAACTCCAGAAGTTGGCAGTGCGGCTGTCCTTACAAAAGAGCTGTTTTTCGAGAGGATCCATTCTGCAAATGTTTAAGCAGATGATGCTTGAAAGTAAAGCCAGGTTAGGAGGATTACTGTTCTAAAAAGCTTCTAAACTCAACTTTTGTGATTATTTAGATCAGGGTTTCTTAACCTCATGGCTGGGGTTAGTCAATTCTTTGTTGTGAGGCCTGTTCTATGCATTGTAGGTTATTGAGCCGCAGCTCTGGTCTCTGCTCACTAGATTTCAGTAGTGATCCCTCTCCCTCTGTTGTGCCAACCAGAAATGCCACCAGACATGGCCAGATGTCCCCTGGGGGGGCCAAATATCCTGTCTCACTTTTTAGAACCACTCCTGCTTTCTGCCATTAGCCTGTTGAAGTTGTTAGAGAATTTCAGCTTATGTTTTTCCTATAATAACTAATCTTTGTATAGGCGTATAGAACTGCACAGAGTGTACCCACAATATCAACTCATTTAAAATTAAAAAAATTTTTTTTCTTTATTGATTAAGGTATTACATATGTGTCCTTACAACTCCCCTCTGAGGCTGGTGTTATTCCCATTTTACAGATGAGGAAATTGAGGCTTTGAGCAGCAGATTACACATCATGTGGTGCAGTTGGGATATAACTCAGGTTTCCTGATTCCATAGGCAGGTCTTTTTGTTCTGTATCAAGATGCCCTTTATTGTACTGAGACTTTCAAATAGATAACTTTGCTGGTGATTAAATCAAGATGTGAAGTAGATTGGAAGCTGGAAACCTTTCTGAGATTGACTAGTTGAACATTAACAGTAAGCTATTATCTGACAGAGAGTAGGTCGTTCTAGTTAAATATTCTAGTTTATAGCGAGCTCCCATAAACCCCACGTACAGTTAATGGAATACCAATTTGCAGAGAATTAGAGTAGAATAAAACGTGCCTCATACTCTGTATTGATCCTGAGTTGTCTCTGGTGACTTGCTATCTCCTAAAATGGACTCCTGTATGCAAATTAGACATTAGCTGGGGAATGTAAAAGGTCAAGTTACTGAAGTCATATCTGAGTGGCTGAGGCATTCTGTTCAGCCAGCATTTATTAGTCAGGCTGCTTCTATATGGCAGATGCAGTGCTGGGGGTGGGAGATGCAGGGTTGGCCAGGAGACCCCAGTGAATGAATACAGGGTGACAAGGTGGGGACTTCCTTTTCAAGGAGCGGCCAGGTCAGATACATAGCGGGCCCACGGGAACAGCTTGGGGCCGGAGAGAGAACCGAAGTTAACACAGAGTCAAGCAGGGCCCCACACTGCTTCACCGCTCCTGTCTCTGAGCCCTCCTTTCTGCATTTTATCACAGAGAGGTGTCCTGGTAGCTTTTAACTTTCTCACTCAAGTGTCAGGACCCTGGTTAGAGACACATCTTATTCCTCAAAGGAGTTGGGGTTCCAAGCTGGTAATTGGTCTCAGCAGATTGATTGTGGACTGTGAACGGGGAGATTTCACATACATTGCTTCATGTCACTGTCCTCCCTGTCCCCCTTTTGCAGATAAGGAAACTGTGCTAGCAAAGGCAGTGTGAGTCTAGGAGCAAGAGGGACGAATTTTGACCTTTTGAGCCTTGGGTTCAGGCCCATGAAGGATTCCGTTATTCTAAGATGAACAACGCACCAGAGGGGCTCAGCTTTGGGGATTGGAGGGAACAGGAAGACATGGCACCCTACCTCCCCACCAACCCCCAGGGTTTGTGGCACGTTGGGAGGGGACCAGCCATTTGTGGTCCCTCCATCTCCGCGTAGGAGAGTGCCTATTGACCATAATCCCAGTGCTCACCTTCCTTCCACCAGACAGGGGTTCCTGGACAGCAGGGCCAGTCCCTCGTCACCTCTTCCCAGGGTCTGTTGCAGGGGCTAGAACGCCCAAGGAACTCCGCGCTTGTCATGGCATTGACAGGCTGGTGGGGGCCGGGCAGCCTGCTGGTGTTCTTCCCAGCTGGTGTTCAGCTCTTCTTACCAACTCTATTAGCGACAGGACAGGACAGGACCTAGTCGGTGTCCACCCTGCTCTGGTTTGGGTCCCGGCATCCGCAGCCTCCATTCTCACAGGTGTCTCCTTTCATCTGCCTGAGGGGGGACTAAAGGGAGTGCTTGGTAGGCGCCTGGCTGAAATCTGATCTGGTGAGGGGTTCCCAACCTGGAGATTTGCAACACACAGCTTCCAGTTGTGCCTCCAGTGAAGACCAGCTGTGAGCACAGGTTTTACAGCAAATTTAGACATTTATTGAGTCTACTAGAGGCCCGATGCATGAAATTCGTGTAAGGGGCTCGGTCCCCCACCGCAGCGGCTGCCTCGGCCCTCGCAGCCCCGGCTTCGTCCAGAAGGTCGTCCGAAAGGACGTCCGGAAGGACGTCCAGTCTAATTAGCATATTACACTTTTATTATTATAGATAGTATATGTCAGGCAATAGGGTTGCAGAGATGAAATTTAAACCCCTGTTTTGGAAAGATTCATGGTAGAGTTGGGAAGACTGACCTGTGTGTTATCTGTCTGTCTGTCTGTCTTTCTGTCTATCTATCTATCTATCTATCTACCAATGTATCTATTTGATAACTACTTTACAAGAGGGTAAACTCAAATGCAAAGAGACTAGTGGAGGCGGCCACTCCTTCTGATGGGCATCAGGGAACATCATAGGGAGTAGCTGGCATTTGAATTCAGCCTTGAAGGTAGAAAAAGATGGTACTCGGCGGGCAGACAGAACAGCAGATGTAAAGACTCAGAAGCATGAAGAGACCGTGTGTGTTTCAGGAGTGGTGACTCTTCCCCTTCTGAGCTTGCTTAATGCAGGACCCACCTCCTGCAGTTGGGGTACTCTCCCCTCCCTGTACGGGGGCCTGGCTTCCCTCCACCCAGGGCTAAGTGCCCATTCCCCTTCTTTTCTTTGGAGAGAAGCGGTGCCTCTGGCTTGGCTTCAGGGTATGAGCACCTCCTGCCTGGGATGCCTCTGGTCTTAGTTATTCAATACTGATAGAGCGGTTACTGGCTGCCAGGCACTGCTCCTGAGTGCTTTCCAAATATTAACGCATTCATTTAATCCTCGTAGCAACTCTCCGACCGGGCTGCCTCCATGGGTAGCAGCCGCTCGGTAGGTAGGTCAGGGCAGAGCTCGTCCCCCCCAGCCTGTGCCCCTCTGAGGGTGCTGCTCCGATTGTGGTCCACCTTCTCCTGGCTCCCTTCATTGTTGTGCCAGAAAACAGCCGAGTCTGAGAGTCGTGAGCGAGTGCTGACGGCCGCAGATTTTTATCGCTGACCCCGTGTCCTTCAGGGGACCTGCAGGGCTCCCTGACTACATTTTCTGAGCTACAGATTGGGAACTGTAGTCTGAAAAAGGATGTTTGTGCTGCCTTTTTTTTTTTTTTTTTTTGTGCAAGAGGAGGGAGGCCTGGGAGGTGTTGTTTGGATACTGAGAGAGTGGAATTTTTGAGACATTTTGATGGTTTATGTGGAAAGTTAGGACAGAGGATTTGAAATTGGAATAGCCCTGGAAAATTCGGGTCCTATGATTTACTGTCAGGATACACAAGCTTTTAGTAAATATTTAAGCACTGTGTAGCTTGGAGTGAATTTTCTGTACTGAGCCTATTGGAGCCTCCAAAGCGGGTAAGCAGTACCTTCTAGTCCCAGAATCTTGCAAATTCCCACAAGCCCCATTTTACAGATGGGGTGAGAAAACTGAGGCTCAGAGAGAGGAAGTCACTACCCAAAGGGCACATTGCTCGTAAGTAGGACAGGGAAGATTTGAACCCAAGCCTGTCCCTAGACAAGTCCTTTAACTGTGAAACGAGGATGATAGAACCTCTGTCCTTTAAGTTGACCATTTTAAAGGAGCTAGTGACTGAAAACCCACTGAGGCAGAACTCGGCACGGAAAAGGGTCCCCTCCCTTGTGGTCAGGCCCCTGACCCTTCGGACAAGCACTTTGTTTGGTGCTGCAAGTGGCTGTGGGCGAGTCATGGCCCCTCCCAGGGCAGGGCTGCAGGTCCTAGCTCTTAGCGCAGAAGGGATGTTCCAGGGGCAGGATCCAGGGCCAGAAAGGGGCCGTGGCCAGCTGGATGCTGTGTGGATGAAAGGCACTGGTCTGACTTTGAGAGCGGGGTGTGAAGACCTGGCCCCCGGCCCCCGCTTCCCTCAGGTGAGTCAGCCTCAGTGTAGACCTGAGGTTTTTAGCGAGAGAGGCAGGAACCAGCTCTGACCCTAATCACGGGTGGGCCGGGAGAAGGGAGGATGACAGCCTGGACCCAGGCCTTGCCCGCTGTTTTCCCCCACCTCCTTCCCTCCCCTGACCTGGATATCAAATTATACGTGGTTGTTGGAGAAAGTTAAAAACTAAATATCAGGGAGCAAAAGGAAAATCGGAGGCTGTGAGAGCCGGGAGCCTTCTCCCCTCCTCAGTTCGCTCATGCTTTGGGGCTTTGCTCCCTGATGGCCTTCCCTCACCTTCCTGAGTTGGGTAAACCTGCCTCTATACACGCGCGTGCCACCATCTGTCTCCTTTTACAGAGCTTTTCACAGTTGCAGTTTTGCAGTTAATTAGTGTAATTATTTGTATTAGTACCTGTCTCCCCAGCTGCACTGTGAACTCTGTGAAGTCTTTTCCTTTCTTAAAAAAAAAATTCTGAGACTTACTGTTTAATTTTTATTTTGACCTAATTCAGACACAGAAAAGTTCCAAAAATAGAACAAAGAACTCCCATGTACTCTTCACCCAAATTCCCCGAATGGCACCATTTTATCACATTTATTCTATCTTTCTCTCTACGTAGGTATTTTTCCTGGACCATTTAAGGATTAGTTGTAGACACTTCTGTGTATTTTTCTAAAAATGATGACATTCTCCTATATAACTATTGTACAGTTTTTAGGACTAAGAAATCAATATTGATACAATACTATTCTCTAACCTATAGACCTTATTCAGGTTTTGCCCGCTGTCTCAATAGTGTCCTTTATCACAAAGAAAAGCCAAGATCATGGGTTGCATATGGTTGTCAGGTCTCTTTATTCTTTAATCTGGACAGTTCCTCAGCCTTTCTTTGTCCTTTATGACCTTGACATTTTTGGAGAGTGCAGGCCAGTGGTTTTGTAGAATGCCCCTCAATTTGAGAGTGTTTAACTCACCAGTGTGCCCCCAGTACCACTGAAACATCAAATGCACTCAGTAAATATTTGTTGCGTGAAGAGACCATAAGGTGGAAGGAAAAAGCAGGTTTTCTAGTTTCCCCCACTCCCAGTCTTTTCCTTACTGAAGGATGTTATTTAGTTGCAATCATAGTATACATAGGTTCAAATCCTGCTGTTTTTATAACGCAGTTTTTTCCCCAAAAGAAAGAGACTTCCTCAGGAAATAGTGAGCCTGCTGTCCGTGCAGGCATGCAAGCAAACTCTGGGTGATGGCTTGGCAGGTCTGCTGGAGAGGAGAATGGAACATTTGATGAGGGGTGAGACTCAGCCTGGAGGTCCCTCCCAATGCTAACCTGCCTTCTCTAACTGGGACTTGAACTTTGCTGGCCTGAGGGGCCCAAGAATAGGGTGACTAGAATTCATCATCCGAACCAGAACATTTTGAGAATAAAAGGGGCGGCTATTAATAATTGCATCTAACCAACTAGCCTCAGCTGGGACTCTACCCACATGTGACTTTGAGGTTGGAGGTCAGTGTGCAGGCAAATCAGCCTGGAAACCCCCCCTCCCCCTCGCCCCAGCACTAGGAATCCTCTACCTGGATAAAGACAAAGCTTATCTCCTTGACATTGCCGGCCCGGTCCATGTTCGTGCATGTTCGTGGCTCTGGTCCCCTCTGGTTGCACCTCCCTTGGCATGCTTTGCTCCTGCGACACCAGCCGTCTTTCAGCCCTCCCTTTACCTGTTCCTTCCTGCCACGTGACTGCCAGAGCCTGCAATGTCACTTACGTATCCAGGCTGGATGGAGGAGGGAGGGGGTTTGTGACAGATGCACAAGGGGGACAAACAGGCCAGCTGAGCTTCTCACTGACCAAATTCTAATGGAATGTGAGAGCCAGGGTGTGCAGGTAAGGCGGGGCCGAAGACCAGAGTCTCCCTAGACCTTATCTTCTGGTTCCCTGGTGCTCACACCCGCACCCTGTCTTCCTGCACAAACACCCATTTGGGTGGAAGAGGTCAGGACCAAGTTGCTGCTTTCCCTAGAAGCAGGGAAGCAGGTGTCATTGGGGACCCAGGCACAAGAGGACGGTCATCAGATGACCGGTGGGTGCAGACAGAGACTTGGATGCAGAGAAACCAGGAAGGAAACCAGCATCTAGGAATCCTGGCAACAAGGTCGGTAGGGGGCCATTTATCGGGAAGCCTAGAGTTGTAATGCCCAGTGCCCAGACTCCCTTGGGCATAGGTGGGGTCTGTGTGGTTTGGTACTTTAACCCATTTTCTTCCTCGCAAAAAAATACCATCCCTGACTTCCCGGCTTGAAAAATATTACAGGATGAAAATGGGAATGTACATTTTTCTGGGGCATCGCAGTCATGTGGCCACACAAACACAATCCAGGCAGTACAGTATTTGTATAACTCCGGGCATCGGTGGCTTTAAGGGAAAAGCCAGTTAGTGAAGGACAGTTCTGGTTCTTTGAGTGCAAGGCACTGGCACTGGCTGAACTTGGGAAAGGTTTTCTAGTTAACTGGTTTATTCTGTTTGACTGGTTGAAATGTTCTTTTCCATCCCAAGGCTCAGCTATGTGAAAGCATTTAGTTTGAGGTCATTTCTTTGAGGACAGAAAGAATCACACAGTGTCAGAACTGGAAAGGGCCTCAGAAGAGCCTTTCCCAGCTCGATTTTACATTTGGGGAGACCGAGGCCCTGAAGGGCACACAGGTAGTCACCGAGCAGGGACGGGTACCCATGTTGTACAGTTTCAAGCCCCCAGATCTCAGGTGTGTTTTCTGGATCTCATCTAAGGAAGTTTATTAGATAGATTGTATTTCTGTAACTTTGTTGATAATGTGCTTTGGCGTTTCTCTTAACTTTAGACATAAATTGTGTAGACACTGAAGCAGTTACGTATTTATTGCTCTCTTACGTAGACGATGCTAGGCTGATTTTGTTCATATAAAAGAGATAATGAACGTTCTGTTGGATTTCTGTGTTTTATACTAGTGTTTCTCAAACTTGGCCACGTCAGAATCACTTGTGGTAACACGGGCTGCTAGGTCCTGCCCCCAGAGTTTCTGATTTCTGTGGGTCTGAACAAAACTCTCAGGTGGGACCTGAACATTTGCATTGCCAACAAGCTCCGGGGTGTTGCTGCTGGCCCAGAGACCAGGGACCTCTTTGCGGACCTCTGCCCCAGGCTTAGTGACAGTCTCAGACTGTGCTCGGTGCTTTGCAGCCGGCTCGGCCCCCCCTGCATCCCACCTCCCTGTTACTCCCACCAGCATCTCTCTTTCCAGGTCTCCCATCTGCTGTTCTCACCTCTCCAGATAACCCGCCACCTGTGGCCCTGAGGTGCTCAGAGCCTCCTCACCTTTACCCCCCCTCCTCCTTCATTTTCTGGCTCCTCTTCTGTCTTCCTTTCCTCCGGTCTGAAAAAATGAGCATCTCTGGCTCAAGCTCACTGTTGAAGACTGTCGTCCCATCACCTTGGGAAAAAACTTCCCCAAGCCTACCCTTCTCTCCCGCTGCTGAGGAGGAGTCTGCAGTTGCTGAAAAAGATTTGCTGTCACCTCTCTGGACACAGACATCCTGTTCAATTCCAGGTGTCCAGATGGTCTATACCTAGAATGAAAGACATCATTTTTTTTAAAAATGTGGTAAAATACATGTAATGTAAAATTCACCATCTTAATCATTTGTAAGTGTACAGTTCGGTGGCTTTAAGTATAGTCACATTGTAGTGCTGCCATCACCCTCATGCAGCCACGAACTCTGCTCATCTTGCAAAACTGAAATCCTCTATCACCTCCCCTGACCCTCTGCACATCCCAAACGGAGCTCAGCACCTTCTTCCTTCAAAACACTCTCTCCGGAAGTCTTCGCTGTGAACCCCCAGGGTCACACTTCACTCACCCCACACCTGTCCTGGACAAATCCGCCTGGGAAATCCCTCCTCCAGCCCGCCCCTCCTCCCTACCTCCTAACCCTGGGAGAGCTCCTAAGCGTCTCCCCTTAGAAAACGTCCCAGGCTGAGCTGTGGTCACAGCTCAGACAAGGCCCCAGCAGCCAGTGGCACACATCTGTCTCCATAGCACTCACCACACTGAAAGGTGATGATTCACGCATCTCTCTGACAAGCCTGTGAGTTCCCCGAGGCCGGGGACCTGAGAGAGCCTCTTCCCTCTGACCCCCAGCCCCTGCCATGGAGCCGGGCTGCAGTTGGTGCTCATTAAATGCCTGGGGAGGCAGAGAGAAGGATAAATACAGACTGTTCATGAAGGAAGAATGTGCAAAGCCCTGTGACTAAAAGACAGCAGTGAGAGCCAAGCACTGAGTTGGGGTGCCTGGGAGGGTGTTGGTGTAGAGGGGAAGAGGGTTTGAGGAGTCTGCAGGTCCTCAAGTGAAAATGCCAAGATGGACTTCAGCTTTGAGGAGCGAGAGTTGGGCTGGCATTCTCTGAAGGAGTGGAGGGTTCAGCAGGGACATGGGGATATCGGTCAAGAAACCATGTGCTGGTCTAAGGTGGGAAGGCAAAGCTGCTTTTCTCTGCTGCTTTCAGGAGAGGGCATGTGCCCAGATTTAGGCAGATGGAGGATAAAGAATTCCAGCTTCACGGGGCTTGGTGGAACCAGCAGATTGGGGCCAGCCTTCGGAGCGAGGCAGCATCCAGAGCACGCTCACAGCTGTTAGCATGTTAGCACATTGAACCTCAGCCTTCACGAGGCTTGGTGGAGCCGGCAGATCGGGGCCCTGTGAGGTGGGGACCGTTAGCTCCCTGAATGTCAGTGCCCTGTGAGGTGGGGTCAGCTTCATTGTCCCGAGGAGGAAGTGGAGTCTCAGGTCAGTAACTTGTCCGGGGCCACAGAGCTGGGAAGTAGAGGAGTCAGGCCCGGACTGGGGTCTGCGGGCCAGAGAGTGCCAGGTGGGGCATCCCAGCCTTGGAGCAAGGTTTCTCAGGAGGAGTGGCTGCAGATGTGGTAACCCGGTCAATGCTGTGGCAGGGCTGGGAGGGCTGTTGGCGTCAGGTTCTGGGGGCAAGAGGGAGGGAGAGGAAGCAGGGTCAGGGGACAGAGACACCTGTTACACACCTGGGCACCAGAAAAGCATCAGGTAACAGCATTTTTGGAAATTCTGTCAATTTGATTTTCTTAACTCATTATTGCTCATAGACAATTTAGGAAATACAGAATGGTGGAAAGGATAGAAAAACGAAAAATTGTATTTTTACTAGAGGCCCAGTGCATGAAATTCATGCACGGGAGGGGGGGTCCCCTCAGCCCAGTCTGCACCCTCTCCAATCCGGGACCCCTCGGGGGATGTCTTACTGCCGGTTTAGGCCCGATCGGCAATCCTGGACCACTGGCTCCTAATCACTCACCTGCCTGCCTGCCTGGTCGCCCCTAACTGCCCCCCTCCCCCGGCCTGATCATCCCTTGCTGCCTCTGCATGCCGGCCTGATTGCCCCTAACTGCCCCCACTGATGGCCTGGTCACCCCACGCAGCTTGCTTGTTCAGTTGTTTGGTCGTCCCTCACTAGCTCCACTGCTGGCCTGGTCGCCCCATGCAGCCTGCTTATTCAGTCATTTGGTCGTCCCTCACTAACCCCCCTGCCAGCCTGGTCGTAAGCAGCCATCTTGTGAGGGTGTGAGGGTTAATTTGCATATTACATCTTTATAGGATGTTTTTGCAAGTTCCCCTATACTTATGTTATAGGTATGGGCATAGTGTACATATAGTTTTATAACCAGCCTTTTTTATGTGCTGTTCTAATCATTTCCGTGTCATTATGAAGTCTTCATGGACGCCCTGTGGCTATTTTGTGACTTGCTTACCTGGCCCTCTGAAGGTGGGAATCCTCTTTTTTCTTAGTTGTAATTTTCAATGTTACAAATATCTCTGGGAGGGAAATCTTTGCCAATAAAAGTGACGGTAGGTTCCTAGGAGTGGAGTTACTGACCAGCCCGCCTCCCGCACAGCCGGAGTGACGCGCTGTTAGCGCGGACAGCCTTCTGAAAGTGCCCGCGAGCCCGGTGCACATTAGCTGCTGTTTCATTCATTTGTGTGTGCAGGTCACAAGTGTTTATGAAGGGCCTGTGGGGAGAAACCCCATTCTCTGTGGCCAGGTCAGCAGAGTGTCCACTGCCAGCATCTCCGGCTGACAGACGTGTAGCAGTGTTGTTAATCCTCACCCGAGGATATTTTTCCCATTGATTTTTAGCGAGTGGAAGGGAGGAGGAAACATCAATATGAGAGAGACACATTGATTGATTGCCTCCTGAAAGTGCCTCCACCAGGGCCAGGGATTGAGCCTGCAACTGAGGTACGCACCCTTGACCAGAATCAACCCTGAGATCCTGCAGTCCTCTGGCCGACACTCTATCCACTGAGCCAATCCGGCAAGGGCCCCCATTTTATCCTTTTAATGCATGTGCTTATTGAGCACCTCGTGTTGGCTAGGTTCTGTTCCTGTTGCTAGGGATACAGCAGTTAAATAATAAAAGTCCCTGCCCTCAGGGAATTTCATTCTAGTGAGAGTTAGGGACCTGGGGATTGTGAGGAGGAGGAGAAAGAGGAGGAGGAGGAAGAGGAAGGGGAGGAGGGCAGTAAACAAATATGTGATTTGTCTGGTGGTGATAGATGCTAAGGAGAAAAGAGAGTAGGGGAGATCAGGAGCGATGGGGAGGCCTTGCTGGAGTAAAACTTGGGCAGACTCACGAAGAAAGTGGGGGAGAGCCAAGTGGAGGACGTCTGAAGGAAAGGTGTCCAGGCAGAGGAACAGGTGTGCACACCTGAGGTGGGAATGAGGAACAGGATGGGGGACAGTGCGGCCGGAGCAGAGAGTGGGTGTGGTGCTACGTGAGGCGGGCAGGATACGATCCAGGACCCAGGGGTCATTTTTTTGTTAGGAGGTTTTGGAGCCAGAGAGCCACTCCCACCATGTGAAGGAATTCAGACCAGTCGAGTACACTTTTGTTGCTTACCTGCAGTGGGTGGTCACTGGGGCCTGTGTTTGGTGGGGAAAGCCCGGGATTTAGGAAGTCAGTGGCTCCATCGGCCCTTCGGGGTCCTCCTCTGTGCAGTGAGGGACTTGAACGAGGAAACTGGGAAGGACATGTTGAGCTTTTTCAGGGCTGGGGCCTCTGCCCTGTCATTAGTTAAGTGTGCTAGTTAGATCTTGGATCATTTTAGTGTAAGCGATAGCAGTGTGTGAATACAATTGTTGATATATATTTAGTTCTTAATATATATGTTTATCGAATCAGATTTACTGCTTTGTTTCAGACTAGAGTCTTTCAGCCAGTTGGTCTTGTAGCTGGGTGGAGGGTGGGGAGTAGAGTTTATCCACTCAGTGGTTTGTCCACTCAACCACCCATTTATCCCAGTTAATTATTGAGTACCTGCTGGGTAGGCACTGGGCTGGCTGCCTACACCATAGTGGTGATTTTGAAAAGACCCAGACCCTGTCTTCATGAAGTTCATGATCTAGTGCAGGGATGCTAGCTAGCTCTGCCAGAGGATCACGGTGGGGAGGGGACCCCATGGTCAGAAAAATACAGGGCAGCCCCTACCACACACCATATACACAAATTAACTCAAAATGGATCCATTGCCTAAATATAAGCACTAAAGCCTTAAAACCCTTTTGAAAAAAAACACACATAGGGGTAAATCTCCATGACCTTGGATTTAGCAATGGATTCTTGGGTATGACAACAAAAGCACAGGCAACGAAAGAAAAATAGAAAAATTGGACTTCATCAGAATTAAAGGACATTATCAAGAAAGTGAAAAGACAATGTACAGAATAGGAGAAAATATTTGCAAATCATATGTCTGATAATGGTTTAACATCCAGAATGTTTAAAGAACTCCTGTAACTCAACAACCCAAATTAAGATAACCCAATTAAAAAATGGGCAGAGGACCTAAATAGGTATTTCTTTGAGGATCTGCAAATGGCCCATAAGCACATGAAAAAATGCTCAGCATCACTAGTCACTAGGGAAATGCAAATCAAAACCATAGTGATATATCCCTTCACAACTACTAAGATGTCTATCAGGAAAAAGGAAGTAAGTATTGGTGAAGATGTGGAGAAATTTGAACCCTCTTACATCGCTGGTGGGAATATAATATGGTGCAGCTTCTGTAGAAAAGTTTGGTGTTTCCTCAAAAAGCTTAACATAGAATCACCATATGATGCAGCAGTTCTCCTGGATAGACACCC
Source organism: Eptesicus fuscus (assembly GCF_027574615.1). Taxonomy (NCBI): domain Eukaryota; kingdom Metazoa; phylum Chordata; class Mammalia; order Chiroptera; family Vespertilionidae; genus Eptesicus; species Eptesicus fuscus. The sequence goes on along the minus strand of NC_072487.1, from coordinate 60,246,909 downwards.
AAAAGAACTGAAAACAGGCTCAAACAGACGCCTGCACAGCCGTGTTCATCGCAGCACTATTCATAGTAGCCCATGGTGGAAATAATCCAAGTGCCCAACAGATGGATAACCAAATGTGGTCTATCCATACAATGGCCTATTATTCATCCTTAACACGGGATGAAGTTCTGACACATGCTACAACATGGATGGACCTTGAAGACGTAAGCCAGACACGAAAGAACAAATCCTATCTAATAAAGAGGGGATATGCTAAATGATCATCACGAGATGTGACGCCCACAGCCAATAAAGATGAAATATGCTAATTGACTGTCACACCCTCACAAGATGGTGGCGCCCAGTCCCCTCAGCCCCACCTCATCCAGCCTCAGTCCCCTAGTCCCCTCAGCCCCGCCTCATCCAGCCTCAGTCCCCCAGTCCCCTCAGCCCTGCCTCATCCAGCCTCAGTCCCCCAGTCCCCTCAGCCCCACCTCATCCAGCCTCAGTCCCCCAGTTTCCTCAGCCCCACCTCATCCAACCTCAGTCCCCCAGTCCCCTCAGTCCTGCCTCATCCAGCCGGAGTCCCCCAGTCCCCTCAGTCCTGCCTCATCCAGCCTCAGTCCCCCAGTCCCCTCAGTCCTGCCTCATCCAGCTGGAGTCCCCCAGTCCCCTCAGTCCTGCCTCATCCAGCCTCAGTCCCACAGACCCCTCAGGCCCGCCTCATCCAGCTGGAGTCCCCCAGCCCCCCCAGCTCCACAGAGGAAGGCAGTTGGGGGCAATCAGGCCGGCAGGGGAGGGCAATTGGGGACGATCATGTTGGCAGGGGAGCAGTTAGGGGGCTATCAGGCTGGCAGGCAGAGTGGTTAGGGGCAATCAGGCAGGCAGGCAGGTGAGTGGTTAGGAGCCAGCAGTCCCAGATTGTGAGAGGGATGTCCCAGATTGGAGAGGGTGCAGGCTGGGCTGAGGGACACCCCCCCCCCCGCCCCCTGCCCCTCGCCCCCATGCATGAATTTCATGCACCAGGCCTCTAGTTATTATATAATTCCACTTATATGAAATATCTAGAATAGGCACATTCATAGACACAGGAAGTAGAGGTTGCCAGAGGTTGGGGGAGGGAGGGAACAAGGAGTTATTGCTTCATGGGTACAGAGTTTCTATGAAAAAGTTTTGGAAGTAAATGTGGTGATGGTTGCACAACATTGGAAATGTAACTAAAGCTCACTGAATTGTACACTTAAAAATGGTGAAAACGGCAAACTTTATGTTCTATTTGTTTTGCCACAATGAAAAAGGCCAGAGCAGGTAGTGCAATATCGTTCCGCCTGGTGGTTCCCACAAATCATCAGTGACGTGTTCGTCTGTTTTGCCATCTTCCTCCAGGCGGTGGTCTGGCCCCCTCTTTGGTGCTTCTGCCCTAAAGCAGGGGAGGCTCCGCTGGGCCGCACTTCCCTGACATCTGGGCCTGCCCTTGGTCACATGCTCCCTCCCTCCCTGGGCTTACTGTGGGTTCTTTTGGAAGCCTGAGCCGTACTAATTAGAAGTCATCCGAACACCCAGCCATGCCTATGATTCCACTGGGTAGGATGTTGTAAAACCATAACGACAAATACCAGGGAAGTGTTTGAACTACCTGGACAAATGTTTGGTGGTGGGATAATGGGAATGAGTGGACTATGTGATTGGAGAGACATTACAAATTCAACTTTTTAAACAAGATGGTGTGTTGGTCTTATCTGATGTGTGGCAGCGGCTCTGCCGGGCTGCCCTCTCCTTCCCCTGCAGGGTTCGTCATCTTGTCTTCTTCGAGGGGGATAGGGGGAGTCAGAGCCAGCTTGTTTTCACTGCCCTGGAGGTAGATTTCTCACAGCCCGTTGAAAGACCCTCAAGGTCTAGATGCTGTGAGGCTGTCCTGGGTCCTCCTGGAGACCCAGGCTCCTGCCACACCCAGGATGCCCCCCAGTTTATCAGTTCCCCACATCCCCTGGCTGTCAGGATATTCTTGGCTTAGAGCCAGCACATCTGCCCTGAAGGTGAGCGGGCAAAGGCGTGGTTGAGCTCAAGTTCATTGAGAAGCCCGGCCTCCCAGGTGCTATTGTGCACCTGGGCCTCCATCTGGAGTCCTTGTGGTTCTGAGATCCCTGGGGCTGGTACTATAGAAGGGGCTGAGGCTGGGCTGGAAGGAGAGTTCTGAGCCAGGCAAGGGGTAGGAGAGGCCCAGCCCATACCAGTACATGAGGCCACAGCTGACCTCAGGAAATGAGGCTGCCCACTCCCGCTCTCCCGCTGTTAATAATTAGCCCAGGGTGGCAGCCTGTGGAGCCGGGAGGGCCTTTACACGTCATGTGCACTTACTCCAGCCCACGCCTTAGGCAACGGTAAGAGGAAGTCATTTACGATGTTTCCCCAGTCCTGAAGGAGGTGTGTTCCACATTTTAACTTTTCTGCGCTGGGCACGATCTCCACAATCTAAGGGTACTTGGGATGTACTTTTTCTTTAAAAGTTTATGAAATACCTGTTAAATCAATTGTCATCTTAGAACAGAGGGGATATGGTAATAAATACCCACGTCGTCACTCAGGTTTCTGTAGTTGCAGAATTACTTAGGGAGAAAAAGGGTTTCCTGGACCATTTCTTCCGGAAGCGGAAATTCACCGGCATGTGAACTGTGGGGAGTGTCTGTGAAGATTATCTCAAAGGATAAGGACATACTTATAGTCAGTAAATTAGGGACAATGGTGATTAAGTGGGGCCCTTTCCCCTCAGTGAATCACTTTCCTCCGAGTCATAGGAACCGTTGGACTCAGTGGGCAGGTGTGTGATGTCTTGCACTGAGCTTGGGATCATAGCCTCATTTGGAGGTTGACTGTCTGACTTGAGCATGGTTCTCTGAGTCTAATCTACCCTTCTGTAAAATGGGTACAGCTATGCTGCCCTCCAGGCCCAGTCAGAATGAGTCGAGCCAGGAGTAATGGATTGCGGAAGTATTTGGAAAACTTTGAAGCCCTGTAGGTAAGACTTTTGATTGCTTCTCAGGACAGCAAGCCTGGGGATGGGAGCAGGCCAGGGACTAGGACTGAGGTGGGTGGAAAGGGTGTTAATACAGTCAGTCTTCACAGCAGCTGGTGTAGAGCAGGTGTCTGCAGTGGGCCAGGCCCTCTGCTGGGTTAGGTATAAGGTCACTGCTCCTCAGGATGACTTACAGATGAGTAGACTGAGACTTAGAGAGTGAATCTGTCCACGGTCATATCTGCTGGGATGCAGTGCAGCAGGGACTGGAACCCGGGTCTGGTTTGTTCCTTCAGACCTGGGATCGGCCCTGGTTTACTGAGACCCCTGGTCCGACCCGCTGAGTGTCCCTGGAGATGGAGACATGGGTGGTCTCTGGCCCTATCCCCGTCTCCCAGTGGAAGGCCTCGGAACAAATTAATGCGCCAAAGGCAGCAACGAGAGGTTATTTTCGTTCGATTGTTCCTAAAAACTCTTATTCGGGTTCGCATTTTGGTGTGCCTTTATACGTCTTTCTCAGAGTTCATGCAGTTTCCTTTCCTTAATTTCCTGACCCCATCTCACCAAGACCCAAAGCCCTGGAAACCTCAGTGGGCTGCACAAAAACACATTTTTTATCTTGGTTTGTAGAGGCCCTGGCAGGGTTACCCTACCTGGTGTAACCCGACACGGCCCCTCAGATTGAAAGCCTTGCAGGCAGGGGATTTTGCAGCTGGGAGGAGCCTTGGGCTCTCCGCTGGGAAACCCGGCTGAAAAGGAATGGGGTTGTGACTTCCCAGGTCACTTGGCTGATCCTGGACAAATAGGGTGATGCTTTGGTGGGGAGGGGTGGGAAGGTGTTTTTCTGTGTTTCCTTGAGATAACATGATGGCGAGGGCTGCCAGCGGTGGGGATTGGGTTTCTCTGGCCAGGCCGCCGCCGCCGACTACAGACTCCTTGGCAGGCTCAGAGCTGGCGGGATGGTCCGCTTGTGAGATTCCAGCTTCTTGGCTGGGACGCCCTGCGATTAGCACATCTCAAACCTTTCAAAGTGACGTTAGCCGTTTTCTGAAGACTTCTGCGGCTCCGAGCTAGCCGTACCGGGGTGGGGACTGGAGCCCAAGATAGAAATATCATGGACCGACACCCAAATGGGCGGTGTCTCTGCCCCGAGGGCAAATATTAGCACAGTGTTTTTGCAAAGTTGATGCAACTGGATTCACATCCCTGTAGAGTAAATTTATTCCATCCTGTTTTCCAGTCTATTTGGGCCTAGTGGAATTGTTCAGAGGGAGAATGGAAAGAGTTGAATAGCTTTATTTTTAGGTAGAAACCGCTCAGTAGAAAGCGTATATATTCCATTGTCCATATTTTGAGCTTTGTGTATTGCTTTCTTGTGTATTTGTGTTATTTTACCTCCTACTTCATGATTTGATGGGCCATTTGGTTTCTTTTCCAAGACTGAGGTATGAGGGATCTGTTTAGAATTATTTCCCAGGGGACATCCATGTAAGATCACCCAAATTTGAGTAGTGCACGTAGGGCTGACAGGTACAGAAATTAAACTTGGGGACTGTTGAAAAAAACTCATAATAGGATCTTGGGCCTAGACGCTCGGAGTTCATCTGTCCTACCCTTGTAGTTTTACCCAGGTTCTCTGCTTGGTTACGTCCAGTGATGGGGAGCTCCCTCTCTCTCAAGGCTGCCCCTTCTATGTTTGTGCAGCCTTGACTGTTCAGAAACTTTTCTGTTTCATTTCTTCCTCAACACCGTGAAACCTTGGGCTCTAAAATAATCAGTCTAATGATCACAGCAAGAATAAGTACCATTGATTGGGCCCTGCTAGGTGCCGGTTAATTTGCATAGGTATTATCTTCAGTGCTTAAAACAACCTTGGGAAGCAGAGAAAATGTCCCCCCTTTTATAGATAAGGAAACCAAGTCTCAGAGAGGGTGAGTGACCTCTGTCAGTTCACACAGCTTGACACGTGGCTAAGCTGGGCTTCCAACCTAAGTCTCTGCCAGAGTTCATCCCTACTGGCCTTCCCAGGGCCTCACACCACGTCCTGACGCCTCTTCCGTGTCAGAGCCCCTTGGATTTTTGAAGAACCTAATTTCTTCCCGGAGATTTCCCTGGGATTTCAGTTATTCCTCAGACACTCCTGCCAGATCTTTTTCCGTGGAGTTTCTAAAATGTCCCGGTTTCTCCTGTCTGTGCACACACAGTGTCATTTCTGGGCTGCTCTGCTTCGGCCCGGCCCCTTTCCCTTCGTCCTGCAAGGATCCCCAGGGGGCCTTTGTGGTTGGACCCCTGTCCCACCCCAGCCAGGAGCCTTCCCCCTGTTCCTCTGGCACCACGTGGGCTTTTTAAAAATAAATAAATAAATAAAATAATAATTTATATATATATATTGATTTCATAGAGAAGGGAGAGGGGAGAGAGAGATAGAAACATCAATGATGAAAGAGAATCATTGATTGGCTGCCTTCTGCACGCCCCCTACTGGGGACCGAGCTGGCAACCCCGGGCATGTGCGCTTGGTCGGAATCGAACCTGGGACTCTTCAGTCCACAGGCTGACGCTCTATCCACTGAGCCAAAACCAGCTAGGGCACCACGTGGGCTTTTATTCCCTCAGAACTTAGACTCCAGGCACCTCTGCCCTCCCACCCCGCCCCCGTTTCTGGCCTGGCACCCAGCAGGTGCCCAGTCAATGAATGCTAAGTGGTCCGGAGCTCCTTCGCTGAAGTACTATCGAAGACTAGAATAATTACACACAAGATCAATGAGTCTGTGAAATTGTAGCCCTCCCGTTGAGCCGGGAACTTGGCCGGTTGCTCGGAGGCTGTGGGGCAGCTTGTCTGCTGCTGAGTCCTGGAAGGCACTCCCTCAGCATGGTTTGGTTCAGCTCCTCCTGGGGCGGGCAGGTGTCTCCTGTTCCTCCCAGGAGACCAGCTCGCTGGCCTCTAACGTTTCTGGGTTCACCAAGTCGGCGAAGTTAACCAGGCACCGTTCAATGACATAGGTGGGGGGAGGCCGAGTCACAGCCCTTCTCATTTCTACAGTCCACGCAGCACAAGCTGCCGGAGGTGTACACATGCATGCGAGAGACTGTCCTTGGGGGGGTGAGGGGAGGGGTCAGCACTGCACCATGCTAACCTTTACTTAAACATAAAGACAAAACACAAAAACCTTAAAAATCTAATTTAAATTAATCTCATGGCCCTAGCTGGTTTGACTCAGTGGATAGAGCGTCAGCCTGTGGACTGAAGGGTCCTGGGTTCGATTCCGGACAAGGGCACACACCTCGGTTGCAGGCTCGATCCCCGGCCCTGGTTGGAAGGCAACCAATCGATGTGTCTCTCTCACATCGATGTTTCTCTCCCCTTCTTTCCCACTTGCTCTGAAAAAATCAATGGAAAAATAATATCCTCTGGTGAGAATTTAACAGCAACAAAAATCTCATGAAAATATTATTAAAAGTTAGGAGAGTGGTCACCTCTAGGGGAAAGTGTCGTATTTGAAAAGGGCCATGCGGGGGTCCCTGCCGGCTTCTTGAGAGCCATGCTCTTAGAATTTGTGCTTTCCCCCCTCTATGTGATCCTTTGAGAAAAAAAAGGGGGGGGGGTAGGGAGGGGATGACTTAATGTAATATACTCACAAGTTTAACGTGAGTTTTCTGGTGTCTTTGGAGTGGACTGTGTTTTTAAGTTACCTTGCTTCCCATCCCAACCCTGAAAACTCAGCTCATGGAACAGAAGAGGTTGGTTTCTCTTTATAGCAACATTACCTCTTTCCAGAAACGGCCTGCAACTCCCACAGCATTCTTTATCTTGCCCTTCAGGGAGCTTACCGCTCCTTCTTGTTATCCTCCCAGTATCAAGTATAACTTTTATTTTGTTAGTTTTGCAAGTGCCCTGGTGTCGAACCTATAAATAAACCCCACTCCATAACAAGAAAACTATTTGACATTTTGAAGTTGAATGAGAACAAGAGTGCTCATTACGGGTCTCTCTTCGAAGAAAGTAACCCTACACATTACTCCACCCTGCTTCCTGGGGGCTCCAGTTGGACACCTACTCCCTGAGCAAATTATAGGATTTGTGGAACAAATGATTTGATGCCAATATTGTACTTCTGGAGTATTAGGATTAATAATTGCAAGATAATTTTAGTATTGAGCTGTGTTATTAAAATGACTGTGTGAGCATTTTCTCCCCTTTGGTGGAAAATAATGTGAAGTCAGAGTTAAAGGCTTTCATAAATGCATTCACGGAAGCATTTTTACAAATAAAAGGTATTAAGTACTTTTACACACACACACACACACACACACACACACTAAAAATAAGTCTTGTGCATCAGTATTTCCATAGTTGGTTGGGATTATTGTATTCATTAGAAAGCTTTAAGCTTTAAAGATGTTATTTAAAAATTAATCTTTTGGTTTATAGGCTCAGGACAAATTAGTTTATTGGCTTTACCATTGAATTAGAAATAAATGTGAAAATGCCTTCCTTAATGAATTGACTTTTTTTCCAATTTAGGAATTAGTCAGTAATGGTGTTTACATTATAAGCTAGTTTTTAAAATAAAGTATATTTGTATTTGTTATGCAGTGTTGTACCTTGGAAATTAAAAAAGTCAATTAAGTGGAAAAATGGCAGAATGTAGTATTGATAAATTTATGAAAATATAGTCATGAGGGAAATTAAACTTCATGTACCAGTTGAACGGTCATTTGCTTATCAGCTGCACATAATTTAAAATGAATAAAGTGGAATCGAATTTATGGAAATATTTTCTAAAATAGAGGGGCATTTCACAAATGAAAGCTGAAATCACGAATTTTTCATTCGTTGGGCTGAGTTTCATTAACAACATTTGCGAAGCCTAACGAATCATACTAAACGCGAACATCTCTTTTCCTTTTATTTCTTTTCTTCCCTATGACAACCGCACGTGGTCCAGTCTCGCCCATGTCTGAGGAAGTGTGCGTAACAAAGGCACTGTGGTCTCTTTTTTTTATAGCATGGATATTACGAATCCTTCAGAATTGCTGTCTGTGAGAGAGGCAAACTAATTTGAAGGAACAAGCCAAGACATCTGGTTGTATAATATCGAGTGAGAGCGTCCTTTCTGAACTGACATTATGTTCGCTTTGCTTTCTTCCTGTGATGACAACAGTGCTGATCAGGGCACTGACATACAGACTGCAAAGCCCGTCCCTGCGGCGCTCCGGGAAAGTGCTTGCTGTGGAAGTTGTAGAGACTCTGTGCCGCCCTGTGACCCACTGGTAACGCAGGCAGGAGCCCTGACACAGGGTGCTGACCTCCCCAAGCCCCTGGCTGTGGGCTCAGACAGTCAAAACCCAAAGGAACTCTGGAGATGATCACCTGGTTGAGTGTTTTCCGCGGTGCCAGGTGCTTAGACCCCCTGCATCCCAGTCCTCTGCAGGTGCTCATTAAACATGCAACTTCTATAGGACAGTTAATGCAAGGCAAGGTCCCGGTTTGGAGCCTGGATCCAAAGGACAGAAATAAAAGATGCCATCAGAACCATGTGGCAAGATTTTAGTATGGGTTGTATATTACATAAGTGCTTTATCAGTGATGGTGGTGCTGTGGTTACAAACTGTCTTTGTTCTTGGGAGATACATGCTAAGATGGCTACAGTTTTCAAGTGTTCAGTTAAAAGCCTGGGGTAGGGGTGCAGAGGAGAGAGAGAGAGAGAGAGAGAGAGAGAGAGAGAGAGAGAGAAGCATAGGTGGCAAAATAAAAACAGTTGAATCCAGACCAAGGCGGGTGAGGAGTTCTGTTTTTCTTGCAGCTTTTCCATAAGCTCAAAAAAATTCTTAAGTTTGAAAATGCGATTTCCTGGGTCCTTACTAAACCAGAATCTCTGTGGATGGTGCCAAGAATCTGTGTTTTAACAGGCTTCCCCCAGATGATTCTTAACTACTGAAGTTTTATTTAAGTCTCTGGTTAAAAAGAAAGTCTCATTTTAATCACTCTTTTGTAGCAGCTTAATAACGTGTACATTCCTCCACTTTGATCTAATCTTAATCTAGTGCTTGATAAGTGATCAATCCCCAGCCAGCTGTTTGTAAATTATATCTGTAGAAGGGACTGCCCCGCTTGCTTCAGAGAAGTTTAAGGACCACGTAGGCCTGGCCTGAAAACAGACCAGAACTAGAAGCTGCCGGCTGGGAGGTGTAGGCAGCAATCCCGAAGTGTGACTTAGGTTCTCCTGTCGGTATGCAGTCAAGCCGCGAGTGATGGGAGTGATCTTTAGGGCATTGGTTTGCCCCCGGAAGACTTGGTTAACCAACCCATAAAGCAGCCCAATGACTCTGTGTCTACAGTGAAAAGGAGAAAGCAATATTGGTATTATATTAGCGGCTAAACAAGTAAAGCATTGTTATTAGATGTTGGTGTCTGACAGGAAGCACACTTAACTTGATGAGTCATGCGTCTCACAGGGCTGGTTGTACATGAGTGTTTATTAGTTCTGTTTGCTAGAGATGTCCCTCTCCGGCTGATCAGGTATCTGCTTGGGCTCATAACAACGAGAATAAGAGAGCTCTTCTGAGTTCACTAGGGAAGGAGAGTTAGGAAAGGGAGAAGGGAATCGAGCTACAGAGGAGGCCTTATATATTGTGAGAGAGGTTTTTTGAAAAGATCGGGACTGTGATAAGATAGAAGGGAGCAAAGCTGACATGTTTCCTTTGAAGAAGGAAGGAAGTCGGGGTGAGAGGTGGCATGTTTTCCTCTGCTGGCCACTAGGTGGTAGCATCGGCCCAGATCAGCTTGATGATTCAGGACAGGTAGTAGACAGGTACCTGTGGTTCCTGTGCACTGTTTACTCACAAATTAGGTGTTCATATCAGGACTGCTTGCTTCCTTCCATCCCTTTTAACTGGCACTTCATTCGAGTCAAGGGGTCTAAGTTCTTGTTTATTTCTTAAGGGTATGAAATCACCCTCGCGCTTTCTTTTAAAATGATCAAAATGGAGTTGATTTCTACCTTTCTCTAATGGAGAAGAGTGTGCTCCGCTTCCTTGTTTGTGTCTGTGGCCATGGGCTTGTGCAAGAACACAGTCCCCAGATTAGCATGTGGGCCCTTAGGAAATAGAGCATCACCTCTTCCCGGTCTGGCTCCAGGGCAGATGAGGACCCCAGAGGGGACAGTGGTTAATTAAGCCTCGTTACCCAATTCTGAGCACAAGGGCTCTGGCGTCTCACATGACCGAGGTGTGGCGGTCTGTGGCACTGTGCTACCCCCGCTTCTGGCTCCATTGAGTTGGTGGAGAAGTTCCAGAATCTACCTCATATCTATGACGACTCTCTTTTAACTTCAGCAGGTTGTCTTTATTTAAACAAATGGAACTTTAAGAAACAGAACCTTCATACATTTGTATGGTGTTGTTAAGTCAGGCTTGCCTACAAAATACAGACTCTACAGTCAGCATCCGATGGCATTAGAAGCTTGGTATCTATACTAATCAAAGGGTAATATGCTAATTAGACTGGGAGACCTTCCAGGAGACCTTCCAGACGTTCTTCTGGACAAAGCCATGGTGGCGGGGCCGAGGTAGAGGCAGTTAGAGGCCAAGCTGGGAGGGCAGTTGTGGGTGATCAGGCTGGTGGGGGGCGGGGCCGTTGGGGGTAAGCAGACCAGCAGGGGGCCCAGTTGGGATCAGTTAGAGGTGATCAGGATAGCAGGGGGCGGGGGGTGCAGTTTGGAGTGAGCAGGCCAGCAGGGGGGCAGTTAGGGGTGAGCAGGCTGGCAGGGGGGGTAGTTGGGGGCAAGCACACTGACACGAGGGGGAAGTTGTGGGTGATCAGGCTGGTGGGGGGGGCATTTTGGGGCGAGCAGGCTGGTGGCAGGGGGCAGTTGGGGGAGAGCAGGCCGGTAGGCAGAGTGGTTAGGGGCAATCAGGCAGGCAGGTGAGTGGTTAGTAGCCAGCAGTCCCGGATTGCGAGAGGGATGTCCGACTGCCGGTTGAGGCCCGATCCCTGTAAACCGGCAGTAGGACATCCTTCGAGGGGTCCCAGATTGGAGAAGGTGCAGGCCGGGCTGAGGGACACCCCCCCCCCCCCCCCCATGTACGAATTTCATGCACCGGGCCGCTAGTTATTAATAAAATGTCTTTTATTGAGTACCTGTTATGTGTCCCACTTAATTTGATTAGCTCTCTGTTTTAGCTGTTCTGTTGTGTGGGTACTTTACACGTGCTAGACCTCACGCTGTCTGTACCTATGGAGCGTCTACTGTGCACAGAGTGAGATGTGGCCTCTTTTCTATGTTTTGCAAGTAGAATCTTTGATAAAAAACTATAGTTACAGTAGTACCTCTCTTCTTACAGTGCAGAACAAATTCGTGACTATTTGCTTTTTGAAAAAGTATGCACAGAGCAAGCTTGGCTTCCATGTTGATAAATGCATCAGCTGCAGCTGTAATCATCTGTGGTGGGAGAGGCCAGAGTTTTCCTGGTCGGGTTGTGGCTTTGTTTAGAATTAAGAGGCTTATAAAGGAAGCCATAGAAACCCCGAGTGCCGCAATTGCTGTGGTACAGGAAACAGGCCGTTAGTCAGCACCCATTGTCCTGACTGGATTGTTTAAGATGCCATTTCAAGACAATCTGAAAACCCTTCATGGCTTGATTGTGTGGTTATTTATTTATCAGGCTCCCTCTTATCAAGGTTTGCCTTAGGAACAATGGCGGGAAGAACATTGCTGCTACTTTTGTGAAGTGCCTACTTGTGACTTGTCATTAAGTGCCCTTCCAACCCCTTTATGTAACCGCCATTGATGTGAGGAGGACAGAGTGTGTCTGTTCTGGGTCGCTGGTTTACCGTATTTTGTCAGCTGGCCCTGCCCTGATTATGCTGGGCAGCACCATGCACTATGGTTAAGCTCAGAAGACCCGCTGGTACCCACGCCGGTGCGAGCGGCAGGGAGTCCCAGATGAGGAGCGTCTTGAAAATCAGTGCCCCAGCGGTGGTCCTTCCATCCAGGTGACTCATTTGGCAGCTCCTGTTGGAAATCACCTTTGGGTTTCTTTCTGTCTAGAGTCACGGTGTGATTATGGTTCGCTCTCTGTTTTAGCTGTTCTGAGGACCTGCCTGGTTCCCACCAGTGGCCCCACCATGAATGGCTCAGATTCTGCAGAGCCTGTATTCTAAGTCTGACCATGGGCAGCGCGCCCCGAGGTACCAGAAAACCCCCCCACTCCTCTAGCCCTGACTATCAGGCCTTCCCTTTGAGAGCTTCCCAAAGGGAATGTCATTCTGGGCCCCACCCCCAGATGCTGATTCACCATCGGTGGCTGGGGCCAGGACAGGCATATTTTATAAAAACGCCCGGGGGACTCTGATGTGCACTTCCCACTAATAGTTCTATTGTAGCTTAAAAAAAAAAAAAAAAAAAAGTCCTAACCCACCTGAAATTCTTAGAAAAGGACTAAACAATAAATTTGGCGTTTTAAATTCAGCGTGGTTAAGGCATTCTGGAACAGAACACGTTTGTTGTCGTTTGATAACTTTGGGTATTGCTCAGAAAAATGCATCGCTGCTCCTGTGACATTTGCATTGGAAATGGCAAGGTGGGGGTAGGGGGGTGGGTGGAATTTTATAAGTTTCAGAACAAGTTTCCTTCTACTGCTGGTCCCAGGAATATTTTTTTTTATTATTAATACGAGATTCCCTACTCCTCTCTCCAGGAGAATGGAGGCTCACCCGGAGCTCCTTAAACAGGATAAGGGATCCCTGCACCCTCTCTCTGGGATGTATCTTCGACTCAGCTTTCATTCCTTGGTGCTTTCACTTCCTGCAGCTGGCCCCACCCCTAATCACCCCCACCCTCCACCCTGATTGGGGACAGGCCGGCCAACTGCCCCAGCCCCTCCCCCCCAGCCAGCCCGGCCCAATCTGTGCACAAATTTGTGCACCCGGCCTCTAGTTAGTTATAAATGTGAAATTATGATGAGCACTGTAGAGGAGAGCCTGTAACATGAGTGAGTGGTCAGGGACACCAGGAAGGCTTACCCGAGGAGGTGATGCTGCGCTGAGCACTGAAGTGTGAACAGCAGTTATTTAAGTACAAAGCAGGAATAGCTTTCAGGCAGAAGGGAACAGCATGTGCACAGGCCCAGTGTATTACAGAGAGTTTGTGGAGAATTCATAAAAAGGAACATTAAATTGCCCTTAGGTCCTTCATCTTTAGCTGCTCTTCTGCCCAACCTTGTCAGATTTACACCTTCTTCATTCCTTACGCTGACCTTGATCCTTAGCTTCCTACCTGCGTGATGGGACCATGTGCTCAGTTGCACACTTTTTCAGGTTATTAGCTGACCACTCCACAATTGCATTCACTAGTAAAACCTCTTTCCTTACCGTTCCCTGGATATAGCATGGTCAGATTCAACCTGCCCACGAATCCCCTCTTCATACATGTATTCTTCGTAAGTAAACTTGATATTGAAATACCCGTACATAAAGGTGCACAAATCATAAATGTAGAGCCTAATGGATTTTCATAAAGTGGATTACATCAGTCTCATAGGCATCCAGATCAAGAAATAGAATAGTATAAGCATCCCAGAAGACCCTGGGCCCCCCTCAGTCCCTACACCCAAAGGTAACCACCATCCTGTTTTCTATAAACATTGACTAGTTTTGCCTGCTGGTTTTTTGAAGATCTGATTGGATTTATTACGTGATTCATGAATGGGGCAGCATCCCACCGAGCCCCAAAGGGCTACCAAAAGGGAAAAGTGTGGGATTTTAAAAATCATTTTAAAAAAATTTAGTTGCAGTTGACAAACATTATTCTATTAGTTTCAGGTAATCAGACGTTACACCCTAGTGATTAGACATTGCGATACATAACTTATTAGGTGATTATCCCAATAAGTTGCGCCCAACTGACTTTATGTAATTGTGTTCATGCTCTAGGTCTGGCTGCTTTTGCTCAACATAACGTTAGAGACATTCATTCATGTTGAATGTGACAATAGTTCCTTTATTTCCTTTTTTTTAATTCATAGAACTGCTTTTGACATCTTTTTTAAAAATATATTTTTATTGATTACAGACAAGAAGGGATAGGGAGAGAGAGAGAGAGAGAGAGAGAGAGACATCAATGATGAGAGAGAACCATTGATCAGCTGCCTACGCCCCCTACTGGGGACTGAGCCCGCAACCTGGGCATGTGCCCTTGATTGGAATCGAACCTGAGACCCTTCAGTCCACAGGCCGAGGCTCTATCCACTGAGCCAAACCGGGCTCCTTTATTTCTTTGTTGTATAGTTATGCATGATATGCTATTCCACAACTTACCCATTCTATTGAGGGACATTTCTGTCTTTTCCAGGTTGGGGCTATTATGAAGATACTTGTACATACATTTTAGTGAGCCAGGAAGGAGGAATTAGCATTCACCATACTGTGCTGTCATGAAAAATGTGCATTTTTCTGTTGGGAATAGCCTAGAAGTAGAATTATGTCACAGAATATGCATGTGTTCAGGTTAGGAGGTACTGCCAAACAGAATGCACTCACCAGCTGTGCATGAGGTTCCAGGTGCACCACACCCGGGTCAGCACTTGGTTTGGTCAGATTTCACTGTAGCCGTTCGGGTGGGTATGTAGTGCTTTGTGGTTTTAGTTTGCACTTCACTGACAACTGATGTGGCTTCTTTATTCTAACAGGTTGTTTGTTTTTCTTATTGATTCATAGGAGCTCTTTGTATACTTATACATATATATTTTGCAAATATTTCTGTGGGTTGCCTTTTTATTCTTTTACATAGTGTCTTTTAATGAATAGCAGTTCTTAATTTTTTTAAAAATATATTTTATTGATTTTTTACAGAGAGGAAGAGAGAGGGATAGAGAGTTAGAAACATCGATGAGAGAGAGACATCGATCAGTTGCCTCCTGCACAACCCCCACTGGGGACGTGCCCGCAACCAAGGTACATGCCCTTGACCGGAATCGAACCTGGGACCTTTCAGTCCGCAGGCCAACGCTCTATCCACTGAGCCAAACCGGTTTCGGTAGAAGTTCTTAATTTTAATACAATCTAATTTATCAATAAATGTCTTCATATTTTACTTCATTTTTATATCATATTTAGTTCTATAATCCTTAGGGGTAGGATACACAAATATATAAAATAGTAAAACATAAATAAAAAATTAAAAGCATGGGAAATACATATATAGGTGTGTACATATTATCTGGCTGAGATAATAAAACACAAACAAGCCATGTAATTCTATAGACATATTATAATTTAACAATACGCTTTGCTTAGAGCTTCTTAGAAGTCAAAAGTTAAGCAGAAGACATTGTAATTTAACAATACGCTTTGCTTAGAGCTTCTTAGAAGTCAAAAGTTAAGCAGAAGTATCTAGTTCACATTCTTCGTGAGGGCCTCCTATTGTGAAGATCAAAGCAGACAGGTATGGGGTGGGCAGGCTGTGAGGTGCATTTGCATGTAACTGTTAATTTGCATATCAGAGAGCTAACAGGTACATCCTCTGTTGCAGGTTATTCAACGATAGTTATGACCTCCCGATTACGTGCGTTTGGTGGAAGAATTAATAACATACGCACCTCAGAATTACCGAAAGAGAAAACTCGATCCGAAGTCGTGTGCAGCATCCGCTTTCTAGATGGCTTGGTACAGACCTTTAAAGTTAATGTAAGTTCTCCAAATTTATTTTTTTCTGAGTCAATGCCCCTAAGAAATAATGTTTCCTTCGTCTTATAAATCAAGAGATGGAAACTATTTTAAAATGAAAGCTTGAGATCTCAGGTCTTGTAAGTTGAGACTGGAGTAGAAAGACCCTTAAAAACTATGTCCACGCACTGGCCAGTGTGGCTCAGTTGGTTGGAGTGTCATTCCATATACCGAAAGGCCGAAGGTTCAATTCCCAGTGAGGCACAGGGCTGAGCAGGTGCTCATTAAATGTGCAAATGGGTGGGTCCTGTCTGGAGGGTAATGAGAGTTTAGCCTCACAGGTGGCAGGGCTCAGGGGAGGCCTGGCTTCTCCCACCTCAAGCCCGAGGCAGAGGCAGGGTTAGGGATGAGGTCTCCAGTGCCCCAGCGGGAAGATGCATGAAGAGTAGCAGTCCCTGCTGCCTCCCACCCCCTCCCCCACCGCAGTTACCACAGAGGCTTGTGACCTTTGCCTGTCGCTCCCATCCTGTGACCCTAAAGGGGTCAACCCCAACCTGGCTGGCTGCCAGCATCCGCCCCAGCCTGGAAAGTTCAATGTGGAAGGGAAGGTATCAGAAAGAGAAGATGGGGGGTGAGAATAACTGGAGGGTGATAAAAGGCCACAAGAATGTAAAGGTGGACAAAAGCTGACCCCTGTGGCTCCTGCCCCACCCATAAGTCTGCTTTCTGCTGAGCCCCAGTCACTAGGGCACAGTAGGGTGCGTGCTAATATCTCCTTCCTGGTTCAGGGTTACGTCAGCTGCCTTGTCTGCCTTTAGGGGACGAGATGCAGACAGATGACTAAGGACATGGGAGTTTGGGCCCCTCTCCTGGCAGAGAGTGGGAATGGACAGTAGAGAGAGCGATTCCCCGACTTTCTACCCAACTGCCCCTTCCACTCCCACAGCTACCCGGGCCTCCCCTAAGGTCGGGCCCCGTTCTTTAGCAGGTGGGGGGCATTATTGTAGAAGGACACGCCCAAGAAGGGCATGTAATATTCTAGAATCTAGGGGACTAGGAATACACCTGTGACCTGTTTCGTAAACCAGTTTGTAGAACAGCCGCCCTCTAGGGCAGCACTGGCCGGAAGAACTTGCTGCAGTGCCGGGAAGTGTCCTGCATCCACAGCCGCCGACACAGGGCCGCTAGCCACACGCAGCCCTGGAGCACTTGACATGCGGCTAGAACACCGGACGCGCTAAATTTATTGTAGTTAATTAAAATGTAAATAGTTTTATGTACTCTGGGTAGTGCAGCCCTAGTAAATACTTCTGAAAGTGCATCAGGACCCCATGGGATGCATGTTAGAAATAGAAATCCCTCGTCCTACCTGGGTGTTTGAAACACTCCCTGGAGTATCTGCATTTTAACGGCTCCTCAGGCA
The DNA here is from genome assembly GCF_027574615.1 of Eptesicus fuscus. Taxonomy (NCBI): domain Eukaryota; kingdom Metazoa; phylum Chordata; class Mammalia; order Chiroptera; family Vespertilionidae; genus Eptesicus; species Eptesicus fuscus. The sequence continues at coordinate 60,229,827 of NC_072487.1, read as the reverse complement.
ATCCTGATGCACATTACAGTTTGGGGGACCACCGGTTTAGGGGCCTTTTGTCAAGGTCATACGTACCTCCCTCAAAAAGCAGCTGCTCTTGGTTCACTAAACTTTGTTCTATATGCTGTTTCCTCTTGACATCGTCATCTATAGAATTTTGTGATTGAACCTGCTCCACAAAGATCACAAGTATCTCTTCTAGTTGCTGTAAACTGACAGTTAATTTATATCTGACTCCTTTGTTGACATTTATGTTGTCAGCCTGGAGCTGTTCCTCGGCTGTGTGACTTCTTCCTGACAAGAGCATGAATGTTTATTTGACAGATGTTTACTGAGCACCTACTATGTGCCAGGCTTTGTTCTGGGTACAAAGGATAGAGGAGTGAACGAAACAGAGCAAAATCCCAGAGAGGAACTGGACCATAAACAAATGTATACTGTCAGTGGTATTATATGCTTAGAAGAAACATAAAGCAGGATAAGAAGATGGAGAGTGTCAAGGAGGGACACGGAGGTGGGGTTGTCATTTTATACAAGTGATCAGAGAAGTCCTCTCCTAAAGGAAGTGAAGAGGAAAAGAATCCTGTCCTTCTCTGGAGGAAGCACATTCCAGGTAGAAGGAATAGCAGTGCAAAGGCCCTGGGGCAGAATCCTGGTTAGTGTGTGGTTGTAGATCAGTGTGGCAAGCCATTGTGTCGGGAGAAGAATAAGCAAGGAGAGTGACGAGAGGTCAGAGAAATTGCAGGTCAGTTGAGGTGGGGAGGATTGTGCAGAGCCTTGTAGGTCATTCTGAAGGAGGCAGGACACATTGCGAGGTTTGGGCAGAGACCCAACATGATCTGACTCAGATGTCACTCTGGATGCTCGGTCAACAGTAGACTGGGGCCAAGGGCTAAGAGGCTGTTGTCACAGCCCAGGGGAGAGATGATAATTGGACAGTGTGGTAGTGTGGAGGTGGCTGAGTAAACCAAGTCAGGAGATATTTTGAAGGTGGAGCCAGTGGGACTGGCTGGCAGATGGGATTTGGGATGTGTAAGAAGCCTCAAGGTGACTCGGGTTTTTGGCCGGAGCAGTCGGCAGGACAGAGTTGTTGCAGTTTACAGAGATGAGAAAGGCTGTGAGGGGAGCAAAAGTGACCATTCTGTTGTCACCATTTGAGATGCCTGTTACTCACCTGCGAGGGGATGCAGCCATGGTACTAGATATATGAGTCAGGAGTCTAGACTGGGATATACGAGCGGGGTCTAGGCCGGGATACATATGTGGGTGTTCCCAGGGTGGAGATGGTGTCTGAAGCTATGAAACTGGATGAGGTCCCCTGAGAAGTTGAGTGGACAGGAGATACGAAGGAGGTTCGATTTTCAAAGGTTCGAGAGATGAGGACAGAGGACTATCCAGGGAGGGAGGAGGAAACCAAGAGCAAGAGTCTTCGAATCCCAGCTCAGAACGTGTGTAAGGAGTGACGAGCCCTGTAAAAGGGGACAGGGGAAGCACCCACCCGGAGTGGGGATCCCGTAAGCCTGGCATCCAGCGGCCGCCCAGTCATTCCGGGTTGAGAATGTCTTTGTTACCATCACGCTGCGGCCCGTGCTGCCTCCCCAAGCTTCTGGCAGCCTGGTCAAAGCTTACTCACATTGAACTGGAAGCTGAGGGCCTGCTGGCAGCTTAGAGTCTCCGGTGCCTTATATTTCTGTACTCGTGGGGGTTGTTGGCACTGTCTCATTCAGACCCTTCAGCCTGGACTGTCTTCGCCAGGAGCGGGCATCATCAGGTCCACTCATTCCATGGACATCGGTTGTCCTTAGCCCAGCCCAGGGAGCGAGCTGGCCATTGACCGACGACCTCTCGCGGGATGGGGACTGGATTGGGAGGCTTGTTCTTATTATAAGTGTGCCCCTTATTATGTTTCCATTTCTTTTGAGAACTGGGAGAGCTGTGTACAAGAGATACCGGCGTGGAGGCGTTATGTACTCCAGAGGAGGAGAGGCAGTGCAGGGGGAACAGGCAGGCTTTAGCATTAAGTGGGCCTGACTCAGGCAGACCATCCTTCGGCCGATGGCACAAGACACGGAGTTTTCCGGGGCCTCTGTTTGCTTATCGGCCAAGAGGTTGCTGATGATGACTTTGCAAAGGTGAGACATTGTGTTTATAAAGAGCACGTAATAGTATCGTGTCTGGCTCCTCGTAGATGTTCAGTGGATTATAGTTATTAATAATATATTAAGCCTGGCGGGTTTGGCTCAGTGGATAGAGGGTTGGCCCATGGACTGAGGATCAGAAGTTCGATTCCGGTCCAGGGCACATATCTCAGTTGCAGGCTGGATCCCTGCCCCTGGTGAGGGGTGTGTGTGGGAAGCAACCAACCCTGTGTCTCTCTCTCTCACTTCCATGTTTCTCTTTGTCTCTCCCCCTCCCTTCCAATCTCTAGAAAATCAGTGGGAAAATATCCTCGGGTGAGGATTAACAAAAATAATAATGATAATAATAATAATATATTTAATCTGCTATAAAGTCATAGAAGTAATCACTTCAACAAGGGGAGCAGATAGCTCTGTGACACATTGAGAGAGTGTGTCAATTTAGGGGGAGGGCATCTCACGGTTTGGGATGAGTGGACCGGTCATCTTTTCCACACCATCGTGATTCCCTCGGGATGGAGATTGTCGGGGCAGAGGAAGTGGCAGGAACAGGCCCTGGGCAGGGGAAGGGGATGTGTTCAGGCATTGGGCGTGTCTCGTGTTCCCACATCAGATCAGATAACGTGAGACCCAGCCAAGGCAGAGGCTGCAGGAAGGGGCCTGACAGTTACCTAAGGTCCTCCTCCTGGTCACTGCGACCTATTTTCAGGTACATTATCTGCACCCCCCCCCCCCCAAAAAAAAACCAAAAACCCAAAACTGCTTTTGCTTCCTCTATACACGGTCTATTTCTGACTCAAATTGTCCTTCAGTTAAGTGGTTTGGTTCAAAGGCTTCCTGAGAAGTCAGAGCATTAAAGTAGACTTTGCAGTTTCCTCAACGCCCACGCTGTTTCCCAGCCCCGTGCCTTTGTGCCGGGGCACCTGCTTCAAATGCCTTTTCCCAGCTCCTGCACCTGCAGGGAAGGTGTCCCGCAGCCCGCCACCCTCCCAGGCCCGGGCCAGGGGCTGCAGGAGGGGAGCTTCCACTCGTCCCCAGGCTGAGCTGAACGTTGGTATTGTCCTCTTGTGTGCTCACTGTGCCCTGAGCGTCTCACAACCCTCGACAGCATTCGACACACGCGGCACAGTCACAGCTTCCACGGCTGGCCTCTCGGGATGGCAGGAACGGGACACCCCATGCCTCTGTCCCCAGGGAGGGCAGGAACGGGACACCCCGTGCCTCTGTCCCCATGCATACCCCCTGTGCTTCTGTCCCCAGGGAGGGCAGGAACGGACACCCCCCCCCCCCGTGCCTCTGTCCCCAGGGAGGGCAGGAACGGACACCCCCCACCCCGTGCCTCTGTCCCCAGGGAGGCCAGGAACGGACACCCCCCACCCCGTGCCTGTGTCCCCAGGGAGGGCAGGAACGGACACCCCCCCCCCCCCGTGCCTCTGTCCCAGGGAGGGCAGGAACAGACCCCCCCACCCCCCACCCCGTGCCTCTGTCCCCAGGGAGGGCAGGAATGGACACCCCCGTGCCTCTGTCCCCAGGGAGGGCAGGAACGGACACCCCCCACCCCGTGCCTGTGTCCCCAGGGAGGGCAGGAACGGACACCCCCCCCCCCTGTGCCTCTGTCCCAGGGAGGGCAGGAACAGACCCCCCCCACCCCCCACCCCGTGCCTCTGTCCCCAGGGAGGGCAGGAATGGACACCCCCGTGCCTCTGTCCCCAGGGAGGCCAGGAACAGACACCCCCCACCCCGTGCCTCTGTCCCCAGGGAGGGCAGGAACGGACACCCCCCCCCCCCCGTGCCTCTGTCCCCAGGGAGGGCAGGAACGGGACACCCCCTGTGCCTATGTCCCCAGGCTCAGCCTCGTGCCTGCCGAGTCAGCTCTGAGTGGTGAAGGCGGCTGAGTCCCGCCCTGGATGTGAAGTGGTTGCATGTCCCCACCGGCTTCTCACTTCAGATGACGAGGAGCAGGGAGGCAGATAATCCCCAGGGTGTCACATGCCAGATCACTTTGAGGGTATTTTGGGTGTCATTGGAGTTTCTTAGCCCTCTCCCTTCACGTGGTTAGCAGAGAGTTTGTTCATCCCTTTGCGCAGCCCGCGCCTCCCGAGGAGCCTTCGGGAGCCCGTGTGGGATTAGCGTTGTGCTGGGGATAAGCCGCGGGTGGGGCGCCAGGAGGTGCGCTCACTGTGATTGCTGAGTTTCCCAATTAAGGCGTCGTCACTTGGGAATCTGGGCTAAGGGGAAGCAGGAAGTCTGACAATATTACACGGGACTGTCCTCAGTCCTCCTTGGGTCGTTTTTTCTTAGCCTACTTCCCATACGTACCACGTGGCTTCTGACCTTGAATTTATTAAAGCATTTCTTATCGTGGGATAGGTGTGCACATAAAATCTCTGAATGTTTTAACTCCTTATTTACAGTAAAGATTTTTAAAATAAAATGTTATTTTTTTCATTGATTTTAGAGAGCGAGGGAGAAGGATAGACAGACAGAAACATTGATCAGCTGCCTCCATGTGCCCCCTACTTAAGATCGAGCCCACAACCTGGGCATGTGCCCTGACCGGCAGTTGAACCCCTGACCTCTTGGTTCATGGGTTGACACTCTACCACTGGACCACACCAGCCGGGCTACAGTAAAGGATTTTTTTTTCTTTCTTTTTTTTTTTTAAAAAATATATTTTATTGATTTTTTACAGAGAGGAAGGGAGAGGGATAGAGAGTCAGAAACATCGATGAGAGAGAAACATCGACCAGCTGCCTCCTGCACACCCCCCACCGGGGATGTGCCCGCAACCAATGTACATGCCCCTGACCGGAATCGAACCTGGGACCCTTCAGTCCGCAGACCGACACTCTATCCACCGAGCCAAACCGGTTTTGGCTACAGTAAAGATTTTTTTTAAATATATTTTATTGATTTTTACGGAGAGGAAGGGAGAGGGATAGAGAGTTAGAAACATCGATGAGAGAGAAACATCGATCAGCTGCCTCCTGCACACCCCCTACTGGGGATGTGCCCGCAACCAAGGTACATGCCCTTGACCAGAATCAAACCTGGGACCCTTCAGTCCACAGGCCAATGCTCTATCCACTGAGCCAAAAGGGTCAGGGCTACAGTAAAGATTTTTAACCACTAGTTCTTAATTTGTTTTAAAATTTTACCCACCTGACTTTTTATTCCTAGAAACAGGACACTGGTCAAGTTCTTCTGGACATGGCATACAACCACTTGTGTGTGACCGAAAAGGAATATTTTGGTTTGCAGCATGGCGATGAATCAATGGACTCTCCCGTGAGTACCATCCCTTTAAGATGTGCTAGACTTCTGCACAGTTTGGTTTTTTATATCTTATGTTTTCTTAACCAGCAGAGGTGGCTGGAATCAAGCAAGCCCATCAGGAAGCAGTTAAAAGGTGGGTGTGACCTTCTCATTTGGACACTCATTTGGTGTTAGTGTATCGTGGCCCACTTCTCCCCCCAATCATCAGTGTGCCTGTAACATCTGGAACCTGGACTCCGGGTGGTCCAGGCGGCGTGAGTGAGATGCTTCCAGACCAGCCTCCAGGGGTCCTCACCAGCTGTGAGCAACACAGGGGAGGGTGAAAGAAGGCAGCCAAGAGCCAGAGAACCCACTTTCTTTTTACAAGGAAGGAGGATGGCCTTTTTTAGCCCAGAGTGAGAGGCAGGGTGGGAAAGAGAGACAGACACACACACCTAGTCCTTTCCAGCAGCTTAATTCCAGCCACGGGAAACCAAGGCGTAGGTAGGTGATGTCAGAAATGTAACATACACCTCATCCACCGTGAGTAGGTCCCAGTGCAGGTTAACTCCCAGTTCGGTGGGCTCTCAACATCACGTTCTATTTCTCTTTATGCACCTTATGTCCCAGACAAACCTGGATGACTTGCTGGCCCACACACACTCCTCTGTGCCTGCCTTCATTCTGTTCCCTCTGTTGGGAATGCCTTTCCCTCCTGCTTCCCTATATCCAAACCTTGCCCTTCTTCAAAGCTGCTCAGATCCCATTTCTTCCCCTCTTGCAAGTCCTGAATCCCTCTACCCCCGCTTACATTTACACTATCTGCTTCGTGCCCCTGAACACTCTCTCCTGCAGCTCATAGTTATCTGCCTTTCTCTTTGTCAAGGAGCTTGCAGTTTGCAAGGTGAGGGAGGATGGCCTTTCTTAGCCCAGTGTGAGAGGCAGGGTGGGACATCCTCTCTGCACTCCTTGGAGTTCCCCCGACCACCCCTCCCCTGCACCCCGCACCCACCGGAGGTGGCCAGTGAGTGGTTGAGGGGTGAAGGCGGGTGGATTTGTACACAAAAGTGTGCACGCACAAATGCTGCACCCCTCGCCCCCAGATGGAAAGGAGCAGAAACAATCGCCCAGACCCTGATCCCACAGCTGCTCTCACCTGGAGCCTGGGCCGCAGATCCCTGTCTCCCATGAGTGTGTCCTTGGCATTCAGAAGTACCCCCAGGGAGCCCCAGAGCCTTTGTGCAGATAGCCCCCGGCCTCATTTCCATTCACAGAGGGATACATGCACACAGGCACGCACAGGTGTTGTCCTTCATTCTCTGCCTGATGCATTCACTCAGCTAATGTGCCCCGAGCTCAGATTTTGGCACGGCACTGGGCTCAGCTCTGGGAATCTGGTCCAGATCAGATTTGGACCCTTCCCTTAAGGAGCTCACAGCCAAGTGTGGGGACTCTGACAAGGGCAGAGACAGTTGTAGGATAGTTTGGGGCACATGATATATTATTGCTCTGGGTGCACAGAGGAGGATGAGAAAGACTTGGAGGCATGTCTGAGGCACACAGTGACAACTTACAGATGGAGTGGGGGCGCCGGAAGGCCATCCCAAGGCAGTGGGAGGACTTAGCTATCCCCTGATATGAAGGTGTTCAGCCTGCACCCAGTGTTACAGCACCACCCACTCTGGCACCCAGGCACCTGTACACAGGTACATTCATAGGTGCACACACACCAATGAAAGTCTTTGACCCAAGCCAAAGATCAGAGAGATGATACTAAAGAGAGGGAAAGGTGGTGCCCTAAGGTAGAGGAGGTGAGTGAGAGGCCCCTGGTGGAGAAGGCTTGAGTTTCAGAGAGCAAGTAAGTCTGTGCACTTAGATAGGGCCAATGAATATTACTGAGTAGCAGAGAGGGTGAGGTTGACATTAAGAAGAGCATGGATCTTAGCAGCACAACCTGATACTCCCGTACTGCTATAGCCAGCTAAAGAAATGGGCTTATTTTATTCATACACGCGGGTTGACTCTTGGTATTGTTGCATGAAGCCATATTTGAGTATGTTAATTATGTAGTATTTGCTAACATGTTCATCACTTTTGGAATTCACTTAGCATTAAATGCATGATGTGTCTTTTAGTATAAAAATGTGTTTGAAATGTGGCCTAGCAGAATCAGAAACCACAGGGCTGTCCTTCTGGTTTTGTGACCAGCTGTGCGGCCTAAGGCAAGTCACACCTCTAAGCCTGTTGGCGTCTGTGTCAAAGGGAGCTAGCAGTAGCAGCCTCGCCTGGTCATAGCAGTGTTAAAATCGAGACTGTACGTGGAAATGTCTGAAAAGTGTAAAATCACTATCTGTGGGAGATAATATTTCTTGGTGAATTTTATATATTCTGCTGATTTAAGGATTTTTTAAAAAATTCCTAATACAAAAAATGTACCGTTTGAATACAGCCCTAAGTTAAACCTGTTATAGGAAGTAGAAAATGCCTCATTCTATGCTGGTGCTGCAAAAATATTTTACTTCTTGTAGATGTGAAGATTTCTGAACAGTCAATTAACTTACGCACTCCTTTTTTTGAAATTAATGCTCTTAATGGGAAAGCTATAGTGTAGTGAAAAATGCATCACTTACGGGAGAGCAGCTGCTTATATACATTGACTATTTTAAAAGGGAAAATTTAATTTGTTTTTGAAAAATGTTGTAGGAGGTTTCCCCTGTACCCTGCATTTTCGAGTAAGATTTTTTATACCTGATCCCAACACACTGCAGCAAGAACAAACCAGGTAATAACATTTTTTTTAAAGTTTTCTACTTAGTATATAAAAATGAGTGATCACGAAAAATGTGTTCTTTTGTTTTATCACTGTGGCCAAATACTTCATTTGGGTATAACGGTGCCAACAGTTATGACCCAATTAAAACGGGGCGTGGGGAGAGGGGTGGTACACAGGTTGAAATTTCAATCAGCTCATTCCTGTCCAGTCTTGGACCTGCCTCTCTCCCCTCCTGACTCGTGTGATTCCCAGTGCACTCCCACCTGGTCCTGCCTCCCCCACTGGGCCCTGTCTCCCTCACCGTCCCCCCCTCCTGCCTGTAGAGCTCCTGTGTTCAAAGAACAAAGTCCTTTTCTGCTCGTGCAGGCGGGGCTTGGAAGACAAGTTTGTAAAACACTCCTGTACAGATCAAGGAGCACGTGTTTCCGAAGGGCTAGAATGGAGGCTCTTCAGGATAACAGGAGATCTCTGGGCTAAGAATTCTCTGTCAGATCCCGTTGGCAGGAGGCAGAAAGAAGAACCAGCTGGGCCAGCTTCTCTCCTCCGTGAATCCGTGAATCCGCCAGTGCAGACAGTATGTGAGCCAGATAAGGACTGTGATAGGAGTTGTTTACCCCTCAGGGCTTGGTGTCTGGCCCCAGCTTTGTGCTGGCCGCTCACACGTGGGTTTTCTGGGCAGGAACTGTTGTTTGGAATGGAGGGGGCGGGCACAGGAAAGTTGTGGCTGTTTGAACAGGTACTAGGCAAATTCAGCCATGCCTCTGCTTCTCCCCATGGCAACGTTAAGCCCTTTATTGTGGGCACATTTATTTTTCTGAGGAAGGGAAACTTCCACCAGGAAAAGTAATGAATGGATGTTCAGGAATATTGAATCCTATTCTGTGCTCACTGTGGCCATGTGACCGACCACCACCAAGCCGGCGACATCAACTCACACATAGGATGCCATCTTGTTTTTTACCCTATCTTTTTCTTTAATGGTAGTCACATGATCACATTTTAACTTTGAATATGTTTAAAGGCCACAGATCAGTCTATCGCTCTGTTTTGCCTTCCTTGGGCACCTCTTCCCCTATAGTAGCAGATATTGGCGATTTGACTATGTTTACAGTGAAGTTAAATTTCAAGCCCGTGTAAGAGATGTCCATCGTGACTAATTGGGCAACCATGGCCGTGCACCTGGTGGTTTGTTTTCCCTCATACTGGCCCTTTACCCTGGTGGACTGAGGGACAGTGTAGGAACGCTCCACCTAGCAGGTCAGTTCCTAAGCCCACGGACGCAGCGCAAAGTGGAGACATTGTCTGTAAGAATATGTGTTTGAAATGACCCTACCAAGGTTTCCCCAAGCCATTACTAAAGAACAAGTTCTATTCAAGGAATGCTTTTGAAATGGCATGGTGGGTTATTGTATATATTATGTGTGTATCACCCATCCCCCCTCTCCTCCCTGTGATGCTCTCCAAAGGGAGAACTTGAGTGAGGGATTGCTGGGCAGCCTAGTCCAGGGCCCTCTCCAGCACCCTCCCTGGTCACTGGACATTCACTTCTGTGCCCCATGGGAGGGACGCTCACTCCCTCTGGGAGCCTACAGCGTCCTCCTGCCCCGCCGCCCTGACATTTGAGGAAACCATAGGGCAGTGATGGCGAACCTGTGACACGCGTGTCAGCACTGACATGCGTAGCCATTTCTGATGACACGCGGCTGCATGCTGAGGATGAAACATTTGCTGCTCCTGAGGATGAAACATTTGCGACTAGAGTCTTGGAGTTAGTTTTTTCCTCAAAGTGACACACTGTCCGAGTTATGCTCAGTTTTTTGGCGAAGTTTGACACACCAAGCTCAAAAGGTTGCCCATCACTGCCGTAGGGAGTTCAGGAAAGAGGACTGGGAGAGAAGCAAAGGCTGCCCTTGATCTGCAGATGGAGAGGGGGATTGGATGAGCTAGGTGGTAGAATTCTGGCCAGTGGGTGGAGGTTGCAGAAGGGCAGGTTTGGGCTTAAGGTGAGTAATAGGCTAATTTTTGTTCTTATCTAAGTCCCATGTAAAATTCAGTTTGTCCATGTGTTCCTTCTGAACCCCACTCCCCACCTCCCGTCTTCAAATAGGTGGTATCCCCAGTGTGGTGTAGCATTGAGCTGTCACCTCCTAGGTTTCGGCACCAAATTTCTCTTCAATGCAGCAGGAGCCCTGGCAGTAGCCACCCTGTGTGTGTGTGAGAGAGAGTGTGGTTGGTTTGTTTTCACTTAAATGAAGAGTTTTACCTGCGTTCCTGGCACATAGTATTTCCTGAAGCCCCAGCTCTGTAGCTTCTCCAAAAGTTCCCAAAAGTTAGAAATTTAGCTCCTGAGAGTCGGAGGAGCACAGAGGTGACATTTGTTTCCTAAGGATCCAGGCAGGGAGGCAGGGATTGCTTTTTTCTGAAGTTGAGCTCCTGGATGGGGTGTGCTCTAGGATCGATCCTTGCATTTCTGAGGACGGGCACAGCCAGCGTCTCTTCTCCAAGTCTTTCCTTTATTCTAACTGTGAAATAAGTGTCCCCTTGTTGATGACCTCCACAACGGCTGCTTCTGATCAATGTAGATCATTCTAAACAGAATTTCATTTGCTGGCAGACTCAAACTGAGGCCCCGTTAAGATGTCTGGGAGGTCCGCTCGGTTCAGGCCTTGTCCCCCTATCCGGGTCCCTTCGTCATGATGTCATGGGGTTCACTCAGGAGCTTTGCTGAATGCACGACAAGGTAGCGCTTGATGAATGGTGATATCCAGGCTCGTGTTCTCGCTTCTATCCCTAGGAAGATGCTCCGATTAGCTGGGCTCGTCCGTAAAAGCCCAGCTTTAACCACGGGATTATGCCTAAGTCTCTCCCTTCTCTTCTTTCTCTCAGTAGTGTTGTGGAAGGAGAGAACACTTAATTCTGGTTGAATGTCAGCTGGGATAAACAGAAACAAACTAGAAAGGACGGATTATGTTCTAGGTGGAAAAGGTAGAGATTCCATTATGGAATAAACGTGAATCAGCAAGTCTGTGTTCTGCCGCCTCTCAATGCTGGTCTTCAGTACATTGAGGGAAGCTGGTAATTATAGTCAAAGTAATAACATCAGAGTTAGGAAATAGATCCTAAGCTTTTTAGCCGTTAGCCACATAAATTTGTAGCATAGTCAGATTTTTCCCATAGCGTAAGTGTCCAGGTTAAAATAAGACATCACTGACCCCACATCACCTCTTTGAACATCAGTGCTCTCATCTGTAAAAAATGTAGGTGGTGGTCCCTACCTCACAGAGTTATTATGAGGTTGAAATGAGGCAATACGTTCTAAAATACCATGCACATGGCCCAGAACCGTGCAGATAGGAAGGCCTAATACCGTGTGAGGCATTCACATCTCAAAAGACCAGCACCTTCACCTTTAAACATAAATTTGAAGGAATACTGAGAATGATCTGTCTGAATTGCCAAAAGGATCTCTCTCTGGCCCCTGAACACTTCTGCTGCATCTGTATTGTATTTCAAGAGGTTTCGCTTTTGTCATCTTGGCCAGACACTGGAATGTCTATCCCATTTGAGTCCGGGCTTTAAAAAAGAGTAGGAGCGAGCGGCCAAGTGTCACGGGTGTGCCGCATCCCTAAATATAACACTCTGCAGGGCCCTTCCCAGCCTGCACGGCGCTGTGGACGCCTCTGTCTCCCGTTACCTGGCTGGAGGGCGGGCTCCCAGGCTGGTGGGGGGCCTGACGATTTACTGAGCTCTGCCCACAAGTCACGTCCGGGTTTTGAAGTCATATTGCTTACAAAGAAGTGCCGAATCCAGCTAGGAGGACCTGGCAGCCTGCAGTTGACGGTTATGCTTTTGCTGGAGCACCCACAATTCCTGGGGCACAGGAAAAAACCCAGCCGGGTGCTTGCTCCCCAGCCAAGGAGATGTCTTCACAGACCCTCCTCTCAGCAACTCCATGCAGAGGGCACGTGGGTGTGCAAATGTTGCGTTCAGAACAGCAGCGGCTGCCTGTGCAAACGCCTGTAGTTCCTGGTGCTCTCAGACACGCCAAGTTTGACTGGGGAGGTCCAGGCTGAGGGTCTGGGCACTCACTGACCAGCTGATCCTTGATGGGCTGCTTCCACCCCGTCCATCCCTGCTCACCCCCCCACCCCCAGGACAGCATGTGCTGGCATGAGGCTGGCTGGCCATCGGCCCTGCCAATCAAGACTTAGGCAGCCACGTGAGCCATTATTCCTGAAGGGGCAGCTTTGAAATGTACAAAATGGTACCTGATGCTTTAGATTAAAATGTGCCTTTATATATTTTATTTTTCAAATGTACAGGTCTTATCCTTGATGCATCAATGTTGTTTTGGGTGGGGGTTTTTTTTTGTTTGTTTTGCTTATTTCAATTTGAGTATGATGGATTAATGAAAATAATTGTTTCATAGGCATTTGTATTTCCTACAACTGAAGATGGATATTTGTGAAGGAAGGTAATGAGAATTTTGCATTCCTTTTTTTCCCTTGTCAGCTGCCAGATTAGCACAATCCCTGGTTCTAATCAAATGAGCATGCGCCCCTGGTAGCAACACTAAACGCACACTAAGAGTGGATGTTGAAAGCAGCATTCCCTATGCTTTGGACGTGTGTTCAACTCGATCCTGGTTTACAGAGGCTAAGGATCGATAACATTCTTTTCGTGTTGTTTCAATTTTGTTATAAAAGGTACAGATATCTTTCTGGCAAAGACCTGAGAAATTTTACAGGGAGGGAGGGACCCTGAATGTGAACAGGACCTCCTTCAGGAAGGCAGGTCAGGCCTCATTTAGGTCCACTTCGGAGCCCCTAGTACCTGCGGGTGATTCATTTCCTCTCTGGGACACTTTGCTCAAAGACATGAGCACCTGCCCGTGATTCAGCACTTCTTGGGCATCGGGACCATCTCAGTGGCTGGCAAGCGAGGTGCAGAAAGCTCAGGGGGGCGGGAGACGCCACGCCAGCGGTCCCTGAGCCACCTCCTCCAAGTCCTGAGTTTGCGCTTGGCTTCCGGAGGAACGTGCAGCAGGTAGAATGGTGGGGACGGCCACCTCATTCCCATTCCCCGCATCCGCGCTCCCGCTGCCCGGGCAGTCCTGCTGAGGAAGGTCTTAGAGCCTCCGCGCGCTCTCGCTTTCGGAAGGGAGCTTGCAGGCTGCTGGGGCGGTGACACCAGAGCCCACGAAGCAGTTCGGACCAGTATGAGCGTGGAGAGCATGTGTCCTAGGGCTTCAGGAGGAGGAGATGCGGGTGTGGGCTGGACGTCTGTGCACGGCTGCGATGCGCTGGGGTTAGGGTTGGTAGCGAAGGGAGGAGGTGTATCCCCCCGGGTGGTGAGTGAAAAGATACCCCTCCCCCTCACTCATTGGTTTGTCTCCCAAATACTTTGCAAGCACCCGCTATGAGACAGGCACTCGACTGTGCTGGACAGTATAGGGCAAGGCCCTGCCCTTCCGGAGCGTTCAGTCCAGCTCTCTAAGAGTTGGAAATCGGTCACCTTCAGTTTTTCCTCCTCCACACGAAATACCCCTTGGTAGTTTTGTGTGAGTTGATAGAATTCCTGGCCGAGAACCCTGGCATCCTTGTCACTACCGGGTCTGCAGGCGGCCCTCACCACCTGTCTGAGGGGAGGCCCTGCCACTACCAGCTGCTTCTCAGGACCTTCTGACAGACCTGGTGGATCTAGGGAGCGTTCCGCCTGGGTGTCGAACCGTGCCCGGGCTTGTCTGAACTGTCCGTGGTAGGCAGTACCGAAGGCATCGGTTCCTTCTGCTGAGAAAAGAGATCTCGTCCCCCAGAGGGAGACGCCAAAGCCCGGAGAGAAGGAAAGGGGCCTGTTCGGAAGATGCGGCCTGTGAGCGGCCAGCCCGGAGTACAACGCAGGCTTTCAGTGTTCTCTGCTCTGTACCACATTTACACTCTTAGTGGGGATGTTTTCCTTCCTGACTTACTCGTAGGATTGTTTCTTCCATCTACACTGGACCCCTTTTGCTTCTCCCCTAAGATGTTCCCCACATCCCAGTCAGCTGCTCTTTCAGTAGCAAGAACCCGGCTTAGATGCCACTGAAGCCCGTCTTGGCAGGAGAGCGAATGGCTGATGTTTGCTCTCCCCATGGACTCGCTGGGTCTCCAGACGAACGAAGAGACAGTGAGCATCCCTGGATGTATCTCCAGACTTGAAGAGAGCATTTACAAGTGCTAAGTCGGGGCCCCGCAGGGAGGGAAGGCTCCCTTCCCAAGCAGCTGCAGGGCCAGCACACAGGCGGCGCACAAGACAGGGAACCTTGGCGGGGCCGGCCGGATTAGTCAGAGAGGTTGGGGTGACTCATATCTCCATGGGCTGCCATGGAAACCATGTGTTTTCTTCACTTTCCCATGGGTTTGCTGGGAAGAGTGCTTTGAAAATCTGTCTCTCCACCCTGCAAGCCTTCATTCCTGCGGCTGCGTTCAGCCCTTTCCCAATGCACCCCTCCCCCTCGAGGTGACCCTGCTCCAGGCCTGCTGGCCAAGCTCCTAGGTAGACTGTGGAACCCCGGGTGGAATGGAGAAAAGGGAGCACTCAGAGGATTTGAAATATGACCGAGACAGAGATGGAATCACTGGCAGAAATGGGGTATTCCGGAGGGCAGTGAGCTTAAGAGGGTAGAAGAACAAGTCCAGCCTGGAGTCTGTGGACTCCTGGCAGATGGCAGGAGACTGAGAGGTGGACAGAGCGTTCCCCATAGACTGGAAGCTTCAGGGAGCAAATAGATTGAGGAATCTTAAATAACTAATTTAATTAGGTAATTTAAAACTCACTGGAGTTTTAAAATTCATAATGCTTTTGTATTTTTCCCTTTTAAGAGGAGGTCACCCTTTTAGAAAGTGAGTAATTGAGATGCATTGAGTCAGCAGACCTTGGGGATTTAGTTAGAAAGCCCTAAGAAAAGTATCATGTCTTTACCCAAAAGATACGAAGGTCGCCCATGGATCTAAGTGTTCAATTTTCTCTTAGTGATATGAGCCAGGCCTCTCTTGACCAGCCAAAACTCTGGCCAACCATGACCTCCATGGTATATGTATTTATGTATATTATTTTTAAACATGAAAAAGTGTTCTTTCCATTTTCAGAAATCTTTAGTGTTATATTCATCTTTACTGCTTAATATTAGTTTGTATCAGAAAATTGTCTTTGCTGTGATTCATGGTGTGTCTCATGCTTAACTCAAGAAAGAAAAGACAGGTGATCAATGAGTGTTTCGGGCTCGTGTGCCTTTGCTAATGTGTTTTTCTTCTGATAGGTTGACCTGCCCTCTTAACTCAGCGGTGGTTCTAGCATCCTACGCAGTACAATGTAAGTCACAAGGGAGTGTGTCACGAACGGACGGATTGTTCTGACCCATGTATCGGGAAAGTCATTGGCTTCTGTTTGACTGTGTCCCTCCCCCTCCTGAGGGGCAAGCGTCTCTGGTTGTCCAGATAGTTCCTCTCAGCCTGACTTACTCTCTCCTTCAGCTCAGGGCTGTTGCACTCAGGAAGGTGGTTGAAGGAAAGAGTAGATGAGCTGTGGTGTGAGGTTTTCTCCCCAGGGAGCCCGTAAAACGTAAGACACCTATCGCCCATTACCCTTTCTAGAGACTTTGCTCACATTTTGGATTTGATTTCCACAACAAACCCCAGTGGTCACCTCTTACAGACCTGGAAAGTGAGGCCCATCTAAGTTACGGAACTTGCTGGGGGTCTTTCCTGCTACTTGCTTGGTGTCACTCTACACGCTGCTGGGATCTTAGGAATTTATTTTTAGAGTTTCCATAGAGCTCATGGATATATATATATATATATATATATATATATATATACACACACACACACACACACATACATACACATATATATATATATTAGTAGAAATATAATGTGAGCTCTGTATGTGATTCTCGAGTAGCCATATTAAAAAAGTAAAATGAAACAGGTGAGATTAGTTTTAATATATTTTAACCCAGTATATCCAGAATATTACCATTTTAGTATGTAATCAATGAAAAAATTATGAATGAGATATTTTACTTTTTTCGTACTAAGCCTTGTGCAAAGTCGAAAACCCATCAGACTTTGCACTGGCAGCACCTCTCAGTGTGGACTGGCCACCTTCAAGTGCTCAGTAGCCACATGTGGCCAGCGGCTGCCATACTGGTGGGCAGGCAGAGGTGGACCAGGCGATGCTGACCGTGGGGTGAGCACAGAGGACATGCTGGTCCTGACTGGGGGAGAGGGAGGGAGTCCAGAACAGCTTCCTAGGGAGGATCCCCAAGAAGAGCCTCGACGATCAAGTGGGAGTTGGAGGAATAGCATGTAAAGGGCTTTCCCAGCAAAACAGCTGGACACTTGAGATGCCACACGTTTGAGTTCCCACAACATACTCTCTCATTTTTTTACAAAATGTAAAATACCAGCCAGAAGAATGCATGGAACTTAAAAGGCAAGGTATTTCCCACATAGAAGCCCTCATATCCTTTTCCTGCTGCTATAATTAGCTTTTGCATGTATTGCTTGGGCGTGTGGTATAGTAAATAGATAAAGAGTGCGGATGGTGGCCAGAGTCTAGGCTCCAAGTGACCAGGGCTTTCCAGATGTTGTGTGTCACTGGTTAACTTTGTTTCCCCCTAGTGGTCAGCACCGGACTTGCACAGAGTAGCCGGCTAAGATTTCAAGGGAAAACCACCCTTCAGGGAGGTTCATCGGTCCTGTGTTCAGTTCAGACGTTGGTGGGTGACTTGCCTAAAGAGAGAGCCTTGCTGTTCATGCTGGGTTGGGACTGCTAGTTATATGATGGACGACGGAATCAAGATCCAAGAGGGTCTTCTGAGCTAATGAGACCAAAAGAGTAAAATTAGTAGGACTCTGCCTCCAGGCTCAGGAACATCATTTGTGGCATTGGGTTGCCCTTTGGGGACATGGCCACTGTCATCAGCCAGTGGCCAGCAGCAGCTCGGGCCTGGCAGGCAGGCTAGTGGATTGGCAGGCACACTAGCCGGGGTGTGGATCACCCGCGTTCCCATCTGGACTGCTAAAAAATGGCACTGTGGTCGGCCAAGTCCCTTCTCCTCTCTGCACGTTCATTTCCTGCCCTTTAACATGAGGAGTTTGGATGCTCAGGCTTCCTCAACCTTTCCTCACTGTGGACCCTGTGTCAGGACACCTAAGTGACTCCTGTAGATGCCATTGCACACTTCACTGTGCACAGGCTCACTGGCAAGCCACACTTGTGCTGACATCATCCAGCCTGCACGTTTCCGTGCACAGCTCAGCCACAGTTGGCTGGCCTTCACGGCCTGTGGTCTACCCTTGACCAAGTCTTCATGCATAGATCACTTGGCTTTCTGCCCTCTTCCCTTCCAAAGCTGAACTTTGCAGTAGCCTCCATACAAGTCAGCTCTGAGGGTCCCTGAGCACCTACTGTGTGCCATGTCTAAGAGTTGGGCCCTAAAGATGAGGTGGCCCACGCCTAGCCCAGAAGGAACAGTGCAAGGAGGAAACGGATCTCTCCTTGCAGTGTGATCTCAGAGAGCGGCCCTGCGTGTGACTGGCCCTGAGGCATCACCTTGCTCTCCCCAGCCCACGCCCGTGTGGCGGCGGAGTGGTGTTTGACTTAGAAACCTTCTGTGCTGAGTGGGTACTCTGAAACGATCCTGAGTCCTCAGAAGCCCCTTGACGTTGAAGCCAGCCGCAGGAAGACGACATGAAAACCTTTGGAAAGATCTAGGTTCATATTTTTTAAAAGATGAAATAGCCTTGTCTTGTCAAGAAAGTGAAATACTAGATTAATTGCCTACCAGAGCGAGGCATTGTCTTTCTCACTCCTGTTTCTATACAGATAAACAGGCCGGGTCCTTGGCTCCCCACCCAGGGTTCTTTTTCCCAGTCTCCCACAGTCATAGACACACCCAGATGCTCGAGTCCTCAGGGCAGTCACCCACACTGGTACAGGTAGGGTACTCACTGCACAGCTCTCAGGAATGCCCATCACACCACAGACCCCGGCGGGCCCTGTCTGCAGAGGGCAGTCCGGGACCTTGAGGGGAAAGTGCCATTAGGCCCAGGGGCTAGTCTGGGAGTTCCTTTAGGCCAGTGATGGCGAACCTATGACCCGCGTGTCAGCACTGACACGCGTAGCCATTTCTGATGACACGTGGCCGCTGCGGCAGCCGCATGCTGAGGATGAAACATTTGCTGCTCCTGAGGATGAAACATTTGCGAAATAATGTTTTATCCTCAAAGTGACACACTACCCGAGTGATGCTCAGTTTTTTGGTGAAGTTTGACACACCAAGCTCAAAAGGTTGCCCATCACTGCTCTAGGCCCTTTTCCTTTCTCCCCTCTGGTTGCAAGTCCCCAACGTTATTTCCCTGCCAGCCCCAGCAACTGTCTTCCTATCACCTGAGTCCCCTAAGAATGTTTCCTCCTTCCCCAAAACTCTTCCCTCAGCCTTGCCAGGGCCTAGACCCTTCAGCCCCACCTACTCCTATTCCTCACACTCCCTGCCTATACCCCAGGGCCTCTGAACACACCCTGGTTCCCTCCCTTCCACACTACCTGAACTCCAGGGGGTGAGTCAAGATGCAGACCTTTCTTAGAGCAGGTTGGTCCAGTGTTAAAACAACCTTGGGGCACTGCAGAGAGAGAGCCGGCCCAGTGCCTGGCACACGGGGAGTGGCATTGCTCTGAGCGGGTTCTCGTGTTTTTCTCTATCCGGGGATATAAGCACAAACTGCTGTGCCGACCAGATGTGGGATTAGAATAGCACCTAGATTCGAACCGTCTCCCCTTTCCCTCTCGTGTGACCTCGGGGACAGAGAGAATTTGGTTGGAGCGCGCGGGGCAGCACTTCGCCCGTGGGGAGAGTTCAAGTAGTAAATGTGGGATCTGGAGCTAAGGCAAAGCTCAGGTTCCTGTGGGGGCAGAACTTTCGGGGAGAATATTTCCAATTAATGTTTTTCTTGTGATGCTTGTAAAAGCAGACCTTGTTGAAAGGGCAATTTCCTCCCCATTCTGTCTTGCTAGCTCATTTCGGAGACTATAATTCTTCCATTCACCATCCGGGCTATCTTTCTGAGAGCCATTTTATACCAGATCAGAACGATGACTTTGTCACGAAGGTGGAATCGCTCCACGAGCAGCACAGGTGAGAGCAGGGTGGGGTGGCCTACTTTGGGAACCCCTGGTGGGTACTGGTAGCCCTGTGTCCCCCGTGTTTGCTCTGCTCTCCTCTCTCCTTTGTTCACGAATCCTTTCAGGATGTCGGGGGTTTGCAAACCTTTGAGCTGTAACGAGGGCATGTATATTTGGCAGGACTGGCATTCTGTAAAGTGTAAAATGCGGTAAGAGTTCAGGGCGAGTTGCTGCGTTCTTTGTCAGGATGCAGTTGAAATCCATTAACTCCTGAAGGAAAGGCCCCTTTTAAATCTGACTGCCCCACTAGTGGGCCCTACCAGGCAACCCTTGGAACAGTTCACCCCATTGAATAAAATGGCCCACGCCTTCAGGTGGGGTCGAATGCACAGGCAGGTGGACAAAAGTGCTGACAGGCTGGCTCAGTCCGCAGCCCTCTCTTGGCATCGGGTCATGAAATTGCCTCACTTCCAGAACGGAGCCCCAGGCTTTTGCGGCTGCCTGGGGCCAAGCCTTCCCTGCAACAAACACGCCCCCTCTGGCCTCCTGGTTCCTTGCCTCAGCTGACTCACAGCTGCCAGCCCCCCCCCTGACTGGAAGGCCGGGTCTCGAGGGACCTCACATGCTTGGGAAGGCCATAAAAACAAAGGCCAAGCACCCAGCGTCCCTTCTAAAAGGCACCGCCAATCCTGTCTCCCAGAATTGCTCCCCCGGCAGAAGCCAACGTCCTAAAATAGTACGGTGACGTTTGGAAGTTGGAGGCTGCTGCTAAAAGGGTAGATAAAGGCAGAAAGACCTACCGAGTACCTGCTTAGCAACTTGGAATAAGTAGGGTGGGAATTCCGAAGGCGCCAGTCTTCTCTCTCTGATCATGGAGAGCCTACTAAAGGAGAAGGAGTATTTAATAAAGAAATGATGGGCTAGAAGTCTTAGTGGACAAGAAGGAAACCCTGGTTTAGTAGAACTTAGGGTTAGATTAAGCTTAAGGAATTTAGGGTTAGGTACCATGAGGCATTTAGTACCCTTAGAGTAATGCTAGCAAATTGTTTAGATTTGTCTTCATTTTTTAAATTGGAGTTGCCATCCTCTCGTGGGTGAACGCTGTATCTCCTCTCTTCTGTAGTGGGCTGAAGCAGTCAGAAGCGGAATCTTGCTTCATCAACATAGCACGGACCCTCGACTTCTATGGCGTGGAGCTGCACAGTGGGAGGGTAAGTACCTTGGGCACATTTGGCTTCAAAAAATTACTTCGACTTTAATTTCAGAAAGTTTGGAAATATCTTCTAGAAGTCTTTCTTTTGAAAAAAAAAAACAAAAACAAGACCTTTTTTTAGCCGTTTGGAAGTTTATAAAGTAATACTGAGTTTTGCTGGTTGTTTCTTCAATTGCTTTTTTTCATGGTTGCCTTTGTACTTGAAGACTTTATTTGGGGAGAGTCATGAGGATTAAAAACAAGTAATTTTTGTATGGCCATTTTATATTGTGGTTAAAAAAGCAAAAATGGTATGTAAGTCTGTTTTCTAAGTAACACTTTAATGAGCTAAGGTTTCTACTATTTAATCTCAGTGCTGCTCAAATTAGAGCTAATTACTCAGATATCGTTTTTTAAAAATTATCATTGTGTGATTATGAAAATCAATAATTTTAAATTGGTTGTGTCATTGAGGAAGAGACACATGGATTGGTTGCCTCCCGCAGGCATCCCCAACCAGGGCCGGGGATCGATCCTGTAACTCAGGTATGTGCCCTTGCCCAGGAATCGAACCTAAGACACTTTGGTGCTTGGGCCGACACTCTAACCGCTGGACAACACCAGCCAGGGCTGGTTGTGACTTTTTAAATAAAATGGACTAACATCAATTATTTTCTGAGCACTTTTCATCTGCCACATAGTAGCTTATTTCCCATGGGGTATTATCATTACTCCCTTTTTACAGATGGAGTAACTGATACTCGTGGACTTAATAGCACATAAGTAGTGGCTTGGGTACATGACCCCAGCCCTTTCTAATTGATATCTGACCTTTACCTTTTATAGCTGTAATTGGCCCACATCATATCCAAAAGAAAGAAAATAATTAGTGGAATACCTAGTCATTTGTTCCAGATGGTCTCATATGAAACCATAAAGTCTCTTTTAAAGATTATAGTAACCTTTGAAATTGGTAGTCTAATTATCTCATTTTGCAGATGAGGCTAAGGGAAGTTGAGTCAATGGCCAAATTTTATCTCTGTATAATGTTTTTGGAATGCATAGAAACACTTTCTTCAGGCGCATAATTGTGGTAGGCAAGTTATGACATAAGTAATAAAAGTAGGAAAAACATACTAAATCTAGCCCTAGCCTGTTTGATTCAGTGGATAGAGCATCGGCCTGCAGACTGAAGGGTCCCAGGTTTGATTCCTGTCAAGGGCACATGCACAAGTTTCGGGCTCAATCCCCAGTAATGAGTGTGCAGGAGGCAGCCAATCAATGATTCTCTTTCATCATTGATGTTTCTCTCTCTCCCTTGCCCTTCCTCTCTGAAATCAATATATATATATATATATATATATATATATATATATATATATATATATATACTGGATCTTTTGTAAGATCCAGTATCTTTTTTACATATATATATATATATATATATGTAAAAAAGATACTGGATCTTACAAAATATCAACTTTGGGACTTGACCATTAAATTTTGATTCCATTTGCAAATAATATTTTTTCTCTAGTGGAATGTTGTGGAGAGCTTTCTTCAGTGGTGAAGTAGGCTTTATACCTGCTCCAGTTGATCCGTGTTCCCCCAACCCCAGTGCCCCATGAGGGTCCTGAGGCCAGCTGACACCTGCAAGGTATCAGAGAGAGTTGGGTTACCCCTGGCTATGCCACATCAACCAAAACCCCCTAAATATCAGAAACTTAATACCACCAAGTTTCTCAGTAGTTCCGAGCCTGCAGCGGGTCCTGACAACGCCAGGGCGGCCCTCCTCCAGGTATGACTCAGCAGTCTAGGCCGCCCCTGTCTGGTGGCCTCACCATTTTCACACAAGGCCTCGTGCCCGTCACAAGAGGAAGCTGGGGGGTTGCACACCACTAATAAGAGACACAGCCACTTCCGACCATATAGCACATTGGCCAGAACTAGTCCTATGGCCCTGCCTCGTACAAGGGGAGCTGGGAGATGTTGGGATGGGTATGGGAAGGTAGGGATCCGTAACTGTGTGTGCTGCCGAGGTTGAAGTGCAGACTGAAATACCACAGACCCAGGAGGTTGGAGACTCAGGTCACTGCCCACCCAAGCCACTCATTGATTTCCTTATTTTGCGCTCCACTTTGACTTTATTTGCTAATTTGTGTGTCTGTACCACATGCTTAGTATTTTTCCCTTATTTTGATCCCAAGTGTCATGTTTAAATGCAACCCTCGTTCCCACCAAGGAAATTTGGTTTTGCTTATGTGTGTGATTTCGTTTGGATGCCCAATAGCGGATGTTCTCTGGATCCTTCATGATATCGGCACGGTGTTCTTTGATCAGTTTTTCTAATTCCCGTGTTCACATCATTTTTTTCCAAAGTGAGTTGTCCCCAATGCCTGTTCTGTGTCCTTTACTTATATTCCCTAATTTCAGGCTGATAAAAACCCTTGGAGATGGGCCCGATAATCGTTATTGTACAAAAGGAAAAATTGACGCTCAGTAGCCCAAAATAACACAGACCCAGTCCAACTCTGCTCTTGCTTTGTAATTACAAGTACCCGATTGGGTGCATAGGGGGACAGGTGACTCAAGGGTAGGGACTCTTCGTTTTTTAATTTTTATTTATTGATTTGAGAGGGAGAGGAAAGGAGAGAGAGGGGAACATTGACTTGTTCCGTTTATTTACGCATACATTGGTTGCTTCTTGTATGTGCCGTGACCAGAGATTGAACTTGCAACCTTGGAGTATCGGGATGACGCTCTAACAAACTGAGCTACTGGGCCAGGGCCGGGAAGGAACTGTTTTATTTTTAAATTCTATTTACTGATACCTTGTTGCCAAGCAGACTTAAACAGCTTATAGTTGCTGTGTCTTCCTTCTGTATCTTCGTTATCTATGGCATGCCTAGCACACAGGTTCTTAGCAGATGTTGAACTTATTGGATTTACTAGTATAAGCAGCTTTTACGTCTTGATTGGACTTAGTGTCCGCGGTTTTCACTCCATTCTAGTGGCAGGAGTTGAGATCTACAGAAAGCTGTGCAGGGGCAGGGCCTTTGTGATGTTAATATGACACCTCATACTAATTGTTGAAAAGGTAAAATCAAATTTCATCTCAGTGATTCTGTGGAACGGGCAGACTGGCCTGGTAGCTTTTTGAAACCGGTGGAGCGGGTGTTACTGTCAGTGCGTTTACTTTAGAAGAACCTGGTGCTAATACTTAGATCTTCAGTGTCCATTAAGAGGGGATTTGGGCCCTCTTTTCCATAACGTTTTCCCTTGGGAGCTTCTGCGCGTTGCTGTTTATAAAAGCATGGGTGCTTGGGAGATACCAGAGGACGTGGGCCTGACCAGAACACGCTGTGAATCTGAGCTCTTCCTTTTGGCAGGACCTGCACAATTTAGATCTAATGATTGGGATTGCCTCCGCGGGCATTGCTGTGTACCGAAAATATATTTGCACAAGTTTCTATCCTTGGTAAGTGCAAACCGGTTCTGATTACTTCTGCATCATGCTTTACAAATATGCTGAACCAAAGTAATGTCAACTCTAATTTTAAACAGTTATTTCTAAAAAAAAAAAAAAAAAAAAAAAAAGGGATGGAAACTCTCTCCCAAGTGTTCACCTCTGACCTCTGAATCTGATCCAGAGTCAGCACTTGGGAACATTAGTTTGGTTTTTATCGACGTCCCCTGCCCCACCCCGAGTCCCCCTGTGGTGATGTGGATAAAATGGTGCAAGGTGGGTTTTGGAGTTAAAAAATCCTGGGCAGTGCATTGGCCAGAATTCTGAGAACTTCCTCTGGGCCAGAACTGTGTTTTCAATGCGATTTTTACTGATTAATTGAACTTTTTACCACGTGTTCGGTTCTGGTCTAAAAACTCAGGGGACCCAAGACCTGAATCCCCACAAGACAAGCCCATGGGCAAGGCAGCGCTGTCCCCCGTTCAGCAGACTTCCCAGCGGAGGACTAAGAGCACAGCTCAGACCCCAGCTTCAAGCATCCTAGCCGGGCCCTGAGGTGGTGCCTCCGAGCCTCCGTTTCCTCATCTGAAAACTGGGCGTCATAAAACGTAATTCTCAGGCTGCTGCAAGGCTAGATGAGGGACTGCTTGTAAAGCTTTTAGTAGGGGACCTGGTATATAAAAAATGCTCAGTTAACGGTGGCTGTAATTGTGTTGTTATGCAAACAATCCAGGGGCTACTGGGCACGCAGCTGTTGAGTAAGGAGCTGGGATGTGGGTCCTCTTTCTGCGGCTCCACACGGCCCCTCCCTCCCCCCCCAACCCCGGCTCCCCCAGGTGCACACCAGCTCATGCAGAGCTGTCACAAATGCAGCTGCAGCAAAGAGCAGCTCATAGTTCTTGTTACTTAAAAGCTACATCATCACCCAGCGGCTCCCATGTGATTCCTGGCTTCTGTCAGCTACTTGGTGTTGGGCCGAGGCGATGGGGCCGTGAAGTAAATTACACGGAAGTAAACTCTGGTCATCGGTCCCTGGAGCAGAGGACGTTCACTGGGAGACGGCAGCCACCGCCCCACTGACCCCTGATGTGCTTTTTTTGGTGTGTTTTCTTTTCCTTTACGCAGGGTGAACATCCTAAAAATCTCTTTCAAAAGGAAAAAGTTCTTTATCCATCAGCGACAAAAGCAGGTGAGTTCCGCCTACGCTTGCTTTGTTTCTCGTTTTTCACCACCTCAGCTCCTTGCTGAGGCAGTTTGCCATGTGCAGGGCAGGGAGGGAAGAGCAGGGCTTAGGTGGGGAGAAAACGGAACTCGGAGCCTCGAGGACCCGGCAGCTCTCTGTGGAACTCACGCTGCTTGTCTGGTTGGAGAAATAACTGGCTTTGGAGTCCGACGATGGATTCAGGCTAGCTCTTCCACGTACCAACGGGCAGATTACTTACTCCCCCTAGCCTAGCCGAGTTACCTTATTCACAGAAACACAGCCCTGCCTGCTTCTCCGGGAATCGTGAGGATTAAATGCAAGAGCGTTGGTCAGCGCGCCGGCGCAGGCGAGTGGCAAGAGGTGTCACCAGGGTCAGTCCCTTCCCTCGATGTGTCTCGAATGCATGCCGGCCTTTGTGCGTGTCTCCTGAGAGGACCGGCCCGCCAGTAACTCCCAGTAACTCCGTCTGGTTGTCCGCGAGGAAGCGGGGCTCAGCAGTGAGGGAGCTGAGGCTCCCCTGCTCCGAAAGGGAGGGGCTGGAATGTAAACCGGAGCTGCCGCTCCTTCCACGGCACCATGCTCCCTCTGGTTACGCTGCAGGCTTTCCACTTACTGCCCCTGTGTCCATTTCCCAGTGTTGCAAAGGGAGTGTGAACCTAGAATGGCTCCCCATCGCAGTGAGCACTTAGAAAGAAAAGCACAAAAGCCCAGAGAAAACCAGGGCTAGCCTCTGGGGCTCCCGCCCCCCACAGGATTCACGGTGGCCCAGAAATGCACAGGAAGGTACTTTAACATGAAAACAAATCCTAAACTCAGGTAGGCTAACAGGAAAGCAGGTAATTAAAGCCATTGTTCCGTACGAGCACTCTCTTTCACTCTGCTTTATGGAAAGCAAGTAGAGAAATCCAGAGTGTTACGAAATTATTCCCGTGGTCTGCTGGGTGAAAGTTATCTCTCCAGGGGAGAGGTTTGCCCAGAGCTACATGTTCAAAGGCATGTATCCGACAGCCCTTCTGGTGGTTCCAAATATATCCAACCTAGAAACGCAGGCACCTTGGAAAGGGAAGTGCTCACGAAGGACCACAGATACTGACAAAGAGTAGACGGGCCGCCTTTCCCACGAAGAAGATGGCTAACCAGTCCACGCCTGAGCATTCCTGCACCGCTGGGCTGTGGCCGAGGCCTTCGGGAGCCAGGTTCCTGCGGTCTGCCGCGTCTCACGTGCCTGCCACCCGTGTGGCGTGAGATGCTGAGCCCTGGCGCCTGCTTCTGTGCCGATGAAATCTCTGCTGTGTTTCTCCTCCCAGACTGAATCCAGGGATCACATTGTGGCCTTCAACATGTTAAATTACCGATCTTGCAAAACCTTGTGGAAATCCTGTGTCGAGCACCATACGTTCTTTCAGGCAAAGAAGCTGCTGCCTCAGGAAAAGAATGTTCTGTCTCAGTACTGGACGCTGGGCTCCAGGAACCCCAACAAGTGAGTACACGCTGGTCTCCACGGCAGGCCGGGAAGTAAACACGTCCCGGTCCCCACCGGGGAGTGGACATGCTCAATCGGGGGTGGGATGGCATCACCCAGGGGCCCCAGGCGCTGGGGCCGAGGCTGCTGACAGGTCTTGGAACCATGGCTGCCATCCCTCCGGGGGCCGTGGTGTCTCTTTCCACACATGCTCAGGTTCTGCTCATGTTCCCATCGCCTGTTTCTGCCTCCCCGCTCTGCTATCCTCCGAGCTCCCAAGCAGCCAGCATCACAGCTGCTCTCACACCGGGTCACAATAAGGGAAGCACGTGGCCATGACTCAGGGTCACCGTGGAGCTGGCATATGGCTTTCCTGGCCTGCTGCCACTAAGACAGCCTTGCCCACAGAACATTCATTCCCTGGGATGCTTCGTAGTAATGAATGAATAAGATTTCCAGAGTCACGTGACTGGTATGTGCTATATATAACAATCATGAAATAACAATTATAATTACAAGTAATAATTATAGCTGATAATTATTGAGTGCTTGCTTTGTATCATGCACATAATTATATTTAATTCTTAAAAGTACAATCCCTTGTGTGCTATTATGTACAAGAATAATATTCAAAGAATTTAATAAGTAGTAAAGTAAAAGAAATTAACCTATACATGTTTGCCTTTTAATATAGATTAAAATGCATTCTCTAACCATGCTTTGTATATTTTTGTGTATTTGTGCTCAGATTGCCTTCTAAGTACATGCTGTAGCAGAAATTGTTTATCAATTATTATTTTTTTTTAAATATGTTTTTATTGATTTTAGAGGGGAAGGGAGAGGGATAGAGAGATAGAAACAGCGATCAGCTGCCTCCTGCAAACCTCCTGCTGGGTATCGAGCCTGCAACCTGGGCATATGCCCTGACTGGAATTGAAGCGGGGACCTCTTGGTTCATGGGCTGATGCTCAACCACTGAGCCACCCTGGCTGGATTCAATTATTCTTACGATTTGTAGATCATTTGTTGGTTTGAGAAATTGGTTTTGTGATTTTTGCATTGTTGATGTGGCTGATGCTAACTAAACACCGCCCCTTATGTGAGCCAGTGTCTGATACATGGGGCTGTGTCAGACAACTCCAGTGACTTTCCTGTTTCATTGATGATCATTAAGTAACTATAGATTCAATAAGTAGGAAGTTTCTATTAGTATCAGTGATAGGATTTATGGCACTAAGTGCTCTCTCTCAGCTTCTAATAAGCCACAAACAAATGCATCTTCAAAGTTTTTAGCTCTAATAATACTGTCTAGTATTTTACACATTCATCAGCTGTATTACTGAGCAAGCCATGAGCACAACTTACTGGAATGCAGTGTTTACCTCAGTTGGACCCAATCCTTCCGGCCAGCTGAGAGCATGGACTCTGGTGCCGAGCAGCCTGGGCTCAAATCCTACCTGTGCCACCTCCGTTTTAATTTACTTTGCTGCTTCAATGTCCTCATCTGTAAAATGCAGTCAGCATAGAGTGTGGGGGAGGGCATCTGGTTATGCACTGTGGCATTAAAAGCTGCCTTTATTTCGGTAACTTAAAGCAACAACCATGGTATTATATCTCAAGATTTTGTGGGTCAGGACTTTGGGAAGGCCTCAGACAGACAGCTCTTTGCTCCGCGACATGCAGCTGGTAGCTAGTCTGGTCTGAGAGTCCAAGACGACTTCTCTCACACGCCTGGTGCCTTGATGAAGTGATTGGCAGGCTGGCTCACCCGGACCCCTCACCCTCTCTGTGTTCCCAGGGCCTCTTCATGTGAGCGCTCCAGCAGGGTGGGTGGGTTTCATACACACGGGCTCAGGGCTCCAAGAGTCTGAGACAGAGGTGGCCGATCATCGTAAAGGCTGGGTCCAGAAGTGGCACAGCTGTGACCAGCTGCTCTGCAGAGGTCACAGCCGTCACAGGCCAGCCCGATTCAGGAGTCAAAGAACCTGCAGCCACCTTTCATCGGCCACTGGGGTCACTTGGGATGTTGGGGGTAGTCCAGGAGCACAGGTCAGCAATTCTTTACTACCACTGTCAGCTTCATGTCCTGGGAAATCTCAGCCCCACTTTATAGATGAGGAAACTGAGGCCTAGAGAGGTTCCCGGCCTTGGTGAACCTAGAGATACATCTACACATTTGCATATTAGGCCTCCCCCTGAGAGGGTCCACATAAAAGAAACTCATTCTATGTTTTCCGAGCTTATGGGACAATGGAACACTTTTTTTTTTTTCCCAAAGAGTACCTATTAATAACGCATGACGCATCCTTTGGGGAGCTGCTGCATTAAACCTCTGAATTGCCCGCTTGCTGCCCTCCCTGTGTGCTGTGCTCTTGGTCAGTGGTAATTTGGTGTAGGTTCCGGTTAGCAGTGCTGCTGTGCGCATTTCAATGAGGGTGACAGTGGCACTTGTTGTTGTAAATTAGTGCAATGATATTCTAGGGTTTGTTTTGTGTTGTTTGTGCCCTTTGGGGTTTTGTTCTTTTGTTGTTGGTGGTGGTTTTAGGCTGCAACAAATGTGTGGACTGTTTCCATACAACGTTGAAACATTATTTAAAAATCTAGACATCCGAGACCTGAGTTTCCCCTAAACTGACTTCAAACTTCATCCTCTGAAATAATTCACTCTCTAAGGGATCTAGATAGCTAAGATTTAAATTCTCGGTACAAATAAAATTCAAAAGTAACCTTCAGCTCAGCCAGTGTGGCTCAGTGGTTGAGCGTCAACCTATGAACCAGGAGGTCACGGTTTGATTCCTG
Source organism: Eptesicus fuscus (assembly GCF_027574615.1). Taxonomy (NCBI): domain Eukaryota; kingdom Metazoa; phylum Chordata; class Mammalia; order Chiroptera; family Vespertilionidae; genus Eptesicus; species Eptesicus fuscus. The sequence goes on along the minus strand of NC_072487.1, from coordinate 60,200,381 downwards.
GCCAGGGCACATGCCCGGGTTGCGTGCTGTAATTAAGACAAAAAAAAAAAAAAAAGGAGAGAGAGAGATATCTGCACCAGAAGAGAAAAAAATAACATAAAGAAAAGTCAGGAGAGAAAAGGATCGCTTCTGACCCCTGCACCTCTACTCCTGCTCACCTTGGCCAGTGTCAACAGGGTCCGGGGAGGGAGTGTGTGCAGAGCGTTCCACTTACACTGCAATGTCTTCCTTGTTGAACATGTCAGTGTAGAAAGTGAACCTGCATCTGGTTTTTCAGGTCTGTAAATAACCAGTATTGCAAAAAGGTGATTGGAGGGATGGTCTGGAACCCAGCCATGCGGAGATCCTTATCCGTGGAACATTTAGAAACCAAGAGTCTGCCTTCTCGGTCCCCTCCTATTACTCCCAACTGGTACGTCCTTTTTTTTGTATTACTCACCAGTAGTAAGCATGTTCTCTCAAAAAAATAAAAATAATAAACACTAATAAAAGAGAAAGATGCAAATTGACCATGACGCCCACCAGCCAATCAGGAGTGAGTATGCAAATTAACCCAACAAAGGTGGCAGGTTAATTTGCATGCACAGGCACCAAACGGCCGGGGCGGACGGAACACTTGTGTCATCGCCATGGCGACGACGCAAGTGTTCTGTACCGCCCCAGCCGCTTCGGGTCTCTGGGCAGCGTGGGAAGGCGGAAAGGCAGCTCCGGCCGGAGCAAAGGCAGAAAGGCGGCTCTGGCCAGAGCCAGGGCAGTGCTGGCAGCCAGGGGAAGGAAGGCCCATTCTTGCACGAATCTTCATGCATCGGGCCTCTAGTTAATAATAAATTCCTAAATCAAGATGGCCAACAACAGAATTTGCATCGGCAGGTTCGGCTGCTGCAGAGGAAACTGTTTTGGCGAAAGGCACACATCTAGCTAAACATTTTCCTTGGTGAATAATGCTGGGATGTTCTTTTTTTAAAAGTTACTTGGTCTAGATTTGAGAACTGCAGCCTGCTGGAATGCCCTCTTGGAATGCGAGTGCACATGAGCCAATTAATGTTCTAACAGGTCCTGTAATAAAGAGCGCGTTGGGTTTTATTTTATTTATCTAATCTCATGTTTCCCATTAACATCGCAGAAGAAACTTTGGGGAAACCTGATACAGGAGCACGATAGAACTGATGTACGGATGTGCGATCCTCAGCAACAGTAGCAAGTGCACGTGGGGAGGGAGCCCGCCCCTGTTTAAGATGATGGAGTTGGGGAAAAGGAAGGAAGTGGCAGTTGGGCAGCGGGGAAGGACACTGGGTTTGTAGCTGAAAAACCCAGGCTCAGATTTTAACTTGCCTGCTCATTCACAAGTTTCTTTACCTCTCTCTGGTCTCAGTCACCCCAACTATAAAAGGATTATAAAAATTGCCACAAAAGAAGTAATGCCTCAGTGCTTTGTAAGCTAAATAAATAGTTTGAGGTGGAATTATCATTGTTACTTTATGACAATGTGTCCAAAAAAGGCATCAGGCGATTTCTGTGAATGCCTCCCCAGCACCCTGGCGTCAGCCGCAGGAGGGACACCCATCTGGAAACATTGCCCCAGCTCCATGCTGGGATAGGAGTGTGACTTTCTGTTCATTTCACGAAAGACCTGTGAACCTTTAAGTTCCCGGGCTAAGGGAAATTCTCACAGGCCTCTGGGTAAGGACCTGCCACTGGAGCCCAAGGCTCTGGGCAGGGATGATGATGTGTTTGTTGTTAGCCGTCGTTAACAGGGCTGAGCAGATTTGCTTCTTGGGTTCCAAGAGCTAGTCCCACATTCTTATTAACACATTGTGGACAGATCACGAGAATTCTCGTGTTTTCTGTTCTAAGGCTTGTGGCCAATCATGAGAATTCTTTAAAAAGACATTAGCTTGTAAGAACATGTAATAAATAACTTCAAAATGCAATGGGTATTTCATTTTAAAGCGTGCCTTTAATATTTATGTAAAACGTTTTTTGTTCTCGTTCAATAGAAACTTATCTGGCCACTGGGTAAAGCTAGCAATAAAACTACTGGTACACAGTATGTGAAGAGGTAAATTTATACTATAAAGTAGCTTAATTTGTCTGAGAGTATCTTAGGCAGCAGTGCCAAGGGACAGCAGAGGCCCAGGATGGCACCCAGGAGAACAGCTGGGTTTGATGTGCCACACCCTGGCCGGGAGCTCTAATGCTATTTATAGGTCCTCCCTAAGGAGTTACCAGCCTTTCTACTCTGCTTTGGACACAGTGTTATTGATTATCCAGGCCCAGGGGGTTGTGAATAGTAGAGGCCCTGACAGTACCAAGGACAAAATGGCTAACAAGGGGAAGGAGGAAAAGCTGAGGGAAAATAGAACTTGGAAAGCTAAGCTCCTGGAATCACCACTGCAATAGCCGATGCCCAGGGGCTGAACCTGGCGTCCTGAGAACATTGCCTCTTCTGATTTATTCTCAGGAGCAGGTAGGTACAGCTAAGGCCAGGGAGGTGCTGTGACTTGCTTAAGGTCACACAGCTACTGCTGCTATCAGAGGAAAAGGATAATGCTGTGATGTCCAACCAAAAGTCACATAAGAGTTATATATTTTTTACAGAGCAAACATTTCTTCTTGGATCATGTGAAATCTGCATGAAGGGATGTACTAGTAGTTGAAATAAGGTTTGAGTTTTGACTTAACCTTTTATTTCTACTGTTCAAGAGAATCAGGAAAATTGTCGGATCAGCAGTCAGTATGGCCTATTATTATTTATGCATTGAGAACTTGAGTCCTCCTTGAAGGATGGCTCACCCTAAATCAATACTCAGTGCCCTCCCAAAGGGCATAAACCATCTCCTTTGCCTCTTCATGAAACTGAGCCTACTGCTCTGGGAGCTGCACCACTGGGCTGACAGTGGTGGGGACCCGCATGGCCCCTGGTGGACTCTGGGGTAGTAATGGGTTAACTGGCTCTTACTTTGCAACCGCATCAGCCCAGTCATTCTTAGAAAGGTCAGGGCACAAAGTTAGATCGCTGGTGTGATAAAAAAAAAAAAAATTCAAGTGGAATTTGCTTTCAACACCTCACGCTCCACCTTTTCCCCACCCAGGCGAAGTCCTCGGCTCCGGCATGAAATCCGAAAGCCAAGGCACTCTTCTGCGGATAACCTCGCCAACGAGATGACGTACATTACCGAAACCGAGGATGTGTTTTACACCTACAAGGGCTCCCTCTCCCCGAAAGACAGCGATTCGGAGGCTTCTCAGAACCAGAGCCCACACCAAGAGTAAGAGATTGGGTTGTTCTCTCTTTTTACTTGCTCGTGGTGACTGTGGAGGAGGTTGCCCGGGCCCAGATGGCCAGAGGCGAGGGCTGGAGGCTGCAGCCAGCTCCCTAGGGTGCCCACTGGAAGGCAGGCTGGGGGCCTGGGGCCTGGGCCTGGACTTCTCAGAGTTGTTACCTGTCCTGAGCAAAGCTCAGTCTCATCCCACATTCCCCAGAGGTATGGACATGTTAACCACAGTAGCATTTCTCGAGATGGTCAGATTTTACCGCGGCCGGGTTCCAGATCCCTGGAAACAAGCTTCTTTCTAGCTCTCCACAGAAAGCCTACGCAGAACCACAGCATGCCCTCTGGGGTTTTGTTTCCATTTTGTCTTCAATGAATAGTTAATATAAAGAAAAAGCATGCGTAGGACACCTCTGATGTTCTGTTATATTTGTGTCAAGGACAGTTTGCGTCAAGTTCTTTTATATCCCCACTCTCCTTTTTTAAATGTGACCAACTCCTCTCAAGGCCAGGAAAAAGATCTCTCCTAAAATACTAGCTTGAGTCCTATTATCATTCACTAAGATGTATCGTATACGCTAGTTCCCTTTTTGACTTGATTACCACGGAGCTCAGAGCTCCATGATATGCTCAACTGAGTTGGCTTCCCCTAGCCCAGGTTTCTGATAGAGTCCCTACTCTTCCTCGCATATTAATGGGCTTTATTTGTTCTCTTGTTGTAATGAGTTCACAGTTCTGCCATATCTGTACATTTTAGGGTCAGCTATCTCAAGCCATTTTCTGAAGTGGGAAAGATACAGGTCCTAAAGAAATAAAATGACATCTTAAGCTAAAGTGGGATGGGGTCAACTAGTCAGCCATGGCCACAGGTATCCATTCTGCGAAGTCCTATACTATTCGTCAAACATAAACATCATGCCTCCCCCAACAGCATAGGGTCACACGGAGGCATTTCAGTTCCTCGGGGACTTTTTGCCACTCCAGCTCCTGGTTTTAAGCATTGAATGCAGCCCGATTGTCCTCTAGGCCTCACAAATGAATTGCAAACCTCGTTTCCCACGTACGTGTGTGGCTGCTGCCTCTCTGCTGTCCCGGACCACAGCAGTCACGGTTTCCAGCTTATCCGTGTTCTTAACACGTCTAGTTAAATAATCCCCCTGGCCATTGTTTCCTCGTGACCCGGAGCTTGGACAATGCTTTTGTTGAAATGATCACTATCTCTTGCTCCAACTGCAGGCCTGGTGAGGCTGCAGTGGAAGCGGGTACGTTCCTCTGTGTGACCCCGGCTTTGCCAGTCTAGAGGTGCGCGTGCAGGCATGCATCGCTCCAACTGGTTTGCGTCTGCAGTGGGCTTCTGTCGCTTTGCCGAAAGGAGAAGGAGGGTTTGGGGACCTGACAGGGGCTCTGGGAAGCCCAGGCACAGCCTCGTGTCAGATCTTCCCACCGCGGTTTGCAGTCTCGTTATGGGATTGTGGAGCAGCTAGACCTTCCCTGACCAGTCCAGTAGCCGCTACCCATGTGGGTATTCCAAGTGAAATTATTTAAAGGAAAATCAAATTTAAGTTGGGTTCCTCAGTCACACATCCTTATCTCAAGTGCTCAAGATCCACGTGTAGGTAGTGGCCACCGTGTTGGACGGCACAGATGAAGTGTGTTTCCATCATCACAGGAAGTGCTGTTAACGGCACAGCTCAGCGCCAGGTGCAGGGAGAGGAGCTCTGTCCAGGGCTGTGGGGGTGAGGTTTTTTGTTTGTTTGGTTTTTGTTTTAATGTATTTTTTATTGATTTCAGGGAGGAAGGGAGTGGGAGAGAGAGATAGAAACATCAATGATGAAAGAGAATCATTGATTGGCTGCCTCCTACGGGGGATCGAGCCCGCAACCCAGGCATGTGCCCTGACCGGGAATCGAACCGTGACCTCCTGGTTCATAGGTCGACACTCAACCACTGAGCCACCCCGGCTGGGCAGTGGGGAAGTTTTAATCCAGCAGCACACTTGATAACACCCTTCGAGGCTCATTGAGGAAACATCGAGACAAATTAGACAAATCTTTGCCTTTAGGGGCCTCCGGGCAAGCGGGGCAAATGGCACATGATCAGCCTTCATCGTCGCACTCTGGGGTTCTGCCGCATTGCTGAAAGGAGAAGGGATTTTGGGGAATTGTCTGAAGGTTCTGAGAATTATGTGTCCTGCATCAGATTTCCCTACTCTGGTCTGCCGCCACACCATGGAATTGCAGAGCATCTTAGACCTTCAACAGTCCAGTCCAGGAGCCACTACCACGTATGGCTGTTCTAATTTAAATTAAATTTCAAATGCACTTCCTCCAGCTCTGTTTAAGACATTGCTGGCCTTGCTCACCCCTACGCATTGCACATCCGTTCTTTCTGAAACTCTTCCACCAGACCTTGTAAGACGTGTCCTTCTGGGCACTTTTTCATTTTGCAGCTAAATGTTAAAAGTAGCGCCCTAGCCAGTTTGGCTTAGTGGTTAGAGTGTCGGCCTATGGACTGAAGGGTTCCGGGTTCGATTCTGGTCAAGGGCACATTCCTGGGTTGCGGGCTCAATCCCCAGTGGAGGGTGTGCAGGAGGCAGCTAATCAATGATTCTCTCTCATTATTGATGCTTCTACCTCTTTCTCCCTCTCCCTTCCTCTCTGAAACCAATAAAAACATATATTTTTTTTTAAAGTTGCAAATAACAGGGATTCAGAGGCAGCCTTCCTTGTTGGGGCTTTGCCAGGTGCACTGACAATAGAGGTCTCACAGTCACATAGCCGCTGCCCTTTGCCAGTGGGGTGAACAGTTGAAAAACTGCAGCCCCTACCACCCCAGTTAGGTGGGGGACCCCTTCTGGCTGATGGGTCCTCAGAGGCAGCTGGCCTCCCTGGGCGTCTGGGAGTGGGGGCTCTCTGTTGCCCCAGGAAAGAAGGGAAGGTTGAGCTGTACTTAGTGAAAAAAACTGTGGTTATTTCAGTGAGTATTTGCAAAATGTTTAAGAAACGTTTGACATGTTTTATACAGCAGATTTGTGTTAAGAGGCGAAAAGAAGGATTCTGTCAGAGAAGTCAGATGAATACTATCACAAGCAGCGAGGAGGGCTCCTTTTAGAAAGCAGAATTAACTGTAATGTTCTGTACCCATTCAAGCAAGAAGGAGAAAGAGAAAGGAAGAAAAAGAGCGGCTAGACTCTAGCTCGAAACCCAGTGGCGCAGCTCAGGGTCTCTGAGCGCTCTCTGGGCGGATGAGTCACCCGACGGCATGTCCTTGCTCACAGCAGCACAGCGAAGTGTGGGGTCACAGATACCAATCCTTGGCAGTTTGCTCTGTGCCCAAGTGGGCCGGCGGTACGCGTTCCTCCCCAGGCTCCTGCCTTCCTTTCCTTGTTTCAGAGCGAAGGCCACAATCTGCAGAGAAGGAAGTGTCCTTCGTGGCAGTAAAACCCAAACCAACCACCCCACCACCCAGAAAAAAACGGGAGGGGAGGTCCCCTAAAGGGAAAATGGCTTTGCCGAGCAGACACTGGAGGGAAGCGAGTTTGCGGGCAGGTGCGGGGTGCGTGTGAAGGACGTCGCTGTTGATTTACCCGTGGTTTGGATCACCAGAGGAGACACTCCACAGAGGGCGTCGGGCTTTGCGTAGTCACCGGTGCCTTTGCTGCTCGCTCGTCTCTTTCTTCAGAGCCGCCTTGTTCCGTGGGACACAGGACGGCTGCCACATCTTACTTACTTCAGAGCTTCTGTGCACACACCATGTGAATGCCCTTAGTGCTGCTGCACGGAAGCATGGTGACGATGATACATGTTATGTGTGCATTTACCACTGTTAAACTTTTAAATTTGTTTTTACAACGGCAGGGAGGAAAAAATTTTTTTAGACAATGTCTGTGCATTGAAAGGTGCTTAGGGAATCCTGCTCTTCAGCCACGTCGGCCATGTAGGAATCCCCCAGGCCCCGTCACCTGGTGACGGGAGCTCTCCTGCAGGGTGGCAGCCTGTCCCGAGGTTGGGCAGCGCCTCCTCCTTGGCAGTGACCCAGAACATCCATCGGTCCCTGCCTCGAGCTCCCGGGACACCACAGAGGGTGTCTGTTTCCTGTCCTACCTGACAGCCCCACGCACTGTCCTTCAAATTAAACAGCTCCAGCCCTTCGGCCACTCTCCACCCTTCGCACCCAGTTGTGAACGTGATGGCGGGATCTGGACCCCGTCTAAGTGTCTCCCACAGAGACCAGCCAGCAGCAGGGTTTCCTGAGGAGTTTTGCATTTGTTTTCCCTGCACGGGGCTGTCCCTCCCTTGGGTCATTGCCAAGATAAGAATGGCATCTTCAGAATGTCTCCATATCACAAGAGCCCAAACTTAAGACACCGATCTTTTTGTTACTCAGTGGCCCTTGTGTGAGGATCCCTGTGACACATTTCTCCAGGAACTTTATTCAAAAGAAACGCAGCGTTCTGAGAGAGCCTGCCGAGGCGGAGCCTGCGTGTGAAGGAGATCCTTGTCGCATTCTCGGGAGCTCTGATCTTACAGATGCTGAGAACTGCTGAACCCACCCTCTCTGTTCACCTGAGCTCCCTGGGTTCGAGAGAATCCCATGCTCTTTTAGAGTAACTCCACGAGCCCCAGGAGCCGCGTGGAGGCATTTTCTCCTTCGTTCACCCAGCGTCTTCGTGGAGTGCGCTCTGCGTGCCTGGCCGAGCCTTACGTGCACCTGGAGAGGAATGGAAAGAGGTCGGGGGTCTCTCCCGACCGTAAGAAGCTCAGAGACTCGGAGAGAAACCTGATGGGAATGGCCCCGTTGTGTCCCACCTGTCCCACCGCCATAGCGAGCTAGGGCTGCGGAGCCCTCCGTGGGAGCACAGCTGCTCCCCTGCACAGGTTGGGGGCAGAGGTATTTGTCATTGTCTCTGGTTTAGGAAAGAGGGGTGAGGGAAGCATCACGCAGGAGTCTCTTCTTCATGGGCAGTCCTGCCATTTTCACTCTCTTTTTCCTCTTCTTCGGAGGAAAGAACACTACATGGCTTTTGTTGCTGAAGCCTGTCACATTCACAGTTCTGGAGCTGAGGGCGACCTGCCTGCCTGCCTGTCTCCACCCCTTTATTCCCAGGGAGCTGGGGTTGGTCAGCCCCTCCCTGGCTACTCTGGATCCCAGACGGCAGCGGAAGTCCCCCTTCCCTGTCCCTCCTCCTCTGACAGGTGTCCCCTTCCTGCCTCAGGGACAGACCTCTTGCTTCTGCTCCCTCCTCCAGCCCCAGTCACCTGCCTGCTTCCTCCAGCCGCCCTCTCTTCTTACTTCCCTCATCCTACTCCTTCCCCAGGAACCCTGGCTCCACCCACAGCTCCCCTCACCGCTCCCTCCTCACCCACTAGGCTCTCCCTCGTTAGCACGCACATCCTGCCCCCAGGAGAGAGGAAGCCAGCGTGGTTTGGCGTCTTCACTCCTGGCATCCCCGTGCTGCATCCAGCTGCCACGGTCTCAGTGCTCCTTGTCGTTGATGTCCTCCTCACCATCTGTCTTTCGTCCTCCATGCTGAGCAGAACGTCCCTGCAGCCTGCAGGGGATCGTCTGTACACAGTTGATCAGCCAAAAGCTGCCGTCACATGTTTAATAAAAGTAACCTCTCTGACCCTACTTAGAAAGCAGGCTGGGCACAGCATGGCTTTGAATGTATTCTTTTGAGTACTGTGGGCTGTTTTATGTCGAAAGGAAAAGTACTTGAAAACCTTGGATGATGTAATCCACACATTAAAAATTTTAGAAAAAAGAGTGACTGTAAAATACATTAGAATTTTACTGACAGTGTCTGTTCTCTTCTGCTTTGTCACCTCCCTCACCTCTTTCTTTGTCTGCATGCCCTTCACCCTTTCCATCGCTGTCACCCTCCAGAGTCTCCCACACGTGTGTAGTGCGTGTGCTACTTGCATCTTCTTCCTATTGAAAGTTCAGGACATAGCGTTTCCTAAACCTTATCTGCCACTAGGGGGTGCTCTTGTAAACATGAAAATGTAGGCAAGTTGCCCTACTTGTGAGAGATTTTTATTGTTTTTATTTTTGTGTGGCCTTAAGTAAATTAAAGTCTCATTCATTTTTAGTCTGAAAACTTACCACTTGTCTACAGCTTCAGTCCCAAAGGATCCTGTTCTGAAACGCCTTCCCATCCATAATACCTTTCCCTCAACTTGAAAACCATAGGGCCAAACTCTTCTCTTACATGTAGCTACTGGTATATTCCTACACTGGTCTGTAATTGAATTTTTATATTCCAATAAATTGGAATTGTGACTCAATAAATTGAATAGGATACTGATTTTGTATTTAAAGTAAGGTAACTTGAACTTGCTAGGAAACAGAGAAGCCCTAACTTAATGAAAAATTCACAGATCAGGGCTTGAAATAATGATTTCGTAAGAGGCAGCAGCAACCTATCTTTTGTCTCTTTCACTGACTGTCTTCATCTACTCACCTCTCCCATCACTGGACCCTGTATATAGAACAAGAGGAAAATCCTGTATTCTGTAGGATCTTTAAGGCATCTTTTGCTAGGCCTGTGGCTCTGGAGGGGGTCTAGTGTGGGTGTGTGTGGTGCAGAGAAGTTGAGTGTCCTATACAGTGATGGCTGAGATGGTTACTCCCTGCGGCCCTTTGAGGTTAGAGACTGTGTTGTGCTGGAGGGTTGGGTGGGAGGGAATGGTGTGGAGGGTGTCTTAGGAGCAGACTTGGCATAGCCTGGAGAGTAAAGAGATGCTCGGGGACTCATGTCCATCAGACTTCTGTCTATTAAGTGAGGGGAAAGCTGTGTGACCTTGGTCAAGCCACTCAGCGTCTCTGAACAATAGTTTCTCCAACCGTGAAGGGTGAGTTGAACCCGATGAACATAGAGGCTTGTTTAGTTCTAACAGTCTGTAATTCTCCAAGACAGAACTTCCTGTGATGCCGGAAATGTTTTATAACTGTGCTTGTCCAGTATAGGAACCATTAGCCACATGAGACTATTGACCTTTTTTTCCCCAATTTATTTTTTTAATATACTTTATTGATTTTTTACAGAGAGGAAGGGAGAGGGATAGAGAGTTAGAAACATCGATGAGAGAGAAACATTGATCAGCTGCCTCCTGCATACCTCCTACTGGGGATGTGCCCGCAACCAAGGTACATGCCCTTGACTGGAATCGAACCTGGGACCCTTCAGTCCGCAGGCTGACACTCTATCCACTGAGCTAAACCGGTTAGGGCCCCAATTTATTTTTAAATCCTCACCAGAGGATATTTTTTTCCATTGGGTTTTAGAGAGAGAGGAAGGGAGGTAGAGAGAAGAGAGAGAGAGATCAATGTGAGAGAGATACATTGATTAGTTGCCTCCTGTACATGCCCCGACTAGGGCAGGGATTGAACCTGCAACTTAGTTATGTGTCTTTGACCAGGAATCGAGCGCAAGACCCTTTGGTGCACAGGGTCTAACCAATGCTCTAACCACTGAACTCACCAGCCAGGGATATTGATCATCTTTTAAATGCGCTGGTACAATTGAAGAAATTTCTAATCTCTATTTATTTAAATTTAAATAGCCATGTGTAACTGGTGGCTACCATATTGGACATTGCAGCTCTAAGATACAGAAAGACCCATGTTAGAGAAAGATAAAACATATAATCTCAGCATGGACAACTAATGGAGTCACAGGCAAATAACACAAAGTAGGATTAATATAAATTGCCCTGAATATGCAACACTAGAGGCCCGGTGCATGAAATTAGTGCACGGGTGGGGGGGGGTGTCTCTCAGCCAGCCTGCACCCTCTCCAATCTGGGACCCCTTGAGGGATGTCCGACCGCCTGTTTAGGCCCGATCCTGGTGGCAGTTGGACATCCCTCTCACAATCCAGGACTGCCTCTGCCTGATTGCCCCTAACTGCTTCTGCCTGCCAGCCTGATCACCCCCTAACCACTCCATTGCCAGCCTGGTCGACGCCTAACTGCTCCCCGGCCGGCCCGATTGTCCCTAACTACCCTCCCCTGCCAGCCTGGTCACCCCTAACTGCCCTCCCCTGCCAGCCTGGTCACCCCTAACTGCCCTCCCCTGCCAATCTGGTCGCCCCTAACTGTCCTCCCCTGCAGGCCTGGTTGTCCCCAACTGCCCTCTCCTGCAGGCCTGCCCCCCCCAACTGCCCTCCCCTGCGGGCCTGGTCCCCCCCAACTGCCCTCCCCTGCTGGCCCGGTCACCCCTAACTGGCCTCCCTGCTGGCCTGATCGTCCACAATTGCCCTCCTCTGCAGACCTGGGTCCCCCCCAACTGTCTTCCCCTACAGGCCTGCCTGGTCCCCCCTCAACTGCCCTCCACTGCAGGCCTGGTTCCCCCACGCAACTGCCCTCCCCTGCAAGCCTGCCCCTCCCAACTGCCCTCCCCTGCAGGCCTGGGTCCCCCCAACTGCCCTCCCCTGCTGACCTGGTCTCCCCCCTCTACCGGCCCAGTCACCCTTAACTGCCCTCCCTGCTTGCCTGATCGCCCACAACTGCCCTCCCCTGCAGGCCTGGGTCCCCCCCAACTCCCTTGCTGGCCTGGTCTCCCCCAACTGCCCTCCTCTGCTGGCCTGGTAACCCCCAACTGCCCTCCCTTGCAGACCTGGTCCCTCCCAACTCCGTCCCCCGCTGGCCATCTTGTGGCGGCCATCTTGTGTCCACATGGGGGTGGCCATCTTGTGTCTTAGAGTGATGGTCAATTTGCATATTACTCTTTTATTAGATAGGATTAGTCCCATTCCCTTTGGGTATCCGCGAGCTCTATGAAGCAGAGCTATCAGCAGGATTGAGACAGAAGGAAAAGGCTTTCAGAAGGATGGAGACATGCATCTGAGTAGCTGGTCCATTTCCCCGTCACCTTCTCATGCAGCTGGGAAGGGAGCTGAGATCTGCCCTGTCCTTTTGCCTCCTTTCCCCAAAACTACAGGTGGTGACGTTTAGGCCAGGTGGGGACCAGGGTGGCTCCTTGGGACTGGGGGTACCAGAGCCCTGAGCTTGACCTCTGGAGCTCTCTAAGGTTGCAAGGGTTCGTGACAACTGTGGGATGTCAGGCCTCAATAGTCGGTAATGTTTGCTCTGATCAAATATGAATCCAGTGATTAAAACATCTCCTCCTTCCCCACAATGAAGGAGCATATCCGAGAGCAACCCAGCACAAAGCTGCCCTACCCGGAAGTCATCCAGTTCTGTGTCTCCGTCTTCAAACGCTCCGGGCTCCTGCTCCCCAGATGGCGTGGACCAGCAGTTCTTGGAGGACTTCCACAGGGTGACCGAAGGGGGCTCCACCGAGCACTCTAGCCAGTACTACTGCGACAAGGTGCGTGAGCCCAGGCCCCGCGGCGCTCAGGCACCCATGACCCGCCCAGGCTGCCTGGTGCCAAGGCACCTGGCGGAGAGGGAAGCAACCTAACTGACCCCTTTCCAACGTTTTCCAGAATGACAATGGGGACGGCTACTTAATCTTGATCCGTATCACGCCAGATGAAGATGGAAAATTTGGATTCAATCTAAAGGTACGTCGTTTGTGTTTATAGGGATTTTAGGCTCTGAAGCAATCTGTAGATGACTTTCTAATTCCCATTGGACTTCATTTCCATTGGAAGCGGGCCCCATACCTGAGGCTGCATAAGGACACTGGCTCCACCCTCAGTATTGGGAGTGTTTTTATGTGGCCATAGCAGCTGCCTCACGCCAAGTGCCTGTTCTGTGCTTGGTGTTGGCTATGTACTTATATCCCCTTACTGATTTTAATCAGTGCAGCTGGCATTTAAAATCCCATTTTATAGATGCATACTAAGGCTCAGAGGGAGGAGGGCCCACAGTTGGCAAGCAGATCTACCCCTTGAAGAGGGGTGATTAAGAGAGCCCCCCAGCATTGCTAAGCCAAGAAGAGAACAATGTTCAAGGGAAGGTCCATTTTCAGGGCCATTACCCTCCTTTGCCTGCCTCTAGGCAGGGTCTGCAAACTATGGCCTAGGGACCAAAACACACCAGTTTTTGCAAATAAAGTTTTATTGGAACACAGCCACATGCATTCATTTGCGTGGGCACTGCGGTGACAGAGTTGAGGTTTTACAACAGAGCCTTCTGTCCCACAAAGCCCAACGTGTACAAGTACTCTCGGGTCCTCTGCAGAAGAAGTTAGCCAGCCCTGCTCTTTCCTGTACCTCAGGAGCCCTGCCCAGAACCTTGCAGCATGTAACCTTGTCTGTGGCTCCGTCTCCTCCACTGAAACCCCCTGTACAGCAGCTCTTAGAGGCTGTGTTTTTGGAGTCCTCCTCCTGGAGCTATTTGCATGTTTTGAAAGGAGCTTGCTTCCCCCGAGTGCACCTGAAGTTCATGGGACGTGGGGGTGGCAGTGGGAGCTTCTGAGCCGTCGTCTGGTTAGTACCCAGAGGGCTCAGGAACCTGTGATTCGGAAAGGGCTTGGTCCCCTGGATTTAGAACCGGATCACGTGAGGTCAGACCCCTTCCCTGTGCCAGAGAGAGCTGCGTGTCTTTGTTGCTGTGAATTGCTCACGCAGCTGTTTTGTTTTTTTATTTCACATATTTACAGGGAGGAGTGGATCAAAAGATGCCTCTTGTGGTGTCGAGGATAAACCCAGAGTCGCCTGTAAGTAAACATGTTCCTCTTCGTTTTCCCCCAAATCTAAACAGAATTCTTTTTCTGCAGCCAGCAGCAGAGTGTGTGTAAATGCATGCCTATAAACCCCGGGGGAGCGGGGAGGACAGGAGAACAGAGTCCATGTTTCCAGAACCTTGCTGCTCAGGGTGGTCCCCACTTCTACAGCTCCAACTTCACCAACATCACCCGGGAGCTCGTGAGAAATGCAGAATCTCAGGCCCCACCCCAGACCTCCCAGACTAGGATCTGCATTTTTTAAAATATATTTTTATTGATTTTAGAGAGGGAGAGAGGGAAAGAAACATCAATGAAGAGAGAGAATCATTGATCAGCTGCCTCCTGCGTGCTTCACAGTGGGGATCGAGCCCATAACCCGGGCATGGGCTCTGATCGGGAATCGAACCATGACCTCCTGGTTCATAGGTCGACGCTCAATCACTGAGCCACACCGGCCGGGTAGGATCTGCATTTTTAACAAGCTCTCCAGGTGATTGGTGTGCACACTGAAATTGAGAAGTGCTGCTCAAGAGGAGGAAACTGAGGCACAGTTTACTGGTCTGCTCACTCTGAGTGGGCACATGGGACCGGCACCCCCTTTCATCACCCTGTCCTCAGCCCTCAGTCTAAGCCTTCTCAGCAGATCATGTGCTCAGAGAGGAAGGTAGAGGGAGTGAGAGAGAGAAATATCAATGATGAGAGAGAATCACTGATGGGCTGTCTTCTGCACACCCCACTGGGGATTGAGCCTGCAACCGGGGCATGTGCCCTGACTGGGAACTGAACCTGTGACCTCCTGGTTCATGGGTCGACGCTCAACCACTGGGCCACACCGGCCGGGCCAGATCTTGTGCTTTTGTAAAGCAGTGAGCACCAGAGTCCTCGCACCTCCTAAGAAGGCACTGGGATGGGGGCTTGACTCTGAAGGGGCCCGTAAGCTGGCGACTTACTTCTTCTTACTGCTTGTGGCCCGTGTCAGGGACGAAGGCTTTTCTTTTACCTTGGTCGGTGCCTCGCTTCTCTCCGTGATGGCTTCTGCCCTGGGTGTTACATAGTCTCTCTCCATTGCAAGACGAGTAAAAACTCTCTTTTAGCTGACAAACCATTTTCAGACAGCCCATCTAGAACACAGAAGATCAGAAGCGTCATAGCCGTTGCGTTACATTAATCAGGGACGGTAGCTCCGTGATTTTCTCAGCCTGATTCTGGAATCTCTCATAACTTGAATTCTGAGCAGCACATTGTTAGATTGCCCCAGCCAGCTGCCATGTCTTCATCGCAGTGGATGTAAAAATAATGACGCTAATCCTGGAGGGAGGGAGGGAGGGAGAACTTGATCACGGTCTCAGGTGTCTGGGCCCCGGGCGGCAGCCTTCCCTTGAGGACGGTGTCATGGTAACCGGAGAAACGCGCTTTCCCTCCACTCAGGCGGACACCTGCATTCCGAAGCTGAACGAAGGGGATCAAATCGTGTTAATCAACGGCCGGGACATCTCAGAACACACCCACGACCAGGTGGTGATGTTCATCAAAGCCAGCCGGGAGTCCCACACGCGGGAGCTGGCCCTGGTCATCCGGAGGAAAGGTAACAGCCGCCCTCCTGCCGGGGAGCCGCCCAGGGACGCCGCCCGAGCCAGGCGGGGCCTGACCTGGCCCTTCCGTGGTTTTGAAAATGTTGAGCTTGTAGCCAACAAAAATCAAGAACTGTCCTATAACAACCTGGGTGTGTGATTTCTCACTTGAAAAATTTGAAGATCTAACCACAGCCGCCTGGCCCCTCCGGCCAGTCCTCTGGAGATAGGCAGCGCCCAGCACCCCCTTTATGCAGGGCATGACCCCCAGTCCTCCCAGGCCCAAGGGGCCCACCGCGCACACTTCTCTCAGCTGCCTGGCCCTGCAAGCGTTTGCATTCCAGCCCTTTCTGGAAGGATCAGGTTATATGTTATTGCTGTGCATTTGGTTTTGCTGGAGAGGCCAGGGTGCAGGGCCCAGGAGCTGCCTCCGCGTGGTTCTCACTCCGCCTCCTCCAGCCGCCTCCTACGGCTGAGGGGCCTTGAGCGAGTTCCTTGCCGTAAAACGAGGACAATAAGAACAGCCCCTGCCTCGGGGCTCTCATGAAGATTAAATGGCACTGGTACTGGAAAGCGCCTAGAATGCCGCCCGGTGCGTGGTGGGCGTTGGCAGGATCGCTTCTGTGAACGCAACCACTGTTCTTGGTGTTGTTGCTATAGAACAATAAGCCAAGTCCTTGACTGCTTCTGCCTGGCTTTGAAACACTGAAGGAAAATGCAGTGTGTGACTCAAAGCCCTGGCCCTACAGTGCTCATCTCTGTTCTGGTCTTATAGGGTGAATGTCACAGCTGCTCCCTCCCCACACCCACACCAGCCCCTCCTCCCAGCCCCAAACACACACCTGCTTCTCTCTGTTCCCACTAAAACTTCCAGTCTGGAGCCGTCCGGTGTCAGCTCTCCTCCCACCTCCTCGTGAGGCCTTATCAGATCCTCTGGATTCGTACCTACCCTCTTCCACCCCATCCTGTCCCACCAAATCCCAGCACCCTGCTCTGCGCACAGTAGGTATTCAGTTGTGGTAGTAGCTGATGTCTGTGGAGCGCCAGAGAAGTGCCTTGCACTGTGCTAATGGCTTTAAATAATTATCCTCTTCAATTCTTTTTTTTAAAATATATTTTATTGATTTTTTACAGAGAGGAAGAGAGAGGGATAGAGTTAGAAACATTGATGAGAGAGAAACATCGATCAGCTGCCTCTTGCACACCCCCTACTGGGGATGTGCCCGCAACCAAGGTACATGCCCTTGACCGGAATCGAACCTGGGACCCTTGAGTCCGCAGGCCGACACTCTATCCGTTGAGCCAAACCGGTTTCGGCTATCCTCTTCAATTCTTATAATGTTAGTATTACCTGCAAGTGAGGAAATGGGGAAACCGAGTCACAGAGAGGGGAGGTAACTTGCCTGCTGTGGTGTGGCTGGTAAGGCTGCAAGATAATAGGGCACCGAGGAGTCCAGCGATTGGGAGCAGGCCCTTGGCCACACCATGCGCCCGTGGGGTGCTGCCCTCCTCGGCAGCCAGCGGGACAGCACTCTGGCCTGTATGAGGTGAGGAAAACGGATGTCGATTGACTATTACAACCACAAGGGCAGTGCCACTGGTCTACAACAGTAACGATAAGTTTAGTTTTTAAATAAAAACATAGGAGCTGATTAAAAGAGAAATAAGGAAACAGCCTAGGGAAGAGCTGATATGACAGAAGTCACGAAAGCAATGGAAGAGCCGAGTTTCTCTAATCAGAGAACAAAATGTGGTCTTCAGGGTCAGACAGATATGGACCAAATCCCTGTGCCTCGCCCTGACAACTTTGGACAACTTACTTGCCCTGCGAGTCAGTTTCCTCATCTGTGTAATGGGAATAGTGACTCGTGTTCAGCATTATAAGGATCCAGTCCAACTGTGTGGAGAAAGGTACAAGCTGTTACGCTCCTCGTCTTTCCTGTTGTCTTGAAGGCAGTAGGGAGCCAGTGAAGGCTTTTGAGGGAGGGAGGGAGTGGCGTCCCCTTCTGAGTAGAAAGAGAAAAATCAGAGATGATGCTCAAGTTCCCAATGTGGGAGGCTGGAGAAGGAAGTAGCAGTAGGTGGAAAGGGGCACGTGAGGCTGGAGAAGGACTGTGCCGGTGGGGCAGTCGGGGCCGAGGTTATTTTTATTCGTATGGAGCCTGCTGTGCAGGGCGGATTCGAACACTCGAGGTAGGCATGAAGTGCCATAGAGATGTTAGGTCTTGAGATGTGTACGCGGGAGCCTCCCACCTAAAAATGGCCGTCAGTTAGGTTGGCTGAGTTGTGTGGGACGACGGTGCCATGGATAGCATGCCGGACCTCACACCAGGGCCTGGGAAAGTGCCTGTTTTAAGGGAGCAAATGAAAAGGAACCAAGAAGGGGGTGAGGGGGGATGGGTACGAGAACCAGGTCAGAGAGAGCGAAGAGAGAAGATACGTTTTCTATAAAAGCATCCTTTCCCTTTCTTTTACTTTTGTCAAAAGCCTCTGAGTACTAAACACCATCATAAACGAACCACAATAGCATGTTGTTTTGTGAAATCAACACGTATAATCATTCAACAAGAAGTAGTGTCTTTGGTGAAAATTGCTGTGTGCGTAATCGTTTAATGAGATGTTTTAAATCATCTGCATCCAGGTGTCGTAAGGGTAATTTGTGGGGAGGAAACTGACCCCAGAGCTTTGCCGCACAGCCAGACACACCCTTTCTTGTCCCCTACAGCTGTCCACTCCTTTGCGGATATCAAATCTGAAGATGAACTGAACCAGCTCTTCCCAGAGGCCATTTTCCCTGAGTGTCCGGAGGGTGCCGACACCTTGGAGGGATCCATGGAACAGCTAAAGAAGGGCCTCGAAAGTGGGACGGTGCTGATCCAGTTCGAGGTAGGAGAACCGAGGGCCCACCCACGACCTGGACCCCGGTGCCTCGGTGGGCTGCTAAGGTGCTGCCGAGTCAGCCAAGACCCTGGGGGCCCATGCTCATCGCCAAGCACAGAAGGGACTTTGAGCACCGGGCAGTGGAGCGGGCCCAGAAAGCGGGGGATGGGGCCCACAGCCCATCACTGAACTCTGCCTCACCCTCTTATTCTAGCATGTTTGGTAGTCATGGAGAAACGCGTCAGAAATCGAGGAGGAGGGACTCTGAGCTATTTAGCTGCCAACACAAAGGCTCCAAACACTCAGCAGTAGAAGGTAGTGGAGAGGCGGAGTGGGTGAGCGCCCAAAGCATGATGGAGGAGCCCATCCCTGGCCCCACCGGGCATCCTGTAGGGCAGTTAGTGTCATCCCATCAGAGTACAGGGCCTTGTGAACATGTGAACATGAGTGGTAACCAAAGTCAGACGCCCTCGTCCTTCTCCAGGAGGGACCGCTAATCACAGGGTTGAAACTATTGACAGAAAGCACACACAGACTTTACAAAGCAAAGGAGGACCAAAGAAGCCTCGGTTTCTAAGCCAGCTTTACTAACAGAATGAAAACAGACTGTGTGTATCGTCCAAATGTTTCTCAAGGTAGAAGAAAGCAGAGTATTCCATGCAAGAAAAGATAACAGAGAGCACAAAGAAGCATTAAACAGGTGCATAAAAGAAAATCGATCATGATTAACGCCAACACACCCAGATTGGATTCATAAATTATGAAAGACAGTCTCAGGTTGGATTTGAAAGCAGAATTCAGCAATTCCTTGTTTATTTGTATAAAAGAGAGTCACAGAAGGAAAACTAGGCAGCGTGTCAAATGTATGTGACTGCACATTGATTCGGAAAGCAGGAGGAGTATGGCTGTGGAACAAAAAGGAACGCAAGGCATAGAGTCTTGAGTGAGAAGAGGTTTATGGTATAAGGGATAGGATGTAAATAGATTACATTATTAGAGCAATGTGTGTTAAAACAACAGTAGAAAGTAAAAACCCACAGGTGAAAGGTGAAGATAATTGGCCTCACTCCACCCCCCCAAAAAAGAAAATCAATAGGGAATTTTAAACTTAACAGTCATGGCAGATAATATAGACAAAAAGTAAGTTTGTATCTTGTGGAAGCAAGACCAGGATTAAAGGGTAGGAATAATAGAATTACGTGGGTAGAATTGGATAGACATAGACTGACTATCTACAGAGAGACAAAGTGTTCCTCCCACTGGCCTGCAGGAGGCTGTGTAGGCTTAGGATTTTAAAAGAAGAAAATGCAGAGGTTGTGTTTCCTGGCCTTGCATTGCAAAAAAGCTCAGGATTGAAATGTACCTTCTAAACACTAAAACTGCATATTTTTAAACATTCTCCAAAAGCATTGAAACAAGAACTTAAAAGCCAGATACAGAGTGTATTCGTTGTATTCCTTTTTTGGTGTTGGAGGAGATGTGAAAGGCACTGTGCAGTCACTCATTCATTCAGGGGGTGTAGATTAGGTGTTGCCATGTTTCAAATACTGAATCAGGAGCACATGAAGGAGGGAGAAGGTGGGTTTTGGCCCCAAGAAGTGTATAGTCTAATTTTGGTATATTTGCATGGATGTCTCGTGAATCCCAGAAACAGCTAAAGACCAGTCTAGGGCAAGATGTCATTGCACAGAATGTGTGTTCTGTAGAAACGGGAGGCGAGGGGTTACCGGAGGTCCTCTGGCGTGAGATGTCGTATTAATAGAGGATGGATGGGATTAAGTGTGGAGGGGGTTGAATATGCCAGGAAGGTCCCGAGCTAAATGCAGACTAAGCTCCTAGGTGTCAGGTAGCAAAGGGAAACAGGGATACCTGGGCTGAGCACTGCAGCAAGGACTCCTTGGAGATGTCTCCGGGTGATGGAGTCCTTCAGCCCAGAGGGAACCGTTTGTCTTTTATCACACTGACCACAAGGAGGCGCTGCGGGCTCTCAGTGAGGAAGAAGACCAAGGTTGGTCTTAACCTGTGCTCGGGAGAATCCACTCCACTCGGGGCTCCGCTTTTATGTTTTATGTATGGGAATCCCACAAAAGGTTTTTCTTAACCAACATTCACTGAACATCATTAACAGTTTAAAAATGCTTTGGAGAGAAGTACCCTCCCGTCCCCCGTGTTTTTGAGTAGTGTTTCTCAAAGGATGACACTCTGAACATCTGTATGGATATTACCCAAAGAGCTTGTTACCCTGGGCCCAGCCACAGCTCCTGGGTCAGCCATGCTGGGATGGGCCTAGGTGTTGATACTCTTAACCAGATCCCCCGGAGGTTTGGATGTCCATGTGGATCCAGGGGATGATGGGGGGGGGAGGGGTAAAGATTGTACCAGAACCATTGTCCCACTGCTGCCCATCCCAAGTCTTACCTTTAGAGCCTATAGTTAGACTAGAGCCGTGGTCGGCAAACTGCGGCTCGCAAGCCACATGCGGCTCTTTTGGCCCCTTGAGTGTGGCTCTTCCACAAAATACCACGGCCTGGGCGAGTCTATTTTGAAGAAGTGGCGTTAGAAGAAGTTTAAGTTTAGAAAATTTGGCTCTCAAAAGAAATTTCAATCGTTGTACTGTTAATATTTGGCTCTGTTGATTAATGAGTTTGCCGACCACTAGACTAGAGCATAAGAAATAGACAACATAGAAATTTTAGGTTTTAAATTTTAGTTTCACATTTCCATTTCCTCCCTTTAGTTTATGTATTTCCTAGAAATGAAGTAGGGAAACCCTCTTTTTAAATAACATTTGCAGAATTCCAAAATACAAAACAGATAACAGCAGAGCAGCTCTGTGATGCAGCTGGTGGGGTACACGGAGCCCTGCCTCCATCTCCCCATTTTATCCCAAGGGACCCCAGACTGTGAAACGTAATTTAACGACCACTATTACAGAAGGGGGAAAGAGGTCCCGCACAGCTGCTAGAGAAGAATTTTAAAGGAAGCCAGATCAAACCAGAAACTAGGACAGGGAAACCTTTAATGAGCACTTACTATGTCCCAAGGACGTTACATGCATCATCCCACAGAATTCTCACAGCAGCCCATTGTATAGATGAAGGATCAGAGTCTGGGCGAGGTTATCCCACAGCCGACTGGAACCCAGGCAGGTTAGTTCAAGAGTTTGCTCTCTTATCAACTATCTAATCTTTTCGAACAACAGAATGTATTTACATGTGAGTTATCATTAGATTAGTACAAATTAGAGCTAGAAACGATCTGAGAAGCTATCTAGCCACATGGAGCCAAGCAGACTTTAAATCCTGGCTCTTCCTACGTAATCTTGGCATGTTCCTTAATCTCTGTGGCCTCTACTTCCCCAATTGGGTGTCTCATGGGTTAGTTTTAGGGTCAGATGAGATAAATACTTAATGCGTTGTCTGGCACATGGTAAGAGTGCAATAAAAAGTAACAACTATCATTATTTATAAACTAAAGGCTGGGTGCACGAAATTTGTGCACTGGTGTTGGGGGGGGGGGGGGGAGTTGTTCCTCAGCCCGGTCTGCGCCCTCTCGTAGTCCAGGAGCCCTCGGGGGATGTCTGATTGTTTAGGCCTGCTGAGGGGAGCAGGCCTAAGCCATCAGTTGGACATCCTTACCCTGCGAAGGCAGGAGAGGCTCCTGCCACCGCCACTGCGCTCTCCAGCCGTGAGCCCGGCTTCTGGCTGAGTGGCACTCCCCCTGTGGGAGCGCACTGACCACCAGGGGGCAGCTCCTGCGTTGAGCGTCTGCCCCCTGGTGGTCAGTGCGCGTCATAGCGACCAGTTGTTTCACAGTTCGGTCAATATGCATATTACCCTTTTATTATATAGGATAGAGGCTCCAAGAGTCTAAAGAACATGCCCGATGTTCACACAAAAAGTGGTCACGTCACCTTAGAGTTGGACCCCAGGGCTCTCTGACTCCACAGTCCTGGCATTTCTGGCTCTCCATATGCTCGTCCAGTGCTATCAGCGGGTGGCCGATGGGGGCTGTGCTCTGGACCAGCGCAGGAAGCTATGGCTGGGACCTAGCAGGTGCCCACCCCACCCACTCCACCACATAAAGGGCCTGCCCTGCAGTAGATGGGCCATGGCCAAATCCCTCCCATGGTGATGAGCTGGTTTCAGCCCAGCTCCCTTTGAAGTATATTTCCATGAAGGGAATTCCCCTGTCCTTCCCCTGGCTTTCGATAAACAATTACAAATGTGTTCCAGAAAGCATTTAGTCCCAGCTGTAACAAAATCAAACTTAATAATTAGCATTTCTATAGCACATTGGAATCTGCCGAAGGTGTTTTACATACTCCATTGTCTGTACAACAGTCCTGTGAAATAGATATGGCCAGAATGATTAGGGTCTCTCCTTTATGGATAGAGAAAATGAGGCTCAGGGGCGAAGGGACTTGCCCAGTGTCACACTGAAAGAGATCTAGGGTTAGAATCTGTTAAAAGTCTAATCCATTGTCAAAACTCACCATCGCCAGGTGGGACCCAGTCCTTCACCCAACTCCAACATGAGCCCTTCCCTTGTAATAATTCCAGTAATTCAGAAATAGCCACAGTAAAATTAATAGTCTCCTAACCCCATCCCCTCTAGCTTCTTTCTCTTTGTTATAATTTACAGATAATTTGGTGAGTATCCATCCATATTTGTTCCAATGCTCATGAAAATATAATTTTTACACACATATGTACATAAGTACACACACACACACATACTATATGCCGCTATGGGGTCACTATTGTATATATTATTCTGTAACTTGCATTTTTCACTTAAAAATAGACAAATGGAGATCCTTCCAAATGTGTGCTTTTAAGTCTAATTTTTTTATTACTTGCATATAATTTTGTGGTATGACTGTACCATGCATTTCTACTAGCCCGAGGTGGGCACATGTAAAATATTTTTAAACACTGCTATAGTACTTTATTTTTATTTTTAGTATTCTATAATCTCATCAAAAGATCATTATACTGTTGAGATACTTATATACTTATATAATTAAAGCCTTTTGCTAGATCTTTGCTTTTCTGCTAGAGACCATCTCGAGTTGATTACATTTACATTTTTGTTATTTGAAAAGAAATTCTTTTTACCTCCAGGTTAGGTTTACTGATTATATTGGCTTAATTAGATTTCACTTCTGTGCAGTTTAGGGGAATCTGACTGATTCAGATATTCTCCCTTCAGAAACAAACCAAAATCACCAATAAACCATGAATTTGTTTCTAGAATGAGCTCAGAGAGTCCATTACAGTTTGCAGATACTTAAGAAATTGTCCAATGGCTAGTTGATTATTATGAACTAAAATTACAAAGGCGATCAGTAGCTGAGCACGGGGAGAGATTGGAATTCTAAATATTTAGTAAATGTGTAATTGTCGTTACCCAAAATCTCTATGCTAATTCTTTCCTGGTGATTTCTGTACAACTTGTTTGTTTAATTAAAAAAGAGAGAGAGAGAGAGCTAATAAGAGAAAAACCAACAAATAAAATTTGCAAAAACATAAGGGGTGAAATAACATTCGGCCTCCCTATTCAAATTGCAGACACATTCTAGCTGATGATACCAGCCACAATTTGTTGAACGAAGCATTCTCATGCACCCTGTAGGGCAGGCAGCGTGGTTATATGTATCAAAGTCCTTCAAAATAGGCTTTGATGCAGTCATTCTGTTCCTGAAAATTTATAAGAGTAAAAAATTAAAAACAGCCTAATCAAAAATAGAGTAAAAGTTGAAATAAATTATAGAAACTACAGATACTGAGACAGTAAAAATAATGTGTGTAGAGAATACTTAGAATATTTAACGACACAGAAAACTAGACTGTGTAATAAGTAGGGGGAAAAAAATGGCTTCAGAATTATGGTTGTATTTCCCGGAACGCTTCTTGTGAGATGTGAGATTCTCCATGGCCAAATTAGCTTGAGAAATGCTTAATCATAATTAAACAAGCTTACGCACTAAAGGGCTTGTCTTCTTGGAGAGTCGTAGCACAGAAGGTGGCTTGTAGTATTTCCCAAGTTTATTTGACCCTGAGACTTTTCCTAAGGAGTGCCGATTTGCTTCTTTCAGAACACGTGGTCCCCTAGAACACAGTGTGGAACATGATAGCATATAATTATTCAGCCTCCGTTTTTTGTTTTACAAAACCTATGTGTTACGTGTTTACGTATATGCTTATGTATATTTGTGTACACGTGCACACAAAAATCTAAACTGGAGGACACATATGAAAAGGGTTGTCTCAGGGTTGTCAAATTACTGGTCATTTTCTTTTTTATACGAGTCTGAATTTCCTAAATTTTCTGCAAAAAAAAAAAAACAAACAAAAAAGGTCCAACATTGAAAAACTGTGTTGTTTTAAAATTCCCATAAAGTTAATAAAAACCACTGGTGAATAATGTTTCACTTTCAGGTTCAAAATGGGAGAAACGGTTGTGTAGAAAAGAAAGCCGAGGTGGAGAGGGGCAGGAGGAAACTTCAGGAGGGGAGGGACTGTCCTTGGCCTTGATGGTGGCAGTTCACTCTTTTGTACTTATCCCCAAATGCACTGCATTATATAGACCATTGGTCGGCAAACTCATTAGTCAACAGAGCCAAAGATCAACAGTACAACGATTGGAATTTCTTTTGAGAGCCAAATTTTTTAAACTTAAACTTCTTCTAACGCCACTTCTTCAAAATAGACTCGCCCAGGCCGTGGTATTTTGTGGAAGAGCCACACTCAAGGGGCCAAAGAGCCGCATGTGGCTCGCGAGCCGCAGTTTGCCGACCACGGGTATAGAGTAAATATGGACCGCTTTTTACATGTCCATCAGACCTCAATAAAGTGGTTTCAAGGAAAAAAGAAAACTCAAGCACTGAAGTCAGATCTGAGTTCAGCGTGTGGCACATGATCTACGCATTTAATCTCTGCCTCTTCGCTTGCAAACGAAGGATACTGTTAATACCTCTCACAGAGCTGTCCTCAAAATCACTTCAGGTGCTGTGCAAAGGTGTCTAATGCGTGCTTGTAGATATGCAAAGACTGTGTCAGTTGATTTTTTTGCTGGTGATTACGTGCACAGGGGAATACCTCTTCATATGAAGTTTACTATGTGTGGGAATAAATGTTTTGGTTTTCTTGAGGCAATAAATGTTTTTACTATGGAAATAGACCTGTGGAATGATGAATGAAATGTTCTTGTTTTCAAGCATATGGTTTACTCCACTGAATTGGAGGGAAATGTTTTTAGACTAATGTAAATTATTTTCATTTCATTTTAAGTCGGAATTTTTTCTCTCTACCTGCTTTTGGCATTTGTCAAATGATTGTCATAAAGGTTTTACTTACTGTGATCATTATCTGTGACTCAGACAGATATGACGTTTGCCGCTGCCGTGCCCTTCCCCCCCCCTCCCCCCTGTCTCCCCCCCCCCCCAAAAGGTCCTCATTCACGTTTTTTTTTTAAAATTGAAGAATACTTCTTATGGGATCATAGAATTTCTTATTGGGAACGTGTTTTTTTTTTAAGATGTAACACACAACCACTTTTAAATGGTAAGATTTTGGCACCGTGAACGATAAACTTTTACTGTTCAGGTATGTTTTCACACTCCTTTGATAGCTGGTTTTCTTTTTTTTTTACAATGGCTTTTTACTTCTCTGTTTGTTATATAGCAACTCTACAGAAAGAAACCTGGGTTGGCCATCACCTTTGCAAAGCTGCCTCAAAATTTGGACAAAAACCGATACAAAGACGTGTTGCCTTGTGAGTTTCTGGCACGAACGCCTCCTCCCCCGACACACTGAGATAATGTTTCCCTTTCTAAAACAGATTGTCTGGTGTTCTGGACCGACTTTCAGTGTGTCTGTAAACACCACCGTCTTTATTGCAGCCATCTCAGACTGGGAACAGTTGGGGAATAGTGTTTATGCTAATGCGGCGAGGGCTGCAGATGGGGCTGGGAACTGAACCCTTGTGTGCTTGGTAAGATCAAAATAAGGCTGGGAATGATCGGTGAATGCCTTTTCTTCCCCCCACAGATGACACCACCCGAGTATTACTGCAGGGAAACGAAGATTATATTAACGCGAGCCACGTGAACGTAAGTTAGGAAACTGGGTAATAAGAACACGGTAACCGCTGTCGGGAGCACGGTCAGGGCTCGGGTGGTGCTTTGCATTTGAGGAAGTGCTTTCCTGTTCACTCCCTTATTTCAGCACAACTGCCCGGAGGGAAGGCAGAACAGTCTCATTTTACAGAGGAGGAAACTAAGGTTCAGAGAGATTAAATAATTTGAAAGCCACAAGGCTAACAGAAGGTGAGACCAAAACTTAGATTCTGTGTCTCTGACTGCAGGGTCCACATGCCTTCTGTCCTCAGTTGCAGGCATCGAGGTGTTTTGGGTTTGGGTTAGGGTTTGTTTTGTTGTGGGTTTTTTTGTTTGTTTGTTTTTGCCAGTGGTAGGATAGTAACTTTCTGTGTTTTCCCCCCTGTTATTACTGTATATACTGTCATCTGAAATAAAAATAAAACCATCTCTGTGCATATAACCCAAAAAGAAAAGGTAAAAGATTTCACATGTTGTGAGAAAAGCAGTCATTTTACTCTGAAAATACATCTTGGGCAACGTAGTTGCCTGCACTGGCCTCACCCACCCTCTCTGAATGTCCGTTTCTTCATCTAAACCAAGGGTCAGCACACCTTTTCTGTCAAGGGCCAGAGAGTTAATATTTTGGCCTTTGTAAGTCAAGAGGCAAAATTGAGGATATTACTTAGGTACTTACACAACCATTTAAACTGCAACCACCCTATATAATAAATTAGTAATATGCAAATTGACCGCACCTTCGCTATGCCCAAGCCATGCCCACCAGCCAATCAGAATGAGTATGCAAATTACCCAACAAAGATGGCAGTTAATTTGCATATGCTGAGGGAGGGAGGAGTGAAGACTGAAGACAACTTAGAAGGAAGAGGGAGGAAAATCGGAAAGCAAGGTGGCTGCCAGAGGGAAAGCCCAGGTGGGGCGGGGCGGAGCGGGCCCGGCAGCAGCAGCACGTGGGTGCAGGCGCGGCGGAAGCAACGGCAGCAGCGCACGCCTCGGCAGTGGCCGCTTGCAGGATTCTTCCTGCAAATGGGCTACTAGTCCTATATAATAAAAGGCTAATATGCAAATCGACTAGTCGCTATGATGTGCACTGATCACCAGGGGGCAGACGCTTAATGCAGGAGCTGCCCCCTGGTGGTCAGTGTGCTCCCACAGGGGGAGCGCCGCTCAGCCAGAAGCCGGGCTCATGGCTGGTGAGCACAGTGGCAGTGGCAGGAGCCTCTCCCACCTCCGCTGCAGTCGGATATCCGCTGAGGGCTCCCAGACTGTGAGAGGGCACAGGCTGGGCTGAGGGCCCCCCCCCCCCCAGTGCACGAATTTTGTGCACTGGGCATCTAATGTAAAAATATAAAAATACCGCTCTTAGCCTGCAAAGTGGAGGTCACATTTGGCCCTCAGGCCATAGTTTGCCAACTCCGAGTGTAAATGAACAGATGACTTCTCAAGTTAAGGTCTCAACTTATAGCAAAACTATCAAGAGCTTTCCTAAAAAAAAAAGGTGGGGAGGGGGGTCTGGTCAGTGATTCCATTTATTCCAAAACATCCATGGGATTCATTGATGCATTGACCTTCACTGTAACATTCCTTGTGTCTTAAAAGCAGAGCATCAGAAATGGTGGGGACAACTTGACTTGGGGTCGTGAACACACAATATGCAGATGAATAATTATAGAATTGTACACCTGAAGCCTTTATAATTTTATTAACCAATGTCACCCCAATAAATTCAATTTGAAAACAAAGAAACAGTGGTGGGGCAATAACACCACACAGTCCAATCTCCTTGAGTTACTGGGGGAAGGCGGGGTACTGACACCAGAGTTGAGGAAGCCATTAACCCAAGCACCAATGAAACCATGAATTAGGTGCTTCCGTTTACCTTACCATCCAAGAATGTGTGAATCACGGTACTGCTGCAAAGCTCAGCGGATTCTGAGGTCTTTTGTAGAAAGAATTCCATTCAGCAGGACAGAAGTAAAAGCAGAGCAGGCTGGGGAAGACACTAGGAGAGCTGAAAACATGTCAGAGTTTAACATTAACCAACTCCAGTGGTGGCTGCGAGGTGGTGGATGTGTGTGTTCACTAACTCGATTGTGGTAATCATTTCACAATGCATATGGGTATCAAACCATCATATTGTACATCTTAAATAGAAACACTTTTTATTTGTCAATTAGATCTCATTAAAGCTGGGGTGGGGGGGCGGGTAGATTGATCAACTTCATGACACAAGCATGGGCAGCCGTGCAGAAAGCTCATGCAACAGTAGATGGTGGTTATAAGCCTGTATAGTTTACGCTTCAAAGAAAAGTAAGTACCGGTAGATTTTGATAGAAAGCTGTGCGTAAAGAAAAAAATGAGGATTTTTTAAGGACTTTAGTCTTATTTTTTTTTTTCTACATTCAATATTATTTTGTATTAGTGTCAGGTGTATAGCACAATGGTTACATAATCATATACTTTACATAATCATATACTTTACAAAATGCCCGCCCCCCAATATTTCCAATACCCACCTGGCACCATATATAGTTATTACAGTATTATTGACTATGTTCCCTGTGCTGTACTGTATATCCCTGTGACTAGTCTGTAATGCCAGTCTGTACTTCTCAATCCCTTTGCCTTTTTCAAAGGCAATCTGTACAATCTCAATCCCTTTGCATTTTT
Organism: Eptesicus fuscus; assembly: GCF_027574615.1. Taxonomy (NCBI): domain Eukaryota; kingdom Metazoa; phylum Chordata; class Mammalia; order Chiroptera; family Vespertilionidae; genus Eptesicus; species Eptesicus fuscus. Next base: position 60,171,228 of record NC_072487.1, on the reverse strand, counting down.
AGTAATATGCAAATTGACCGCACCTTCGCTATGCCCAAGCCACACCCACCAGCCAATCAGAATGAGTATGCAAATTACCCAACAAAGATGGCAGTTAATTTGCATATGCTGAGGGAGGGAGGAGTGAAGACTGAAGCCAACTTAGAAGGAAGAGGGAGAATTGTACCCAACTTCCCTCCCACCTGGCAACCATCAATCTAAAAAAATTGAGGATTGATAGGTGTCCCTGAAAATACAGATGCCCAATATTGATTATATTTATGATACAGCTGTGAAGGTCATTTAAACTCTCCCACCATCTTGTGGGTACATTTCTAATGATCGCCTACCGAGTATCACAGTTGTGTCTTAAATATCTAATGCTAGCACCTTTGTCAAATACCTTTCAAGGAATTTTTAAAATAGCTTTTTGAAATTTTTTCTTACTGGCCATAAGTTGATAGAGACATTATTCTGGTGTGATGTCCGTTGTCAACTAGAAGAGTTTAAGATCCAGTTTCCTGTCTGCCCTGTGGCAGTAACGGATTCTAATGCCTTAACACTCCCTTGCCAGATGGAAATTCCTGCTGCTAACCTTGTGAACAAGTACATTGCCGCTCAGGGACCCCTGCCACATACCTGTGCACAGTTTTGGCAAGTCGTCTGGGATCAGAAGTTATCACTCATCGTCATGTTGACGACTCTCACAGAGCGAGGGCGGGTAAGTGGCTTGATTTCCAATTCAGATGTGTGCATGTCACGCTGTGTTCTGTGGAACATGAGTCTCAGAGTGAAAAGGGTCTTAAATGTGGCCCAGTGTAACCCCTACGTGACTCATAAAGCTTCTGTAAAGAGCTGCTGATGGACTTCTCTGATGATGGCAAGCTCAACCCTCCTGCTGCCCACACCCTGGCCTTCTCCAAGCTAAAGAATGACAGGACAGCCCCTCCCACTCTCTGCTCGGATCCATTATTACAAGCCAGAGCCCTGCCCCGTGTTTCACCTCACCTGCCCAGACCCCCTGCACTGGCCTCACCCACCCAGGACAAGTGCTCGTCCTCAGAAGAGCAGTGTGGGTGCCAGGTTCACAGTGGAGGTAAAACGTAGGAGAAAGGACAACCCCTGCCAGCCTCTGCTTGTGTGGCGGCAAAACCCCTTGCAAAAGCAGGTAAGAAGGGCTTAATTCGGAGAGTGATGGACACCGTACTGTGCTTAGCAGGGCGTACGTTTTCCACAGGAACAGATCTCTGATTATGTAACAGAAATCAGCATGCAAGGGATACTGTATCGTGGATGCTGGAACTTGTGCCTACATCTGGATAGCTTCATTATGAAACGTTTATTCAGAAGCACATTCCAAAATCAAATCTAAATTAATTTTGAGCCACCTGCTTTGAATGGATCTGTGCCACTTCCTCCCAGGCCTTTCCTCGCTACAGAGTTCAGAATGCCAAATTGGTCCACGCTGAAAGTCAGTACACAGGATGGGGATGGGTAGTATGTTTGAGGAGACCAGTCTACCCTCTCACCTGAAACAGCAAAATAAGGATTCCTGCTGATTGATAGAGCCCCATAGATCGCAAATGGCTTTGACGTGCGGTGTCCCGGGCAGAGCGCTCCCCACCTCTGCCAAGACCCTCCAGGGTCCATCTGTGGGTGTTCAGCTCTGATATTTTAAAAATTCCTCCTCACAAGGAGCTGAAATCCATGTTGCTTTGAACCGTTACCCCACCTGCTTTTCCCACCTGAAGACGCAGAGTGAGTCACCCCTTCTTCTATGCGGTGCTCTTTCAGGTATCTGAAAGTCATCTTCAACTTGCAAAAGGTGACACGTTGAGCTCCCACCAAGCGTGTGCTCAGTGGACATTGTCTGGTCTTTGTCTCAAGCCCTTGAAACCTACGTACAGCACTCTGGAGGGGCTCTGGAGCCGCACAGTCTGGGTCCAAAAAAGGTTCCTCTTGAGCAAGTGCCTAACCTCTCTGAGCCTCAGCTGTCCCTGTAGGAAATGGAGATGATAATGGTGCTCCCCGTGGAGGGTGGATGAAGACGGAGACAACGTGTACAAGAAGCTTAGAGAACTACATGTTGCACATGTCCAACAAATGTTAATGCATTGGGGGGTGTGTGTGTGTGTGTGTGTGTGTGTGTGTGTGTGTGATCATCATCAGCAGCATCATTGCTGGTAGGACTCAGCCATCAGTTCTGGCCTTCACAGTGCTCCTTGGGGCTTTTCTCATTCTTTGTGTTGGCTATCACTCTCCGCTGCTTGTCACAGTTTTCATCAAAATCTCTTCACATAAGTCACTGTTTTAAAAAATGTGAAGGTGTTTAAGAGGCTGTAGAAGCCTGTATGTCAGAGGCATTGAGGGCACTCTTTGGGGAGCAGTTTTTAATTCTCCCAGCTCTGCCCCCAGCCCCTGCCATTTCTCCCTCTTCTCCTGAGGGATGGCCTGTCTGAGGCTTTGCTGAGAGCACAAGGTAGCAGGTCTGTGGCATCCCCTTGTCTAAAAGTCTCGTGTTTTTTTTATTTTTAATTTTTGCTTATGTTTTGTTTTTGTTTGTTGTTTGTTTTTTGTGATTCTTCTAATCTTGTTTTGAATAGGAAATGAAGTTACAGGGACATTTTTAAAAAATATATTTTATTGATTTTAGAGAGGAAGAGAGAGAGAGAGAGAGAGAGAGAGAGAGAGAGAGAGAGAGAGAGAGAGAGAGAAACATCAATGATGAGAATCATTGATTAGCTGCCTCCTGCACAGCCCCTACTGGGGATCGCCCTTGGCCAGAATTGAACCCGGGACCCTTCAGTCCGCAGGCCGACACTCTATCTATTGAGCCAAACCAGCTAGGGCGTTATAGGGACATTTTTTTTTTTCTGGAGCACTTGCTACCGTCCTGTTCTGTGGTGTAGTGGACAAGAAGGCAGACGTAGGGCCATGTGTCCTGAATTCAAGTCTCAGCTCTACCTACCTGTGTGACTTTGGAAAGCTGTAAAACCTCTGTGGAATGGGGTAAGGGTACCAATTATGTTGTGAGATTGGGGGGAAATTGAATGAGTTAAAACAGATAGCTTTCTTGGTACACAAAAAGTATAATAGAAAGGTTAGCATCAGTAGTAGTTTGAGTGCCACCTTAACAATTATTGCCAGGATTAGAGGATACTTATTTTGCTGTAGTATTATTTTTCTTTAACTTGACTCACCTATTTTTATTTTTGTTGTTTAATAAATTTCCTTTGAAAGATACATCTTTTAAAAATTTTTAATTTAATTAAAGTTGGTATACATTCTTATGTTGGTTATATTAGTTTCAGGTGTACAATAATGTCATTTGACATTTTTATACCTTACAACATGATGGCCCCTAGTTCTAGTATCATATGTCACCATCTGTCTTATCACAGTATATATCAACTATATTCCCCTTCCCCGAAAAGATACATCTTAAATGGAAGTTCAGTATCACTTGCCATAAGTAGAAGGTATGTGTAAATACACGAAGATCACAAAACAACACTATTAAATTCTCCATAAATACTCTTGCCTTCCAGGCTCTAACCCTGAGGCTTGCTTGCTTCCTCAGGCACCCGCATCTCCCCCTCCCCCCCTCCCTCCCTCTTAAAAAGAGAGTTCAAGTATCAGGGAGGTATAATGTGAAAGCTATTCTGGACCCAAATTGAGACTTTCCATGGCACCCATGAACAAAACCCATCCCACCATGTGGGTCTATGCTGTTGAATACAGACCTGGTCTCCTCCTAATTGACCTGCAGGCATCCCATACTTTGCAGGCCCTCATCTGGGGCCACTCTGGTATTTATAGATCAAGTTCATTGCCTTGTCCTTTCCAAAATCTACTAGCCCCCCCCCCCCCGCCCCCATTTGGAAATGACGCTCTGTTTGCTGGACTATTCTGTTACTTCTGGGTGCCTGGATGCTCCAGGTTTTCTCAGGAACTGTCTGTGGAGGCTCCGCTCTTCTGTCTCATCAGGTCTTTCAGTCCATGGTGCAGTGCCTCGGAGCCAACACCTGAGCCCATGCAGGCCATCCGCGTGCCTGTGGTGACCTTCTCTTTCCCCTTTAATGTTGGCCTCCCCTTCCCGGCTGTAAGGCCATTCTTCTCTGCAGAGAAAAGAGAGCTCCAGCAGGCATGGCTGGTGACAGATGATCTACCCTGATAGCATTCCCTTCTCTCCCTTGTTCTGCTTGTTCCAACTGAAAAGTGCGGAAAAGGTCCTTTCTCCCATCCCAGAGGCCTCACTTCCTCTGGCTGCCGTGCAGGCCCTGGCCCTCCTACTCCGTCCTGATTCCATCCCCCTCCTCTCTTGTTGGTGACCAGCCGGGATTCTTTGTCTCCCAGCCCTTTCTTCCTAACTGAACCCATTCCTGTTGGTTCCTGCGTGAGAGATTCCCATCTCCCGTGAGTCACAGCGTTCCCTTCACAGTCTCAGGCCCTGGGAACTCACCCCTCTTGTTTATCGATTGTTAGAAACCTGTTCTTCTAAAATCCAGGCTGCGTGTCTCCTTCCTCTCCTGTTACAAGCTCTCAGGTGATGGGAGCCCTTCATCCTGGGGCCCTCATCCGGTCCTCACCACCACCCAGCAGCTGGCTCTTCCTGGAGTCCGGAGTCCGTCACTACAGGGGAAGTGACACTTTCAGCATGTCCCATGTGTTTTCTCAGGTTATGCATTTAGTAGCAGGGGACTCCCTGCAGGCCTGTGGCTGGCCGAGTCCCCCATCACGCTGTGCAGCCCTCAGGTCTGCCACTGCAGAGGGCTCCCCTGAAGCCCTGATTCATCCCGTGGTCTGGGAAACGCCTCCCTGCAGGATCTCTGAGTTCTCCCTTTTTCTTTCCTGCCCCAAATGTTTCTCTCTGTGTGCTCCCCTCAGGCTCATGCTTTCCTCATAAAGGAAATAGAGCTATAGAGGTACAGCTTTTCAATGGAAAAAGTAATTTCTCCTTCCATCAAGGATATTTCTTGGGTGGGGGGCATTTTTTACATCTGTGTATGCCCCATTATGTATGTCATCTGACACCAGTTGATTCCCTCTCTGAGCTTCAGTTTATTCATAGGCAAAATAGAGCCAATGATAGTACCTACCTCATAGGTTTTGAGACCAATATAAAATAATGCCCATAAAACGCACCATTTTTTGCCCTAGCTGGTTTGGTTCAGTGGATAGAGTGTTGGCCTTCGGACTGAAGGGTCCTGGGTTCGATTCCGGTCAAGGGCACATGCCCAGGTTGCGGGCTTGATCTCCAGTAAGGGGCGTGCAGGAGGCAGCCAATCAGTGGTTCTCTCTCATCATTGATGTTTCTCTCTCTCTCCCTTCCTCTCTGAAATCAATAAAAATATACATATATATTTTTAAAAGGCACCATTTAGTGCTTACATACGCTGTTCAAACACTAGGAGCTTGAGCGTCATCCCTGCCCCCAGCAGCAGCATTCATGAGGAAACTGCAGCTGGAAGAAGTGGAGTAACTTGGTCACGATCACACAGTTGGTTAGTGGGACTTACCAGGATTGAAACTCAAGATTTCCACAAACTTCTTACTCTTCCCACCACACCCCCCGTGCTTTCAGATCCAAATAGACCTAAGATCTAAATCAGATCAGGGGGTAAAGAGAGAGGCCAGTTCCGGGCAGATTCACTGGGAGTCTCTAGAAGTAGAGATGTTGTGGCTCTGCTCTGCCTTGCATGGGCTGATCAGTTCAGAAGCTATCTTCCCACCAGGCCTGCGGGCAGAGCTCCACGCCCCTTGCAGAAGAGGAGGAGATGTAGGCTGGTGGGTGTCTTCTCTGCCGCGTGTTCTACGGACAGCAGCCCCTTCCTGTCTAAGCAGAGTCAGGCAGTGGCTGTTAGCCAGATACCCAGGCTTAAGGTTTACAAGTAAATTCTCAGCTCTATCTTCCCAGCAGCATGCTTTAATTTCAAAGCATTAAGTTCAAACTGTGGCATTTGAAAACAAGAATAGAAAAGCTGTTTCCAGACAAATTATGTGCATCCCTTGGCATACCCTCTTTCAGCTGCAAACAGATGTAATTTTTACTTTGGATGCAACTGTGTGCTTGGAGAAAAAGCATTTTTGAGTGAATCAGAATTTGACTGACAGAACTGTGATGAGAGGGACAGCTTGGCCTTGAGTTTTGCTTTGAAGCCAGGGCGGGAGTATGATATCTGTGGGACAAGCTTCAGGGTTTGGAGGGGGAAGTAAAAATGGGGAGGGTGGTGGGGTCAGCCAGCCTGCAGATAAGCCCAGCAGCCCTAAGACCTCAATCCCGCTGAGCCTGGGGTCTCCTCGTCTGTGCTCTGGGAGTCTCAGCTCCATGTGACTCCTGTACGGAAGCCTGAGTAGGCCTAGGGGCTGCTGCTCGGGTGCAGAGGGACGTTCATTTACGTGTAGGGATGTCTTTCATCTGGACTGTGTGGACTCTCTCACCATCCTTACTCAAGTGATGCGGGGCCCACAGTGACAACAGTCTTAGGGGCTCCATTGACTTGGTCCCCACATAGTGAGCCTGGCACTGCACTATCATCTCCAGCCTCTGTCACTGTCTGTGAAGTGCGTGCTGTCCCCATCTTTTGGGCAAAGAACAGGCAAATCAGAGCAGTTGAGTAGCAGGTTCAAAGTCACATGGCTACCTCCCACAGAGTCCCGACTCCCGAATGTGCCGTCTTAACTGCTGTGCCTTGAAGCCTTTACCTCAAAGAGGGTGGGGGTGGGTGGGGAAGGAGGGCTGAGGTAGAGAGGGGGTGTTGAGAGCAGAGAAGGGGCTTGAGGGACTGGAATGGGATTGACTGAGGTAGAGGAGGCTGGGGTAGAGAGGTCACTTCTAAGTCAAGGCCCAAGGCCTGAGGCCTCCTCCTGTTCATTCCAGACCCTGGTGAAAAGAAGGTAAGTCTCTGTACTCGTCTTCTGGCTTCCAGCCCAGACTGGTTTGTGAGCTGTGGCCTGGCCCCTGGCAGGCCAACCCCCATCCCCGTCTCCATAGAGGGCAGACACAGCAGGTCAGCCCCGCCTGAGCTCCTTGTCTCCCAGCTGGCCGGAGTACCTGCTGTAGCGAGAGGGCTCTGGTTGAATGCCCGGCCCATCTGTCCAGGTAACTGCTCATACACAGCACCCCCCATTGGAGATTCACTCACAACCCGTGCTTCCCTCGCAGACCAAGTGTCACCAGTACTGGCCCGATCCTCCTGATGTCGCCGAACACGGCAGCTTCCACATCCGCTGTCAGTCAGAGGACTGCACCATTGCTTACGTGTTCCGAGAAATGCTGGTCACAAACACCGAGGTGAGCGGTGCCCTGACGGTGGGTGGTCCGGGCAGGCAGTTTAGAGGCAGGTCTAAGTCAGCAGCCACTGTGGTCCTGGGAGAGCTGTTCTTGGTCGGCTCCCCATTTTCACCTGGCAAGCATTTCAGTAAAAGAGCCAGAACTCGTGTTCACGCAGCACTGTTCACGTAGCCAGCAGGTGGAAACTGCCATGTCCATGGATGGATGAACAGATAAACTAGGGGTATAGTCGTATGATGGACTATTATTTAGCCTTAAAAAGGAAGGAGATTCTGACCCATGCTACAACATGGGAGAATCTTGAGGACACTGTAAGTGAAATAACCCGACACTAAAGGAAAAATACTGTCTGATTCCACTTACGTGAAGTACCTGGAGGAGTCAGATTCACAGAGACAGGAAGGAGAACGGTGGTTGCCCAGGGCTGGGGGGCTGGGGGGAATGAAGAGTGCATGTTTAATGGGTAAATAGTGGTGATGGTTGTACAACATTGTAAATGCACTTAAAAGCACTGAAATGTACGCTAGTAATGGTAAACTTCACGTTATATAAATTGTGCCCATTACCAAAAAAAAAAAGAGTTACTGTGTGTGGCCCTAATAGCAAGTGCTGTAGGAACAAACGGAATGAACTCCCGGGTGGGGAGGAGGGGTGGGCAGATGAGCCTAGAGGGTGGGGGGTGGGAGTAGGTGAGGAGGGTGGGCAGGAGTTGGCAGGGGCCCCAGCAGGGCTGTGCACGGTGGGTAGAAAGAGCATCAGGAGACAGAAGTACCCGGGCTGGAGGCCTGAGAGGGCCGGGTCTTCCTGCCCACCCTCTGGGTTGACTGACCGAGGCCAGTCTGCGTCCTCCTCAGACCGGAGAAGAGCACACTGTGACACACCTGCAGTACGTCGCGTGGCCTGACCACGGCGTGCCCGACGACTCCTCGGACTTTCTGGAATTTGTGAACTCCGTGAGGTCCCTGAGAGCGGACGCTGAACCCGTCCTGGTTCACTGCAGGTACTGGGGCTTGTTGGGTTGGGTGTGTGTTTTTTCATATTCCCACTCCTCGGAAAGGCCTGGAGAAGGTTGGCAGACATCACACCCACCTGAGTCCCACCAGGTTAGACGTGCTTGAACAAAGCTCTATTGACTATTTCTTTACGGCGTCAGGAGATGTGGAACTTTGGGAAGCATAAACCTCCGAGTGCAGCGCAGAGTTGAAGAGGAGAGTCCCTCCCTCTTCCGCCTGCTCCGAGGCAGCTGACCTGCGGGATAGATGTGGATGAGATGAGGGGGTGGGAGGGTTCTTTCCTTTGGTTTTAAGCGCCAGGCCTCCGACTCTCTGAGGAGAGGCTTTGTCAGCCAGGTTGAGAGCACCCTGAGTGTGTGTTCCGGACCCTGGAAGGTCGGGGAGGAAAGCTCCATCTGAGTAAAGGGACCTGGGGAGGAGCTGAGCTGGGCTGTGCAGAAATGCTGGCTGAGCAAATTCCAAGTCTCTGCTCCTCTCCCCCCAGCGCTGGAATAGGTCGAACCGGTGTCTTGGTCACCATGGAAACAGCCATGTGCCTCATCGAGAGAAACCTGCCTGTTTACCCTCTGGATATTGTCCGGAAAATGCGAGACCAGCGCGCCATGATGGTGCAGACATCAGTGAGTGGAAATCCAATAGGAAATATAGTAACAGTGGCCGATGCTCCCTGAGCGCTTGCCCTGGGCCAGGCCTGTGCAAAGGGCATGGCAGGTCAGGTGACCGAGGCTTGAGGGGACTGAGTCACTTGCCCACGGTCACAGCTTGTCAGGCTGAGCTACTCCACAGCATACCGCATCTGGCCCCTGCCTTTCGCTGCCTCCACTTCTGCTGCCTCCAGGGTTTGTTTCCTGCCAACCACTCAGCCAGGGAGCTGCCCTGGTTGCATTCTGCCTGGTGACCCCCTGGCCCATCATTTGTCCATGAGAAGTAGGCAAGGTCCCCTGAGGGTTTCCTCCCTCCCACCTGTTCCAAGATGAGCCTTTTGGCTCAGGGAACCTTCCACATGGCCCTCCTCCCTCCTCCTGTGTGTTCTCTCCCACGTCTGTCACGCCTGGGGACTTGGCACTGCACGGCTCCCAAAGAGGAAATCCTGCGGTTTTCCCCAGAGCTATAAGAACGGTGGTGGGGTGGAAAGACCCTGATTCAGGCCCCCCACCTACCGGGCAACCTTTGAGTAATCCCTTAACCTCTCTCCCAGACTCAGTTTCCCTATCTGCAAAAGGGGGGCCATTCCATATTCATTCATTCATCGGATCATTGCGCAAAAGGAGAGACCCGAGCCCATGTGTGTGGTGGGAGAACTGGACTGGCCAGTGATAAATCTCAGAGGCAGTGGGGGAAGGGGGGGGGCGGGCACGGGAAATGTAAGAACTCGGTGGAAGAGAAACCAAAGCCGACACTTCAGAAAGTCAGGGAAGGCTTTCTGGGGGAGGGGCCTCTGAGGCAAAACCCCCGGGAGAGTTAACAAAGGAAGGAGGGGAACGCCATGTTGTAAGCACTCTGTACCCTCTCACAGGCTCATGGGCAGCGTTTCTAAGATTGCTCTAATCATTGTGAGCTCTCGTAGTTTTCTATTCGTTTGTACCCACAGTCTGGTTAAGAGAGAGAGAAAAAATCAGGTTATTAAGGCTGTTTTGGGCCCTGTTCTGTGGAGTGGAAGACCTCATTGCTGGCTTAGAATTGTTCAAGTGCATCATCTGGGTAACTTTTCCAACTGGTGAAGCTCAGTCTCAGGGCTTCCTTTCAGCCTGTACACATCACTCAAATGCACGTTTCTTAGGTGTTTGCTAATAGAACCATCTTCTTCAGAGCGGCTTTCAGTGGCTCTTCTTTTAAAACAAAATCCAGATCCTTCCCCCCCCCACCCCATGACCTGGTTCTGGCCCCCTGTGTGGTCCCTCCTTCCATGCCCAGGTGTCCTGGGCCAGGACCATGAGCTCTGACCGCAATTCTCAGAATGGGCCGTTTTCCTCGGAACCTCCACACTGGTGCCTGCACTGGAGTGGCCACCCCGCAACAACCATCACCCCGCCCTGACTCCTCCAGACGGCCAGTTCCTCCCTCTGCCGTGGTTCCCTGACACTTTGCCCCTTTCACTCTGGGAACAGTCCCCGCCCCTCATCTTGCAGCAATAATGGGGTCACAGGTGTGTCTTCTCCACCCTTCCCCTGGCATGTAGCACAGGGCAGGCCTGGCCAGTGCTGGAGCTCAGAGGGTATTTATCAGACTACTCTGTGTGGGCGTGAGGGGCTGTTTGTGGGGCTGCTGGCAAGCTTGACGGCTGTCTTCTCTTTTCCAGAGCCAGTACAAGTTTGTGTGTGAAGCCATTCTTCGTGTTTATGAAGAAGGCTTGGTCCCAATGCTGGATCCCAGCTAAGGCAACTGTGAAATGCTCATTCCTCTTTCCGAGGGCATCCTCCGTAAGGACAGACCTTCTCTCTGGAAGCAGCAAGAGGAATCTGCAGGCTGTGGTGTGGGAGAGGAGAGGGCGCGTTGAACCCAAGCACTTTAAATTTCTATGAAAAAGGAATCGTGTACATAGGAACTGTGTAGATACGCATGCGGCGGTAGCATCATTTAGGCCCGGGATTCCTCCGGAGAGAAATGCGCAAAAGGGGGTCTCCGTTTGGGGCCTGTCCCAATGCCTTCCTCCCCAGGCATCACCATGATCCTGTCAACCATCCTTGGGCACTCGAGAGGGGACGCCAGCAGCGCTGTGACCTCCCAGAAACAAGACGGTGCGGCGATTTGGAGTCACATGGATGCTCTGCGTGTATATGTGTGCAGGACTCTAAGAGCCGAGCTTTCTGTGCTTCCAGGCCGAGCTGAATGTGGAATGGCCCCCCTTTTGCAGGTAGCGGTCACGCCCTATGCTAACGAAACCGAGATGGATCTGCCCAAGGGCAGGGGGTGGGCTTTCCGGCTGAAGGATGAGCAGTCCCTTTCCTGCCTCCCTTTCCTTTGTCCCATCACCCTGCGTCTCTGACTTTCTTGGTCCTGAGAAGTGTACCCAGAATGCCCCGCTTTCTGCCTGCCTTCGTGGACCTTCTTCAGGTCCACACGCGGTGCCTGAACCGGGTTAGTCCTTTAGGTTCGGGTGAGTTTTCAGTTGAGACTCTGAGAGTGAGGATGTGGGGTGTTGTCTTGGTGTCTGGGTGTTGGTGGTCGGAGCAGGTGCTGCTCGCCTCTGTCCGCCTCTCACTGAGCTGTCGGCGCCCAAGACTGGAATCGTCAACTACTGAATCTACTACATGGATTGCTGCTACTTCAAGCTATGACACTTGAAGCATTATCATTTTCCTGAGGGGAGACGGGATAGCATCTAAATATTCGGAATCTTTGGCCCTTCTGAGGAAAGATCTTCTAGCCATTGCACATGGGAAAGCCAGCTCTAGATGGCTGCCTGTGGGTGTGGGTCAATGTGTGTGCACCCATGGCTGAGTGTTTCTCAGGATTCCTCACTTCATTCAAATGACAGTGGAGTTTATGTAAAGAATGAGTCTCTGTATAGAACAAATGTGTGCATTCACCCTCGGTTACAATGGTCTCCATTTCATTTCAAAGGAGAGGATCAGACTATCTGAATATAAACACGAGTTGATGTTAATTTATTCTAAGTGCGCCATGATTCTGATTGTCCTAAAGAATTCTGCCTTTGTTAATACTGTGTTCCATTTTTTTTTTAAATCTCTGACAGGATTGTAGCAAATTATTATTTAAGGAAAATAAACCACAAAATAAATTTAATGTGGTGTGTTTAAGTAGCGGTTTTTATGTATTCAGAAGAGGAAGCTAAGGCAGTTTCTTAATGGGATTTCTAGAAAAAGGATGCTTTTCTATTATAGTGCACAGAAGTGAAGCCATTTTGATGTCTAAGCAAACTCTAGACCAATTGAATAGTTTCCTGGTTGCAAGAGGAATAAAGACCTTTATCTTCAGATCTAGTGTATCTACTTGCATACTTCCCATCTTTTCCCCACCATTATTCTATTGCTAAATGGCAGGGGTGGGAGGGAGGGGTTATTCCGTGCTGTAACCCTGTACTGTGGAACAGGTGACCACCTGAGCCCCATCCTTGTCAGCTTGGTGCCAGGCTAGCAGGAGGAAGCAGGAGAGTAGAGTGAAGCAGTAGGAAATTAGGTTCCTGGTTCCACTCATCCATAACTAGCTCCAGGCCTGCTCACTATCTCTACTTCCTCATCTGTAAATAGGAGAAATAATACTGAGGACTTGTAAGCTGACGATGAATTTTCATCCGCTGGAATCTGACACTGCTGTGGACAAATTACGTGGCAAAGTTAACTTATCAGTGGTTTGCCCCAAATCCCATGGAACAGAAATAGGGTCGTATGGGTTTCTATAAGATAAAGTTGCTTTTCTTCTGGAAAGAACAGAAGTACAAAGGAATATCATACCTTCATTCAGTCTGGACTCAGAAAAATTCTATCTGCAAAGCACCAAAAAAGGAGGGGAAGACAGAAAAGCTGATGTAAATTTAAATGCCATCAGGATATTTAGCAAATCATTATCATCTGATAAAAAGGCATCATCATGTCTGCAAAAAGCTTGAGAAGTCTAAATGTGTTTACAGATTTGTATTTTATGTTAATGGTTTAATATGGTTGCAGAAATGTTGTTATTATCACATAAATTTCTAAGAAGCTTTCCAAAGGTTGCAGCTCGCCTTTTTCTGCCCCTGTGCTGGCCATTAATTCAGACCCAGCAGATGTTATCAGGAACAAAAACCACAAAATACTGGGGATGCACAAGATAAGGGGATTACCTAAAGGGGCAAAATATTGCAAGTAAATACTGTAGATACTATTGATGAAATTCTGTAACTCAAGATTTCTGCTCTACCACCTTATACACTTAAGCAATTATACTTAAAAAGCCTTTTTTTTTTAGTCCTAAGCGAAGAACATCAGAATCAGGATCAGTATTTTGACTGGGAACGTGGCTGGTGTGAATGAAGAAGACATTTACATTCTGCATTCTGACGCCCTCCAGAAGGTCTAATTTAAGTGCATCTCTGTGCTGACTTCATCAAGACGGGAGATTCCTTCTGGTGTGGCCCATTAGAGCCAGCACTTAGTGTTTTGACTTTCCAGAAGAAAAAAATATATATATATATTCAACTCCATTTGTATGGGGGTGGCATGGGGTGGTGGGAGGAGTATGAATCACAAACTTGTGCTGGTCTTTAATTCCTACCACAGTAATTTATACCTAATATGCTTTTAGATTAATGTAGATGGTATTGCTGCTATGTTGCTATTTGACATTTTTTGTTGCTTGGAGGTTATCATTCAAGTGCAAGCAGCAGGCCTCTTCATCCTCCAGAGGCAACAAAGAAGCTGCACCAATGCGGAAAGATCTCAAGAGGCAGGTTTTGGATTGAGACCTGGACTAAGGCAAGACGTGTTACCCTCTGCCTCAGTATGGAAAAGGGGAAGGTTGGCCTGGACTGGATGAATTCTTTGGTTCTTTCAACATTTACCATGCTATGAGTCTATATTCCAGAGATTTGAAATTAATCCCATGTAGCTTCTGGAGAGAGATGTATCATGTTTCTGTGACTTGTCCCCAAGCGATTGTCCCTCAAACCTTGACGCTGTTGAATGCAAAGACAAGGATTGCCACCTCTGATTCTTGCCATCCTTGCCATCCTACTCTGAGTTGAGACTCAGTAAAGATGGCAAAAACTCTGACCTCAGCCTGAGGAACCAAATACGTGGGATTCTGATGGCCGGACTGCCTGCCATCTTAATAACTCACATTCTGTTTGGAGCAACAAAGGATTTGTGTTATGTAGTTTTATTGAAAATTATATTAATTGATCAGCAATATTTTTTTTCTGTAAATTTGGAATGTTTTTCATTCATACCTGTTCTGCCAGTGATTCTACTGCAAACAATTTGATTAATATAAAAACATTCAAGCTATGCAACACTAGCATTGTGTGTTGACATCTTTGTTCTAATAATTGTCTTGATTTCCGGAAGTGTTTTCTTATTTTGTTTGCTTTCTTTCAAGTAAATACTAAGTCTTTGAGAAGAATGCTCTCCACCCATCTCCACCTTTGATCTGGTCAGGGCATGACCATGTGCAACACCTGTCAGTCTTAACCTTGTGTGGTTAGTAAGCTCTGGGTCAGAATTAGGTTCTGCTCTCAAGCCAGCAATAGCTTACACAAAGTATAAGGTTCTTTACCCTCTATCATGCAGGGTTCTCAGGGTGTCTCCATGATCCCCAGGTCCCAGCTTCCTTCTGACTTGTTGCTCTGCCATCCCCAGTGTGAAGTTTCTACATTGAGGTCCATAATGAGCACGTTCTCACTACAGCCAGCAGGATGGAGGGAGGTGGGAGAAGAAAAGCAAGACCCCCTTCCCTCAGGCTGCGTCATTGGGATGTTGTACCTCCCATTGATCAAAACTTAGTCACAGGGTCATACCTACTGCAAGGGAGTCTGGGAGAGGTAGTTCTTATTCCAAGAAGCCATGTACCTAACTGAAACTCAGAGGAGTTCTGAGAAATAAGGAAAGAATGTGTTTGAGGGGCAAGAAGTGGTCCTGCTGTAGTTCAATCCTTGGGTCACCTTTCTTGCCTCACATAGAGCTCACTCTTTGCCTCAAGGTAAGACAATCCAAAGTCCATCCAGGTAGAGCATGAAGCTAAAGATAAAATCACCTTTGGGTCATTTGTGGTCTCCTTCAGGCTCTGGATGGCTTCTTGTGGTCTAGTGACCTATAAACTCAAGACAAAGTTATCTTCTCCCAACATAACCCTTAAACAGTAGTGAAGTAGCAGCAGGCAAACAGCCATTGAAACCTCCTTCGTAAGAGGGGATAAGAGGAAACAGCGCTCCAAGTGGCTGTCAAAGGCCACTGCACAGGAAGAGTGAAGACAACCTGCAGGCCCACCAGTCCCTTGGAGAGCCTCCTGCCGGCCCCTCCCGCACCGGGAGGAACTCCTTGTCCATTAACCTCCATGGCCAATTCCGAGGTGGGACCTGCAGCGGGAGGACTTCTTGGGGACAGCAGTTTCCGTAGCCTGCTTACTCTCGGGGCAGTTTTGGAGGGTCCCAGGGTTGTGTTTTCTTTGCCAGTAGAATTTCCTCAAGTACCCACAGCTGAAGATCTGGTCTAGCCTGGCATTTGGTGCCTCTTCCTCAAAGGCCACCTGAAAGGGGACCTAGGGTGGGAGGGAAACACCCTTTGTTTGTTTGTAGATAGTCTTATTTTTAAATTTTGAATTATGGAATATTTCACATTTATACCCAATTAGAGAGAATATGATAATGAGCACTTTTGCAACATTACCCAGTTTCAATGGCTAGCATTTTGTCAGCCGTGTTTGCTCTAAAGCACCCCTCCTTTCTTTGCCCCATAGTTTTGGGGGTGGTTTTTCTCCCTCTCTGAGACAACGCCCTTAATCTGATCTTTGGATCCACCTGGTCTGCATGCGCTGGCAGGGAAGTCTTGGCATCGATTGCTGCCCCGGCCTTACCTCCTGCCGAGGCTGCCACTTCAAGGCCACTGCCCTCGGAGCTGCAGTTCGGAGAACAGGCATTTCTACGCTTCAGAACCTTAATTTTGAGTTCAGGCTGCAAACGGTGCCTCCCTTATCAAAGCAGGATCCCCTCCCATCTCTGCCGAGTCTGGCTGGCTCTAGCCCCAGTTCCTCTCACTTGTGTAGGACTTTGTGAAAAGCAACAAGGAGCAAGTCATACTTTTTGCATCCTCCCCCATTTTCTCTATTGTCATGGCCTCAGCAGCATGTGGTCCATCCTCCAAGTTACCGCAGATGACAATTTCATCAAATGTTGAAAAAAGCAATTATGTAAAAATGCAATTCTGTTCCTACCATCTGCTGGCCTGCCAATTCCACTAAGCCAGTGCTACATTTTAGATGGTATTTGTAGCATCCCACGTTCAGGTATCAAATTCTGAATCCAAAAACCAAAGTAAAGGTGTCTGGAGCAAAATAGAAGTTTATTTTCTCTCAGATAAACACCGGAATCCAGAGCTGGTAAGGTAAACTGCAAGGTCGTCGGCACCCTGTTCCTCCAATCTGGTGGCTTCACTATCTTCCACATACACTTTCTACCTCATAGTCCAAAATGACTTCCAGTTCCACCCAACACATCCATATTCCAGCTGGAAAGAGGAAAAAGAAGACAGAAAGAATGTCCCTTCCCTTTAAGGATAATCCCTAAAAGTTGCATAGATTTGCACAGTTAGCTAGAACTTAATCACATCAGGATCCAGAGCTGGTACACCTAGCTGCAAGGGAGTTTGGGAAATAATAGTCTTTATTCTGGATGGCACTCTACCCAGCCAACATTTAGGAATTTCATTACTGAAGAAGGGGAAATGATTATGAGAGCACAAACAGTAGCCTCCCCTGCAGATCTGCTAAAGGACTGATTTATGAGGAGTTACCCTTCCCAAGACCCAGCACACAGGAATAAATGTAATTATGCCATTTAAGCAAGGCTGAGCCACTATCTTGAAGTCTAACACTGACAGCTCCAAACAGGATCAGCACTCATTCATGACATAGACTAATAACACAAACTTTACCTCTTCTAGAAACCCCAGGTGCCTACCCAGTCCCATCCCCAAATTACACAGGTCCACCTTCATCTATGGCCACCCAGTGACCAAAACCCATGTATCCTTTACTGGTTAGTCCCTAAACCTCTTGATTCCTCTCCAGGCAAAAAAGGTTCCAGGATTTCTCCCAAAGCCAGCCCAGGGCTTCCAACATCATTGTCCAAACCAGAGCCAGGTAAGAAGACCTGTCGGGGTGTGGCGGAGGTCTGGGGAGAGATGGTGGCAATGAGGACAAGGTGAGTTGTCTTAGTCTAGACATTTAAGAAGAAGTGATGACTTGATAACTGATAGGCATACAGAGGGAGGAGCCAAGGATGGAGCCAGTTTCTAGGTTGGGCAACTGGGTGGGTGTCAGTGCCACAAACTAGGCAAACTAGGTGTGGGGAAGATGATGAGGTTGTTCTTTGAGACTGAAGTCTAACGTTAGGGACACACGTGTAACCAGTCTGAGCAATCTCACACAGCTATGTCTGAGTGTGAAAATTTTAGTCTTAAAAACAGTGTAGACATTTCTGGGTTCTGAGCACCCCAATCGGCTCCAATAAATGTCTTTTGTGCCATTCTTGTTTACATTTTCATCCACTCAAATGATTTCTGTAATCAGATCTGGTCCTTAAAATAGCCTGTCTGGGGTGAACATGCAGTTGTCTTAGTCTGCTCTTGCTGCAGTAACAAAATGCCATAGGCTGGGGGCTTAAACAACAGGCATTTATTCCTCACAGTTCTAGAGGCTGGGAAGTCCAAGGTCAGGTGCTGGCAGATTCAGTTCCTGGTCAGAGTTCTCTTCCTGTCGCGCTCAACCCATCACAGGGACCATGCCCTTGTAACCTCATGACCTTATCTAAACCTTAGTACTTCACAAAGACTCTACCTCTAATGCCATCACATTAGGGGTTAGAGTTTCAACAGGATTGCAGGAAATTCATATTTTATCGTAATTCATATTTATTCATATTTTATCATTGTAACCAGAGGTCCAGTTCTCTCTGAACTTCCTTCCCCACCCTTACTTTGTCTACCTGAACTCTCAGGGGCCTCCCTGTCCCCTACAGCCCCACAGGCAGGGCAGATGAGGAACACAGTACTTCTAACAAGGGGACAGTATGCTGGGACCAAGGAGAGGCCCCCAACTTTGGTCCCAATGTTGGCCTCTGCTGATTGGTGGTCTTGGCACAGGCACTGTATGTGATTTTCTTTAGTAGTGTTCCACTTTACCCTAGCCCCCTCCTCCTCCCTGGGGTAAAAGGGGACATGCTCTCCTTTAGTCCCCATCAACAGTACCCACTCCAATCCAGTTCCTGAGTTATACATCCCGTCATTCAGCCAGGTGGCTTATGGGCAGCCTCACATTTTTAGCATCTCTGCTCCTCCATAGATGACACATCTCCAGTGTCCCCTGTACACAATGGTAGTACTGACCATGCCTCCTCACACAGACCCCAGAAACCATTAAGTTACCTTTTGCACTGCCCCGGAGCCCCATAGACAATTCATCAGTAGTTGATGGGTTTCTGGCCTAGACTGAAACCCTGGGTCCCACCTGAAACTCTGCCCATCTCTCACTTGTTCTTTGAGAAATGGGTTCATGGTTTCTGTTGTCTTCCAGAACTCGGTCACAAAGCCAAGATTCTGAATGAACAAACATTTGCTGAAAATAAGCCTCATGCCTTGGAGTCTTTTAACTTGTATCCTTCTTTACCAAGAAGACAATTGTGAATAAAGAAAGGAAATGTCTTTCTCTACTCCACAAAAAGAATGGGTGGGCCCCATGGAGGAATGTGGTGCCTCTACCATGTGGGGTCAGTAACAATATCAAGAGCACATCTCAGAGCTGGTCTCTATAGACTCCACTTACACTGCCCCTAAGCACAGAGTATGCCACGTGAACAACTGGCACCACTGAGGCCCGTCCTGCCCTATACAGAGTTGGCTCTGCAGCTGCCACCCTCACCAAAATGAATCTACACAGTCCCCGCTGCCTGGCAGCCCTGAGCTCTGCGACAGCTGCTTCTCATTGGCAGAGCCTAGATCATGTGCCCATGCCTAGCTGCAAGGGAGGCTGGAAAAGCAAACGTGGCATTTTCTGCATTTGCAATGGGAAATGTAGGAGGTGATCTCTGCCTCATGTGGTAGAATCATTTCCCAATTTAAAAGCTGAGTGACCCACACAAATGTTGTCAATACTCCACTCCTTTTGCTAGCTGATATATTTCCCATACTTCTAAAATACAACAGTACTGCTACCTGACATAGAACAACCATTCTTTATACAACCAAAATCTGCTCACCCTTCCCAAAAGGGGTCAACCAGAACTCCTATCAGTTACAGCTCATAGGAAATCCTGGATATCAATTATTTTTCTATTCGGTTATAATCCTATCTCCTTTTCCTCTACTCTGTGGACTACATTACATATGAGAACTGTGAGCATAACTTGTAAAACAGTAAAGGAAAAAAAAGAGTAAAGGGAAATTAGATAAAATATTTCAAAATATACATGAGTACAGCAAGAAGAGACACAACAGAAGCACCTGGCATTGCCCACAAGAAGAGTGCTATCTGGACTCTGTCCAGAGTGTGAGGTCAATCTGACCTAAGCTGTTGGGGCTCCAGTGAGGAACTTAGCTCTTAGATTCCACTGAGACCAGGTGCAGGGTATTGGTTGTGAGAAATCTACTGGGCAAAGACAGGAGGTGTGTAAATGAGAATAGGCTCGATGGTAATCAAGGCCAATAAGTCATGTTTCTAAACAAAAAAGATGCTATTTATAAACTAACCACAAAAACTCAGAAACTTGAAACAGAAACAACTGATAAATGCCTAGAAAAACACATTCTAAAATAAATATGAACATTATTGTCCTTCAGCAGTCCTTTGTTTCTGGTATCAAATTTAGATTGTCCTCAATAACAAAAGCTCTCAGGAATTCTATTTTTGTCTTATGTAGGCATTGTCTAAAAGCACAAAGAGCTGATCCCTCCCCCCCAGACACCCTCATCTCCAACCGCCTGTAAATTGGCCTCCCCCACAAATTCTTCTTACCATCAAGAATTAAAAAAAAAAAAATGTTCATAGCAGGATTCTTCATGATGGCCAAAAAGTGGAACCACCCAATGTCCATCAATGATGAATGATGAGTGGATAAACAAAATGTGGTCTATCCATACAATGGAATATTATTTAACCATAAAAAGGAATGAAGTACTCATACATGTTACAATATGGGTGAACCTTGAAAAAATGCTAAGTGAACAAATCCAGACACAAAATGATTCCATTCCTATGAGTTGTCCAATAGATAGAAAGTAGATCTGAAGTTGCCAAGGACTGGGAGGAAAGGGAATGTGGAGTGACTGCTAATGAGTGTGGGGTTTCTTTTGGAGGTGATGAAAATGTTCTGAAATTAGACAGTGGTGATGGTTGCACAATGTTGTGAATATACTAAACACCATTGTATTGCACTCTTTGAAATAGTGAATTTTATGGTATGTGAATTTCATCTCAATTTTTAAAATTGCAAATAAACTAAACTAAAAGAGTGTTATCAGTCCCCAGGAAGGAGAGTTTAAGTTGTTCTGAGGGGTAGATGGTTGCAGACATCAAAGCCATAACATCTGCAGACCCACCCACCCAATAACTCTACTTCTGGAGATCTGATGTACGGGAGTAATTTAAGGGTTTTGTGTTTTGATATCAAGACTGTTTTTTAGTATGCTTTTACAGCTAGGTATTTTTATAATAGTGAACATTTGGGAACAATCTCAATGCTTGTCAGTCTGAGTCTGGTTCAGTGAAGTTTGGTGCATTTGTGTTATAGGTTACTATGCAACTCTGAAAGTTGACGTGGGAACTGTAGACATCCCCCCACACAGAGAATCCCTGATGTTTTGGTAAGTGAGAAATTCAGGTTACTGACTCTAATGTTAGATAAAGTCAGTATAGTGTGGTGGCTAAGAATATAGATCGTGGAGCCAAATAGTCTAGATTCAAATACCAGCTCCTCACCATGACCAGTTAAGTGCTTGGGTGAGATACCTAACCTCTCTGAGCCTGTGTTCTCTAACCTTTCTGTGCTTTTCTGAGTTTCGGTTTTGTCATCTATAAACTGGGAATAATAATACTTACCTCCTAGCATCATTGTGAACATTGAGTTATTATGTGGAAAATTAGACCATTCATGGTGCATAAGTGTTGTGTTGGCTATTACCATGATAGATAGATGATAGATATAGATAAAAACAGACAAGAGAGAGAGAAGATAAGGGAGAGGGGAGAGAGAAACACACAGAGAGAATAGGTCAAAGATAGTTATGTAGCCTTAGCTGGTTTGGTTCAGTAGATAGAGCATCAGCCTGCAGACTGAAGGGTCCTAGGTTCGATTCTGGTCAAGGGCACATGCCTGGGTTGCGAGCTGGATCCCCAGTAGGAAGCATGCAGGAGGCAACCAATCAATGATTCTCTTTCATCATTGATGTTTCTATCTCTCCCTCTCCCTTCCTCTCTGAAATTAATAAAAATATATATTTTAAAAAAGATAGTTATGTAGATGATGGCAAAAAGTCAGGGAAGTGGTGCAGAATGCCAGTATGTTAAGAGCATCTATCCCTATGGATAAAGTTGTAGGTGAATATCCTTTTCTTTTTGCTTATTTATATAGTCTAAGATGCTGTCACAAACATGTGTTACTTGTATAATTTTTAAAGTCTGGATTATTGCTACTAATGCATGTATCTATATATATAAAAGCCAAGCGACTGGAACAACCGGAACGACCATAATGATTGGTCACTATGACACACACTGCAGCTGGCCAACTGGCCTGATGGGGGCGGGGCTGGCCAGCCAACCGCCCATGGCCCCTCACCCCCACACCCCCGTTCCACTGGTCCGGCCCCCGATTGGCCCCCTCCACCCTGATTGGGGGTAGGGATAGCAGCTAACCTCCCAGGGGCCCTCCCTCTGGCCAGCCAGCCCCAATCCACCCTGATGGGGCAGGCCGGCCAGATCCCACTCATGCATGAATTCGTGCACCAGGCCTCTAGTATTAAATAAGTGAAAAACATTAAACTTGGCAATGAAATTAGATGTAAGAATCAGAGCCTCAAACTCCTCCTTGTGTCAGGAAGGATTCTTTTGATCTCAAGTGACAGGAACCCAACTCAGATTAGTTTAAACACAAAATAGGGACTCCTGGGTGGGACAACTGCTAGATGGAAGGACAACTTCCGGAAGTAGGGCAGCTTGATGGAGGGATTGGATTCTTGGCTCCTTTTGTTTCTGCTTCTCTTGTCCTTCATTATATTGGGTGTCTTCAAAGGAACCTGATAGATAGATTGCTCTTTCTCACAACTCCAAAGCCAGGAAGGAAAAGAGAATGTTCCCTCCATTCCCATTCTCTGCTGCTCAAGGGAGCATTCTGACTGGCCCAACTCCATTTAAGTACTCACTGCTTGGACCAATCACTGCGGCCCAGGAGTTGGTCAGTGAGCCACAGACCCTCCCTCACAAAACTTGACCACTGGGCTCAAGAGTGGGATACAGGGACAGCTCACATAGAAAGGAAGAGTTGTTCTAAACTCGGGCCACACCCTATAATAGACCTATCACTGGCCAAAGAACCTGACATGCTGGCCTCATTGCATAAATGCCTGGAGAGTGTCCAAAGGATGCCCCCAGAGACCAAAAGATTCTGAGTTTGTGCCTCATCTTACTCAAAAGTGTATTATCTCAAGGACCGGTCTTCAAGAAAGATAGAAAATCTTTCAGTCCATTTCCACTTTGATTTAAGTTGACATCAAAATGTCTTCTACTAGTTAAGGTTGCAAATGTGGATTAAACTGATACATCAATTTGGAATTCAGACCACCATAAACACAATAAAAAGGCAATCAGGAGACCGAGAAAAATATGTTGTAACAAATATGACAAATTCAAATAAGAGATGACATTTTTAGCTTAAACTTGGCAAAAGTAGTCATGTTTTTGGAGAATGTTTAATGACAATTTTGTGGACAACGTTGCAATAAGAGAAAAGCCTAGAAAGAACGTCAACAACAGAAACAGCCTTTAAAAGGCCAATCTCATTCATTCTTTCTTCACATCTCTGAATTCATCGGCTCCCTTCATTTCAATAATTATATCTTCCCTAGAATTAATACGTGGCCACTTTTCAAACCTGCCTGTTCTTTTCTCACACTGTTCTGCTCTGGCTTTAAGGCGTAAAGCATCTGTTCTTCATTCATTGCTTCAAAAATTGTAAATCTGCTTGTTGTAAGGTTTCTTTCAAATTGTTTTTATCTTTCGTTCTTGGGGTGCAAGGTCTTTGATTTATTGTAGTTGCTGACTGGGTGTGGTTTTATTGCTCCCTTGGGTTTATAAATGTTTTGCAAGTCCATCTTTGTCACCTTTCTGTGAATGCCTACAATCCCTGACTGTGAAAGTGTCCCTATCCCGAGGCATCATGAACCCTCAGGTCCCCCAAGATTGACCAGTTCTGGACAAGTTTTTACATTAAGGTCATCACTGGGACTCCCCATTCATTCAAGTGATAGGAACTCAGACCCCACCTCGGCACGGGGCCCAGAGTCAGGAGAGGTTTTTCTGGTCCTGCTGCCGCAGTGAGGCAGCCTCTGTGTCTCCTCGCATGTTTCAGGCAGGCAACTCATTGCCCTCTCCCTGAAAAAACAGAGCCCCTCATCAGCAGGTAGGAATCTCTGGCCCCAACCATCTGGGTTTTTATTTTATTTTATTTTTTAACTACTGGTTTAAAAAATAATTTTTATTTATTTATTTTTAGAGAGGGAGAGAGAGAAACATTGATGTGAGAATGAAACATTGATAGGCAACCTCCTGCATGCCCACTCCTGGGGATCAAGCCCACAACCCAGGCATGTGCCCTGACCAGGAATCAGACTGGCAACCTTTTGGTGCATGGGATGACGCCCAACCAACTGAGCCACCTAGCCGGGCCCAACCACCCAGTTTTAATATCCGGTTAGCCCCTGCCCCCAGCTCTGCCATATCATGGTTGTGGCACAGGAATTCAGGACTCTCCTGACATCTAAAGAGGGAAATGGGCTTGGATGTTTTTAAGACGAGGCTGGGAGAAGCAAGCAGAAAGCTCCTGGCCTAAATAACTTCTTAGATTTTCAAAAGCAAATGACACGACCCTGTGGAAAACCTCAAACACCTCTGCATTGAAGAGAGATTGGGAGGAAACATCCCCAAATATTAACCGAGCTGGCTTTAGTGTAGAGGAAGGAATAACTTTCTATTTTTCTTTATTTCCCACATTTTCTATCCCCTTTACCTTGGAAAAAAGAAGTAACAAAGCCATTGTTAAAAGTGGCTTTCCAGTCAGCTAGCAGGAGGTCGCTAAGGTGACAGCAGAGGACCACTCCCTCCCGTCAGAGGTTGGGTCCAACCAGGCAGCTGCAGGGAAGGGCTGAGCAAGGCCAGCGCTCAGAGGTGAGGGGACCAGGTTGGAGTCCCAGCTCTGTCATGTGTTTGCCGGACCATGGACGTTACATCTCTCCAAGTCTCCCTTTCCTCCGCTGTAAATGGAGATTTGTTCAACAGCTCACTCATTCCACATTTTTTTTATTGAACACGGGCTATATGTGCTTGGCGCTGTTGCGGGGCCTGGAGCTACCACAACGAACAAGGCAGACACTCACTTGAAATTCACGGTCCAAGGCAGCCCTGTGCAATAGAACTTCCCTGGATGAGGGGAGTGCTGTGCATCTCCGCTGAGCACTCGAAATGGGACTAGTGTGACCGAGGGACAGAGTTTTTTATTAAGTGTCATTAAACTCAAGAAGCCACCTGAGGCTAGTGGCTACCATACTGGACAGCATATAAAGAGCAGATAATGCCTCCTGCCCTGCGTCCTACAGTTTGTGCGAGGGTCAAAGCCATGTGAAAACAAAGCTGTGGGTGTCCACAGATGTGAGGATCTGTCCTGCCTCCCTCGGACAGAGCAAGCTGCAGGAGGAAATTCAGCGATCCCCGTGACACCTGACTGCTGGCCGGCTCCCTCTCTCTCCTGCAGTTGGCCCTGGGTCCCCAGCTGCTTTCTTCCCATGGTCCGATATCGGGAGTTTCACTTCCCTTGAAACAGGTCAGGGTCAACCCACGTGGTTTCATTCCGCACATACCCACTCTTCCCTGTCCTCCCTGAGCCTTTCATTCCAGATCAAGCTGGTTTTCTAATTAGCCGAGAACACAGGCCTGGAGTGACCTTGTTCTTTATCGTCTCCTGATAAACTCCTTTCTAGCCTTGAAAACTCAGGGTAATTTTGCCACAGTAGAAAAAAAAGTATATTTAAAAAATATACAGGGTGGCCCCCCAAAAATGTATACAAACTTTAACAGCCAATAGCTCAATGTTGAAATTGCAATGTATTGTAATGAACACTGCCTTTATAATTACTCCAAGTATGTGTATACATTTTTGGGACACCCCATATAACCTCAGGGCAGACATCAACTCCACGGGAATGTGTTTCCTGGATCGTCCACCTACGGGATTGTCCATGAAGGTCAAAGCTTCCTTTCCTCTCCACAAAGTGGTCCTGAGTCCCGAGGCATATCTCAATGGCTTTGTAATTCCTGACTCTAATCCCTGTCGAAAGCTCGGTTGCATTTCTCTCATTTGATTCTCAGAGAACCCAACATCCTTTAAATTCTTACTATAAACTTCCTCTTCCGTTCATGCTAATGGAAGCTGGTTTCTGTTACTTGAATCCAGAGAGTCGTCATTAACGCATGAGCCCTCGCTCAACTGGTATCACAGCACTGCCTATGGGGGTGCAGACAGGCAGCGAGCACCAAGTATCTGTGAGCTTCCTACATTTCCTGGCTCCCACTGAAGTTAGCCTTGGGGGGGGGGCATGTGACCGGTCCTAGGCAATGGGAGTGATGTGTTACTTCTGGGCCAAGGCAATGCACCGCCTCCATTTCTCTTTTCCGCCTGTGACAACAACCTGCCCACATGGTGTGGCTATAGGAAGGAAAGGGGCCTTCTAGCCTACACTGGATTTTGCATAAGCAAAAATATAAACTTTTTTTCATGATAACTGAGATTTGGGGGGGGGGGGTTGTTTATGGCAGACACTAACCATTAATTATAGTATTATATCCATTAAATGATAGCAATTTGGCCCTGGCTGATGTGGTTCAGTTGGTTGGAGCATTGTCCTGTACACTGAAAGGTTGTAGGTTCAATTCCCAGGCAGGGCACATATATAGGTTTCAGGTTCAATCCCCAGTTGGGAAGGCAACCGATCGATGTTCCTCTCTCACATCAATGTTTCTCTCTCTCTTCCTCTTTCCCTCTCTCTAAAATCAACAAGCATGTCCTTGGGTGAGAATTAAAACATTTTTTTTTAATTATAGCAGTATGTTACTGATCTCTTTCACTAGAATATGATCTGTCTGAGGTCGATACCAGGTGTTTGTCTAATAACGCCAGCACCAGCCCCTACAGGGCCAGGGACATGAAATGCGCTCATTAAATGCGTGTTGAAGGAATTACGAGTGAATGAATCATTCCAGCTGAAGTTTCAACACCTCAAGTCAATCCTTACTAGAAACTTCTGAAGCTGGAAATTGAGCCTCGAATCCTCTAACTCTAAGCCAGGGGCTTTATGTGGGCAGTGGGCATCATTGTAGACGGACGATAGGAGCTGTGAATTGACTCCAATGGGTGGCAGCTCAGCAGACAGGCGGGCTGTGTGTAGCTTTCTAGGACAATTATTCTGGAAAGTCACTCCTGGGAAAGGGCCCAAGAACTTACACTGTGCGGAGGAGCAAGGCTCCTTCAAACACCGACGGCTCCTGTCGCTCTGGGCATGAAACTCTGAAAACAGCACAAGCCAGAGGCCTCCGAGGGGACAGAGGAGCATCTGTCCCTTTCAAAGATGTCGACGTTCCTGTTAAACAATTTCCCTGGGATTGACAGAGGGGAGCGTGAGCAGGGGAAAATTTTAAATCCCACAATTAGGCTCCCAAAGTCCGCGCAGGTGCGGGGCGGGGAAAGCGAATCTGTGACAGCTTGTATAACTGTCTGAATTAACTGCCAACTCAGTAATAATAAAGGTAGGATTTGTTTTGCTATTGCCAATGGGGTGAGTCTACCGGGTGTCAGGTACAGAAATGGGACTTTATATACGTGCTTCTTCCTCGTTACAGTCAAGTCACAAGGTGCCTAATGCTAGTCTCGTTTCTCAGGTTAAAAAATAATGGCTGCCAAGTGCCTGTGGAACTTGCTACGGATCCCAAAGCTGGTAAGTGGTTCATATCAAATTCAAACCCAGGCCTTTTAAACTCCAAAGTCCATGCTCTAGGCCAGGGATGGGGAACAGCCAGCCCGAGGGCTGTATACGGTCCGAGAAATCATCTGGTCTGGCCCTGCCAAGGCATGAGGGGTGAGTTAAGTACATGTTTAAGCAAACAGAACAGGCTAATTTTTAAGTTGATCATTTTGTATGGCCCTTGAATGATGTTAATAAATATCCAAATGGCCCTTGGCAGAAAGAAGGTTTCCCACCCCCCCTGCTCTAGGCTTTCAGATGTGGCCCTGTGATCCTTTTATTCAAAACGCTCAGAAACCCATCGTGGACTGCAAACTGGTTTAGGGAAAGGGACTTCGCTGGTTCACAGAATTCAAGAAGGATTAAGCAACAAGCCGCTGGAGGGACAGGGAGCGCACTGGGCCTCCAGAGCAACTGCTCCCAGACGCCAGAATGTGGCCATCGGTCCCTCCCGCTCCATCCCTCTGCTCCCCACCCCCATCACCTTCGTTTTCTCTCTGGCACCGCGCTTTCCACCACCCAACAGCACACGCTGACTTGTCCCACACCGCACATCCCTCAGCTCCTACCAGGAGAGACCTGACTCCCTCCGGTTCCAGTTTGAAAATCCTAGGGCAGGAATCTAATTGGCCAGCCTGGGTGCAGTACCTTCTCCGCACCAATCCACTCGGGCCACGGAGATGGGTCATCTAGGAACAGGTAGGTCCTTGTTTGGAGGAGAATCCAGTGTCGGAAAAACAAAAATGGTCAAAGGAAATAGAAAAGCTTAGCCTGGAGGAGAGAAAATGCTCAGGAGGATATTCCTGTTATCTTTAAACATCTGAAGGAGAGTAATGAGGAGGGGCTGCTCTGGGTCACCAGGGACCAATGGCTGCAAGTTTCCAGGAAACAAACTTTAGGTTCGGATTCAGCACCCCCTGTGCCAGCTATTAATTACGTTCCTCCGCATTGCATAGCATCTCTCAGTCCTCACAACAAATAGGTCGGGTAAATTTTATTGCTCCTCTCTACATGTGAGAAACAGACCAAGATAAATAAACAAATTGACCGAGTGGCAGGGATTTGAATCCAGGTGTTCTGTCTCTGCTCTTCCCATGGCATCGTTCTGCTTCTTCACAGACAACCCCCTAATAATCATTTCTGTTCAAAGAGTGATAGGATTTTCCTGGATTAAGGTCTGCCCATGCCTAAAACTATCCCTGCAAAGGTCAAATGGCCATCTTCCCAGGACTTGATAAAGATGCATTTCAAGGCCCTAACCGGTTTGGCTCAGTGGATAGAGCATTGGCCTGCAGACTCAAGGGTCCCGGGTTCGATTCCAGTCAAGGGCATGTACCTTGGTTGTGGGCACATACCCAGTAGGGAGTGTGCAGGAGGCAGCTGATTGATGTTTCTCTCTCATCGATGTTTCTAACTCTCTATCCCGCTCCCTTCCTCTCTTTAAAAAAAATCAATAAAATATATTTTAGGAAAAATAAAGATGCATTTCAAAATGCGAGAGATATGACTGGACCAGAAACCCCCTAAGATCCAACTCAATTTTGAATCAATAAATTTTTCAAGCTCTTATCAATTTTTTTAAAAAATTATTGATTAATTTAATAAACAGAGAGACAGAGATAGAAGCATCGATTTGTTGTTCCACTTATTTATGCATTCATTAGTTGCTTCTTGTATGTGCCCTGACTACGGATCAAACCCTCAGTCTTGGGGGCATCGGGCTGATGCTCTATCCAACTGAGCTACCCCGCCAGGGCCTACAGATTCTTTTAAAAATTCCACTTCCATATGGCCCCTCCAGCTCACTCTCCACCCTTGCACTCTGCTCCGAGCCTCATATGCCGACATATATGCAGGGCAGCACGATCTCCCTGTGCTCTGGCTTCCAGTGGGTTCTGTCCATTAGGGATCCCCAGCAGGAGATTAGAGGAGGGAGTCAAGTGACTCTGAGCGGTCACCTTTGGTGGGCTGCTGCCCCAACTGAAGGTCACTCTCCTCTCGGTGTGGCCTGCTCGGCACAGCTCCTGCCCCTTCTCCGTTCTGTTACCGCCTGCCTCCCTAGCTTCTTCTATCAGCCTAGGGATGGTAATAGGTCTGTTGTTTCTGTACCCAAGTCCTCACAAGCAATCACTTTCTGTGCAGTCTTTGGGGTCCCCTACACCCCCACACCTTTGTAATTAACCCCTTTGCCAATACACCTTCCTCAAACTGTTTTGAGTGTGCCATCTGTTTCCTATTGAGACCCTGACTGATAAAATAACTTTCCAGACTATGGAGTCTATATTCTAATTACATTTTCCTACATGCTCAGTGTGGGCCTAAAGAAGATAAGGCTAAAGAAGAACATAAAAACCATCTATAATCTCACTCCTAAAAATAGCTCACATTTTGGGCATTTCTTTCCAACATTTTCAGAACATGCATTGCATATGTTTTTTAAAGTTTTTTTAAATTGTGTTAAAATATAAACAACATGAAGTTTACCATTTTAGCCATTTTAAAGTATACAATTCAGTGACATTAAACGCATTCAAAATGTTGTGTAACCATCTATTTCCAGATCTTTTCTTTTAAAGACTTTACTTTTTTTACAGCAGTTTTAGGTTCATAGAATATGGAAAGGAAGACACAGAGGTTCCTATGTAACCCTCTCCCCACACAGGCCTGGCCTCCCCCATTATCAGCACCCCCCACCAGAGTGGTGCATTTGTTACAAATGATGAACCTACATTGATACATGATCACCCAAAGTCCATAGTCTACTTTAGGGTTTACTCTTGATGTTTTATATTCTACTAGAGGCCCAGTGCACAAAATTCGTGCAAGGGGGGCTCCCCTCAGCCCAGCCTGCACCCTCTCCAATCCGGGACCCCTCAGGGGATATCCGACTGCCAGTTTCGGATATCCCTCTCACAATCTGGGACCACTGGCTCCTAACTGCTCACCTGCCTGCCTGCCTGATCGCCCCTAACTGCCACCCCTGCTGGCCTGGTAACCCCCAACTACCCCCTCCCCCCACACTGGCCTGGTCGCCCCTAACTTCCCCCCCACCGGCCTGGTCGCCCCTTACTGCCCCCGCCCCCCCACTGGCCTGGTCGCCCTCAACTGCCCCCCTGTGTGCCTGGTCGCCCCATGCAGCCTGCTGTTCGGTTGTTTGGTCACCCCTCACTAACCCCCCTGCTGGCCTAGTCGCCCCACACAGCCTGTTCAGTCATCCATTTGGTTGCGATGGTCGCTTAGGTTTTTATATATATATAGATGGGTTTGGGCAAATGTATAAAGACATCATTATGGTGTCATACAGAGTTTTTCCACTGCCCTAAAAACCCTCTGTGCTCTGCCTATTCATCCCTCCCCACCTTACATAGGTTTTTTACCCTGCTTATACCTCAATGTATATATGTATAATTTCATTAAAAATTGTATCATGAGCATTTCCCCATATCATTAAAAAGTTCGATTCCCCGTCAGGGCACATGCCCAGGTTTTGGGCTGGATCCCTAGTAGGGGCATGCAGGAGGCAGCTGATTGATGATTCTCTCTCAGCATTTCTATCTCGCTCTCCCTCTCCCTTCCTCTCTGAAATCAATAAAAAAAAATTTTTTTTTCAAGTGTCGATGCTCAAGTAATGTCCAATATCCTGTATACACTAGAGGGAGCTTGAGAGTTTTCACAAACAATAGCTTTCTGTGCCCGGGTAAAGGATGAAAATAACCTCCTGCCAAGACTGGCAGAAATATTAAAGGCATTTGAGGGCTTCCCTTCACCAACGGGCGAGCTACGCCTGCTCTCATCATAAAACAATGTGGGCATTTTCTTCCCAGGCCTCGTCCCCTCTTGGGCCAGGACCAGAGCTCAGGTGGTTATTCTGGCTGACGACAAGTGTGGTCCCGAGTCTTTAGATCTGTGGATGACCAACGGCTGGCCGCAGAGGCCACACTGTCTGTGAAGAAAGGCCCTGGGAGAGGCTCGGAGAGAAAACCCAAGCCCAGCCCCAGGGAACCGCAGTCCCAGAGCCACAGGCCAGCTCTCCTGGCGAAACTCGTTGTACAACTTCTCTGCAGCGGCAGTGGCTGCACTTGAGAGACTGTGGTGGGGTACTGTCCTCAGGTCACCAGCAAAGGAGCCCGTGCCAAGCCATGTGACCAGGACTCCGGGACTGACTCAGAGAAGGTGGGCTTGGGGGCCTGAGCTCTGAAGCCTTTAGCAGCTCCTCTGTGGCCCCTCTTAACGTTCTTATATGGTTCTTAGAGCACAGGATTCTGACACAGGAGAGCCTGCCCAGAGCCCGTGCAGCCGGTAGGGGCTGGGCAAGTGCTGCTGCCCCGAGAATGTGGAGTACTGCAGTGGCAACCCTACCACCCCCGGGATGGAGGCGGCACCATCTGTTGCCCATGGACCAAGGACTTTGCCTCTTCTTCCCCAGGCTCTGTCTTCCCAGGGGTCGGCCCCACTTGGCTGACCATGGAGGAGAAAAACTAAGACCCTCTTTTCTGAAAACTATAAACACAGGAAGAGTTTTGACTGCACGCCAGAGACTCGCAGGACCTAGAAAGGCAGTGGGGCTTCCAGAGTTGGCCGAAATTGTAAGCTTTGGGAAAGGTGGCTCTAGCCAGGCTCAAGGATCTGTACTTTAAAAAAAAAAAAGTTTAATTGATTTTAAAAGAGAGGAAGGGAGGGAGAGAGAGAGAGAGAGGAAGAGACAGAGAGAGAGAGAGAGAGAGAGACCTCAATTGCTTGCCGTCTGCACATGCCCCAACTAGGGATCAAACCTAAAATCTAGGTATGTGCTCTGATTGGGAATCAAACATGTGACCTCTCAGCACATGGGACGATGCTCAACCAACTGAGCTACGCTAGTCAGGGCAGGACCTGTACTTTTAAATGCTAAATGCAGCACAGGTAGGGTTAAGGCAAATCTTTCCCTTAACCAGTTGTGGTTCTCAACCTTAACTGCATAAAATCACATGGGAGTTTTTTAAATTCCCAACTCCCAGACCAATCACATCACAGTCTCTGGGGGGTGGGACCCATTCGTCAGTGGTTCCTTAAGGTCTCCAGGTGATTCCAAAGTGTAGCCAAGACTAAGAACCACTGGCCTTAAAGAGATAATGAAGGAAGGCCAAGGCTTTAATGGATTGATGGCCATATAAATTTAATAGCCATATTTCCAGTCTGTACTTAGGTGTTTTACTTCTTTAAATCTTGCTTCATAATGCATTCTGGCTTTCATTGGCAAAGCCAATTAGGGGTCTATAAACAAGTTATAATTGTAATAATTAAATTTAATGAGGAAAAAAAATACCTTGTGTCACTGTGCTCTGTGAGTTCTCCCTGTCTGAGGGAAACTTCATTAACTGGTACACCCAAGGTCATCTTTTTTTCATGGAGCAGGCAGATAGATGGCTTGGGAGAACGAGAGGAAAGGTACAAGTTCATTAGAGCAAAAACTTAAAGATAGCAGGTTGAGAACCTAGGGGGACGTCAGATACACACCCATCAGAGAATTGTGCAACTTGGGTCCAGTGCTGGGGCCAGAGAAGGGCGCCAGGTCAGAAGCTTACCTGGGCGGCAGCCCGACATTCAGAAACGCCTGGAACTGGACTGTGGTTTGCGTTGCAGGCTAGAAGGCCAAGACTCATCAAGTCCCAGAGCCTCCAAGTTCAGCCCTCTGCTTTCTGCATCCTCTTCTCTCTTCAATCTCAGCCACCCTCCTCTTCGGTCTTCACAGGCGTAGTGTGGGGTCCAGAAAGCGCAGGCATCTTGGGGTCACACCGCTGTGAGTTCACAGCCTAGCTCCATCGCTTACTAGCTGTTGTGACCATCTGTGAACTGAGCTGGTGACCTCAGAATGGGCCGCTGCTGTGTCAGTCCCGCCTGACCCATGGATTGAGATAGGATCTTCGGTTCCCCTGGCATTAAGGGCTTTTGACTCTCCCACCTGGGTTCACCTTCTCAGGATTGGCCCCTCCTGGCCAGCTATATTTGACTTGCTCATTTGTGCAGGAGATAAATAAAATCAGTAAAATCTTTAGGCTCAGAAAAGGGAGTCCCTACTATGGTCCCCCTAATCTATAGGGTCCTGTTCTACATTTTCTTTGCCTCGATTTCTCCCTGCTGGGTGAGGGGTTCATGGGGAAAAGGGACCTGCCCCCTTAGAACTCATGCTCCCTATTTAGGCCACATTACACGGGCCGGGGCCCTGAAATTCTTTGTCCAAATGGGCCTGAACCCACTTATGGGGCCTGTGGGGGCTGCTCCCAGATCCATCCTCTTGAAGATGTACCACACTGCCTTTCTGAGGTCTGCTGGCGGCCACGGGAAGCTGTTGGGAGGGGAAGATGGGGATAGAGCAGAGACATCTGGTTTCCACACAGGCTTGTCCTCCTGGTGGCTCAGGACAGAGTCAAGGTTGAAAAGAGAAGAGGCCGTTCTCCCTGCATTGCCACATTTCGGCTCCAATGAGCCTAAGAATTCTAAATTTGACTTGTCCTCCCCTATCATTATGAAGATATTTGTCCATTTACAAGGTTAACACATACTTTACTTAATAGCTTCTTAGCTTGATTTTTTACATATATATCTTTATTGATTTCAGAGAGGAAGGAAGAGGGGGGAGAGAGAGAAACATCAATGATGAGAGAGAACCATTGATCAGCTGCCTCCTGCACATCCCCCATTGGGAATCGAGCCTGCAACCCAGGCATGTGCCCTGACCGGGAATCGAACCGTGACCTTCTGATTCATAGGTCGACATTCAACTACTGAGCCACACCAGCCGGGCTTAGATTGGTTTTTAACTTTAAAGCATGAAAGCATAACATATGTGGTATGTGGACCTCCATTTGTACTTTTTTTCCCCTGGCCCTGCAAATATTACAGGCAGGCCTGGGGAAAACAATATTATTGTTTGGGTTGTTGTGAGGGTTAACATGATATGAGTGCATAGTAGGAGTAGGTGCTCAGTAGGGATTATTCTCTTTTCCTTCCAACTCATCAGTGTCACTCAAGACATGCAGTTCCAAACAGAATCCTCCCCTGGGTAGAACCACACCTTCCTTTTTCTGGTTGGAGGGGGGCAGCCTCCTGCTGTGTTGACTTGCTGGGGCACATGAGCCCTCGGGCCTTGTCGCTGAGAGGCTGATCTAAGTTGGGGAGCTGAGCCCAGATCCCTGGTAACTGTGGCCAAAAATAAATAAATAAAGGCTCTGATGCCAACCAGGAAGGCTGCAGGCCCTTTCTGAAGTGGCTCTGGGGCAAGGCCGCCTTGTGGTGTGCCGGCTTCAGGGACTGGTCTTCCTCATGCGCCCCGTGATCTGGCCAGAGAGGTTTCTGGGTGTGGGAGGCCGCCCTGGGTCCCCCTTCTTGAGGGATATTTACCTGGAGGTCTCAGGGGAGGATCCCAATAGAATATTCATCAGCTTTCCAGGTGTGTCCTCTCAGTCCCGGTCTCCCCTGATTGGTCGACACCAGGGCAGGGGTCATTAGTCAAGGCAGCTGGTCCTGATGTCAGCCACGGCATCACCCCGCCTGGCCTGGCCTTGCTGCTGTTCTGGGCCTGGAGCTGAAACAAACTTGAGGCCTAGATGTTATCCCTAGAGGTTAGTGCCTAAGGGAAGGGTTGTGCAAGGACCCGCATGGAGTCGCATGAGGGCACTCGGCGGCCCCTTGTTCTTCCTCCAAGGGTGTCTGCCGCATGACTAGCGACAGGCCAGGGGAGGAAAGGTCAGGGGAGTGTCCCAACCTCATCACCAGGGATATGCTAGGGGGGGAAAGGTTATTCCGGGGCGAGGGCCTTGTTTTCCCAGTTTTGCCCGTTGCTAGACACCCAGGGCTTTCTGCCCTGGTGACCTTCTGTCCCTGGCCCGTCGTCCTTGCTCTGCTCATGTCTGTCTAAGTGCCCACCACACTTTGGGGACTCTAAGAGCTGTCTGCAGGGGTCTGTGGGGTCAAGCTTGGGAATGGAACCTGGAAAACCTCAATGCTCTTCCTCAAGGGCCAGGGAGCGGGGAGCGGGAAGGCAGCTGACTGATCTGGGAATGGCAGTTTGGGGCTCAGAGAAGCCAGGCTTCCCAGATAAGTCGGAACCAGCAGAACTGGTTCGCTCTGCTATATATCTCAGATTTGCTGTGGTGGCTCTACTTTGTACTTTGAAAGCACCCATTTATTGTTTGCATTTTAAATAGTAAGTAGGAGTATGCTAAGCCGGCAGAAAGTAGGGCTGGGTGAAGGAGGGCGCAGCAGGCTGAGGAAACAGTATGCGCAGAGCTGGAGGCATGGACCAGGGGTTGTGTCAAAGGGGGTGATGTGTGCGAGAGAGAACTAAGGGGCAGGGGCCACCAGGAGGCTGCATTGAAATGGCCTTGACACATTTTGATGGTGCTGCAGGGACCACAGAGAAAAATGCACTTAAGACTCTACAAGATGATTTCTTTCTCATTAGAAACTCCCATTTCCTATGAGCTTTGGGAAATGTTTCCATCTTCATTACTACATGTCAAGAAATGTTTAATCCCTATATTAGTTGGACCTCTTCCTGGTGGAGTTTTAAATCTATCTATCTATCTATCTATCTATCTATCTATCTATCTATCTATCTATCTATCTATCTATCCATCTATCTCTCATCTATATATCTTTGTTTTTTAATCACCAGAAACAAAAATTTATTTAGAAACCAGGGAAATTTATTTTTCAACCACCGGGACGTTCATGGGGTAACTTTGGCATTCCACTGAGTTCTAGGAAACAGATCTGTGAAAATCACTGTTAGAAAAACATTCCTGGACCTCAAGATGTCAAAAACAAGTACATTTTACAAATATTTTCCACATATTCAGATGCGAAAGAGGGCCGGAACTCCGAAATAAAGATCTATTCAGTCATCCAGGGCAGCATCATGCTTCCGAAAGATCAAGCAATGTGGGCTCGCATTGAGGCAAAGTATAAAAGCCTGAAGATTTGTACTCTGCCAAATTCTATCTGAAGGGCCTGGGGGTTAGAGATGCAATAAATTTGCATCTATACCCCCCCCCTCACCCCCCAACACACACGTACACACACACACACACACACATACACACTTTAACTCCTGTTTGCCCCTCATGTTAAACCCAGGCTGGCTAAATGATGATAAATCACTACTAGTTCTTTATACCTATTGTTATAAATGCAACGTTGTTTATTTGCCAATTCCCCGAGAGGCAAAGATCTAATTAATCTATTAAGCCTTCTCTTGGAAAGGAGTCAAACCTTTCAGATGGGAAACCTGGGTGGCTGGCATCAGCGTGTTTTGCAATGGGCCTGGTGGGACTGCTCCAGACAGATGGGGTGGCTGCTCTTCAGCTCTGAGGTTCGGGCGAGCTGGGAGGAGTGGCGCGGGGGGGGGGGGGGGTGCAGAAGAGGGAGCAGCTCTGCTGGGGGCTGCCAAGCAGGAGGGGCCGGAGGCATCCACAGACCAAGGCCCAAAGCCCTCCGCAGTGGAACAGCGGGGCCTGTGTCTCAGCAACTGGGATTAGACTAAGGGAAAGCGCAGCTGGAGGTGGGGGTTCAGGCGCCCCACAGCATGTCCCTGTAATCCTGCAAACAGTGTACTACTTGAGGATGAGGGTCAGCTCTGCTGTGTGAAACTCCCCTGAGGCTTTTCCTGATGGGCATGTGGCCCTCCTTCCCCCTTCCCCCCCCCCCCCCCCGCCCACCACCCCGCACCCCCAACACGGCCTCCCAGGGCAGCCCGGTACTGGTAGTTGGCCTGATGGGAGTGGGAAGTTTGGTTCCATTTATTTTTAAGCTATTCATGTATTCCTTAAACTCGAGTGGCATCTGAATCCTGGACTAATCTCCCCTTTCTTTTTTTTTATTATTTTGTTTATTTGTTTTATTTTTCTTTTCTCTCTCCTTTCAAGGCTCTCTCCCTTATCACAACACAGAAATAAGCCCCAGGCTCATCGAAAAAATGACAGCTATGGCTGCATTTCTAGAAGAAAAGGAAAAGGAGGGACCAATGAACCCTCCCTCTCTGCAAAGTGAGAGAAACCCCGGGGAGTCCGTGCTCCACGCAGGAACCCTCCGAGTGGTGGCATCCCTCCCCTTTATCACGTGGTTTTGGCTGTCTACTGGCTTTGTGACATCTGTCCCCACAGGGTGGGCAGTGTGACCAACATTTGGCTAGGGGTAGCGGGAAGGGAACATGGCTTACTCTATAGATCTATCCGACAGAACTTTCTGGAATAATGGAAAAGGTCTACCTCTGTACTAATATCGCAGCTGCTAGACACATATGGCTATTGCGCACTTGGATGTGGCTGGTGCCACTGAGGAATGGAATTTTTTCATTCAGCTTTTGTTTGGTTCACTTCATTTTTGTTCCATTGAAATGAACTTAAATTTTTTTTTAATTATTTTTTTATTTTATTGATTTTTGAGAGAGAGAGAGAGAGAGAGAGAGAGAGAGAGAGAGAGAGTTGTTCCACTTCTTTATGCATTCATTGGTTGACCCTTGTTTGTCCTGACCAGGAATCAAACCTAACCGACTGAGCTAGGGTCTTCAGTTTGAGTAGCCACACATGGTTAGTGGCTCTCACAGTAGACAGCACAGCAGGAAGTCCTCTGACCTTGAGAAGCCAAGGGAGGGAGGGCAGCTTTTTCTTGTTTCCCTGGAAGTTCAGCTCCTTCTTATTCATCTCTCTGGCAGCTCCATTGCCCAGGCCTCTCCTCAGTTAACCCTCCTGCACTGGCCAAACTTCAGCAAGAAGCAACATTACACGCTCAGCTTTGAAAAGACTGAGCATGGCTTTCTCTGAGCAGGATGAGGTTGGCAAGGACGGCTGAAGCTGAGCGTGATATTCCAAACTGCTAATTTGCTGGAATCATTTGGGAAAGTGCTACTTAAAAACCCTGACGTGAGTGAAAGCGACATTTCTGAAATTTATGGGGAGCCAAAATGCATGCTACTGGAGGTTAGGTTTGCTAATTGACTCGGTGGTTGTTTATGAAATGGCTATGGAATATTTCTCTCTCTCTGTCAGAGCCTTCGGCTCAGGAAGGAGGCTCATTTGCTGAGATTTTCTGCTGTGCCCCAATCCAAAGATTCAGCCTGACTTCTTGTCAACTGGAAATTTGGAATCACGGAATCTGCTTTTCTCCCAAATGAGCTGCAGGATGTTTTCATGATTGCCTCTGCAACCCAGGCAAAGTCCTGTGCACAGACCCAGCTGAGACGAGAAAGGCAGGTAGGCAGAGGGGACTGCGTTTTGTACCTTTTTTCTGCTCAATCCCTGTAGTTGGTTAGATCGGGGCTGGGCACTGACTACAGGGCAGCCAATCTCCGAGGCTGGCCTACGACCTGGCACAAAAGAATATTTTCCAACCAGATTCCCTCTCCCTGGACTGTAAACCAGAAGCAGAGAGAACGTGACACTAGAAATGGCAGGTGGGGGGACGAGAGGGAGGAGCCACGTATAATGGCTGAGGTGGGGAGCTCTTGGCCAGACCCTGATTTTGCACAAATCGGGGAGAGCTTGGAATCTGTTTTTTAAGTTCCTCAGGCAATTCAAACGCACGGGTATCGATTCGGTTTCCATTGCACAGGTACTTAGTCACCGCCAGTAGGACACTCCTACCTGAGAAGTCACACCTCCCATTTGAAACGTTCACATGGGAGACAGCCAGTCTTTTGCTATTGTTGATAGAACAGCAGTCTAAGGCTTTCTGTGTATGTTTCCTTAGGCTAGGTGGCAAGTAGTGGGATTACTAGCCAAAGAGATACTTATCTTGGGGGTTCTTGCTACATATTGCCTTCCAATAGGTTGTGGAAATCTCCAGTGCCATTGGTTCACTGAGTATGTCAGTTTCACCGCGACCTTGCCAGGATTACCATTTTGCACTTTCTCCTAATCCCCTTCTCGCCTTTTTAAATAACGTCTGAAAGTGCCTCGTCTACTTTAATTTGCATTATCTTTTATTCTCGTTAAGATAATCATTGAGATAACGTTTCCATTGCTGTGTTGACTATTTGTTTTCTCTTCTCCCTGAGTTTCCACCAGTAATGCCTCCTCCACACCCCTTCTCATACTATTAAACCTCCCCCCACCCCGAACCCTGAATTTTCAAAAAACACAATAGAGCTTTCAACATTTCCAGTGGCAGCATCCTAAGAATACCCCACCAGCCAAAAAAGCAGCCTTTTTCCATTTTAATTCCACCTCTACCGTAGTGTGTTCCCAGCGGTGTTTTGCATGCAACAACCAACACACATGCTGTCCGGTAACCATGACACTGGTATGTAGCCACACTCTTCAATGGTCATGTAAAAATAAGAAAACTGAAGCCCTGGCCAGTGTGGCTCATTTGGTGGGGCATCGTCCCGGGCATGAAAGATTGCCGGTTCCATTCCCAGTCAGGGCACATGCCTAGGTTGCAAGTTGAGGACTCCATCCCCAGCAGGGTCGTGCAGGAGGCAGCCAATCAATGTGTTGCTCTCACATCGATGTTTCTCTCTCTCCTTCTCTCTAAACATCAATAAAAAAAAATCTTTAAAAAAAATAAGAAAACTGGGTTAAAGAAGATAAAACCAACTGCTTAATTGCAGGACTTCTCAGAGCCTTCAACGTGCCTTTAACAAATGCTCAGCAAACCTCTAAGAGGAAGATGTACCAGGAAAAAAAAACCTTTTCCAAAATGTTTTGCCTGCCATAGAATCCTTGCATGCTGAAGCACCCTGAAGGAATAGTGTCCTGAAGAAGGTCCTTGGAGAAGCCTGCCCAGGCAGAGAGGCCACACCCACGCTAAATTCAGTATGCATTTAGCCTACCCGGGTCAGCATACAGAACTCAGTGTGTTGGAGCAGGGAAAACCACATGGTATCCCGCCATTACTCCATTCCAGACACAGTCACAAGACACAGGCACGTCTTAAGAAATGCTTTGAATAATATATCTGAAAAGTCAGTAAGGATGTTGGAAAACTATTTTACGGTATGAAAAGGAAAGCTACGATGTGGCACTGTGCAAAAGGATCCTCTTTTTGTTTAGAAAAAAAAAAAGGTATACTTTTTGATTATTTGTTTGTCACCTCCAACTCTCATCACCACTAGAATATTAATTTTTGAGGGCAAGGATACCGAATCATAAAGACCATTATAAGTTTGCTTAAGATTTTAGGTTATGTATACATTGATAAACTATTGTGTTTATTACACTGTCATGTTATGCTTTATGTTTTGTTTTTAAATCTGTTTATATTATACTTTTTTGTCCTACCCACAGATACTGTTTACTTAATAATAAAAATTATATATGAAAAAATAGAGATATATATATATGAGGAAATAGAGAAAAATGTCTGAAAAGATATATCAAAATGACAATTGTGGGTTTTTTTTAATGGTGGAATTATATTATTCTTAAAAACATTTGCCTCTCTTTATTAGATGGTGTCTGAGAAGAATGTTTTCGCAATGAGTATGTGTTAGTTTTCTAATCAAGGGGAGAAATAGTTATTTTTATTTTGGGAACAAAAAGAAGTAATAAGGGAAAATAACATTTGAGCATCTAGTGGGCCTCAGGCACTTCAACTATGTGTTAATTTAATCCTTGAAATCATTATTCTCATTTTACAGATAAGGAAACTGAGGTACGAGGCACCTAATGGACTTGCCCGAAATTATAAGGTATGTCGTGGAGCAAGGCTTTTTCCTTAATTGTGGTAAAATATACACAACATAAACTGTACCATTTAACTATTTCTAAGTACACGATTCAGTGGCATTAGTGCATTTACAGTGTTGTGCAACCACCACCACTATCTATTTCCAGAAAATTTTATCATCTCAAACTGAAACTCTGTACCCATGAAACAGTAATTTCCCATCCTCCCTCCCCGCCGCCTCGGGTAACCTCTGTTCTACTCTCTATGACTTTGCCTATTCTAGGTCTCTCATACAATATTTGTCCTTTTGTGTCTGACTTATTTCACTTAGCGTAACGCCTTCACAATGTATTCATGTTGTTCCACTATATAGCTGAATAATATTCCATTGTATGGATAGACCACATTTTGTTTATCCATTCGTCTATTGAAGGACATTTGGCTTCTTTCCGCCTTTTGGCTAATGTGGGTGATGCTGCTATGAACATGATACAAGTATCTGTTTGAATCCTTGCCTTCAGTTATGTAGGGTGTATAGAACTAGTGTGGATTGCTGGGTCATTAGGTAATTCTATATTTAACTTTTTGAGAAATTGCCAAGCTGTTTTCCACAGCATCTGCACCATTTTCCATTTCCTACCAGCAATGCACAAGGTTTCCAAATTTTCCACATCCCCATCAACATTTATTTTCTGTTTTGTTTTGCTTTGTTTTTTAATAGCCATCCTAATGGGCGTGACGTATTATCTCCTCATGGTTTGGGTTTGCATTTCCCTAAGGATAAGTGATGTAGAGTGTCTTGCCATGTGCTTATTGGCCATTGGTATATCTTCTTGGGAGAAATGTCCTTTCCAATCCTTAGCCTACGTTTGAACAGGATTGTTCTGATATTGTTATTGGTGAATTTTAGGTGTCCTTTCTATGTCCTGGATATTAACCCCTTATCAGATATTGTATATGATTTACAAATATTTTCTCTCATTCTGTGGGTTTTCTTTTCACGCTCTTGATAATGTCCTTTGATGAACAAAACTTTCTCATTTTGGTTTTGATTGACCTAAGTCCAATTTATCCATTCCCCTCTTTCCCCTCACCCCCCACCCCCCCTTTTG
Organism: Eptesicus fuscus; assembly: GCF_027574615.1. NCBI lineage: Eukaryota > Metazoa > Chordata > Mammalia > Chiroptera > Vespertilionidae > Eptesicus > Eptesicus fuscus. The sequence continues at coordinate 60,129,251 of NC_072487.1, read as the reverse complement.
CCTGTGTTCTGGTGTCAGAGCCAAGAAATCAGTGTCAAAGTTGGGGATTTCCTTATAAGGCTCGCAGGCCCTATTTTTCAGGGTATGGGAAGCTAGCTAAAGCTGAGTTGGGGAATTGTGACTGATACAGGTGAGGTTTACTTAACAGTGAGGTGTTTCCCATAAGTGCAGATGGACGTAGGTTTGTAACTGTGACGTGGGCCAGGCCTCGGAGGTGGCCTCCATTTTTGGTCCCTCGATGGGAACTCCCTTTGTCAGAGTTTTATAGTTTTCACGTTTAGGACTTCGGTTCACTTTGAGTTAATTTTCATTGACAGTATAACCTCAGGGTCCAACTTCCTTCTCCAGTCGGCCCAGCACCACTTATTACAAACACTGCCCTTTGCTGCTTGGCTGTGTTGGAGCAGAGCTGGAAACCCAGCTGTCAGACACTGAGTGCATGGCTTTTTCATAGTAGAGCGTGTGCCCCAGTTTTCCCCAAAGCAGTCCTCTCTCTCTCCCAGACCCAGCAGGGCTGTCAGAGGCCAGGCCAGGGGAGCTCCGGTGGGCCTCCCAGATGGGAGGAGGAAGGGGAGGAGGAAGAGGAGAAGGCCTGGGGCATTTGCCCCAGGGCAGCCCTGCTTCAGTCAGTCACGCTCCTCCCTCTGGAAGCTGCAGCCACACCTGACCTGCCTGGCTCCAGGACTGCCCAGACCGGTTTGCAGGGTTTCTGTTCACTGGGAGCTGGTTCCCTGTGCACACTGATATTCTCCCTCTCTCTCTCTCTCTCTCTCTCTCTCTCTCTCTCCCTGACTCCAAGAATTCTGTCATCTTCACCAGTGCCCCTGTCATCAGCCCTGCTGAGAGATTATAAATGGGAGAACCACTCGGTCTATTTCCTTCTGCTCTGAGGGCTGGGGAAGGGATGGATTGGAGAGAGAGAGGCTGCAGGGGAAACTGAGGCAGTGGTCCAGGGGATAAAGTAGTGGCTGTGCATCAGTTGGGGTTAGAAGGAGGTTCTGGAAATTTCTAGCGTAGACTGTCATGGTCCGAGGAAGGCCCTGCCCACACCAGGAAAGTCTCCTTGCCACTGCTTTCTGCTCTTCGTCTTAAGATGGAATACTAATCTGATTGGCCGGACTCCAGGGCGACGGTTGGGTCAAGTTTACTTGTGCGTGGGGTCACGGAGCATGAAAAAAAATGGCACACAAGAATGTGATTCTTGCTTTCACCCACACCTACGTATACTTGCCTTTGCTTCTCTAGTCAGCTACTGACCAGAAGGAAGAACCAGGCCCCAGACAAAGGAGAGCTTAGGGAGGGGAAAGGCCCTGAGGCCTTCAGGCAGGCCCTGGGCTCCAGCCGGGCCTCAGCCGGGAGCTCTGACTGCCGGGCAGGCCTGGCAACAACAAAGCACAGCTTGTATCTCCTACCATTTGCCCTTGGTGCCTTGTTCCCTTGGGAATCTCTGGGCCGAGGGAGGTGTGTGGGGGGGGGGGGGGGGGTGGGGGGGGGGGGGGGGGTTGGTGGAGGGTGTCAGGGCAGGGCAGGTCTCCAGTAGCTCCCATCTTAATATCATTAAAAACCCCTGCCTTTATTTCTAACAGTGTCATCCAAAGGGAGACAGGGGCCAGGGGAGAGGGAGATGAAGGGATGAAAGAGAGGGTGGAGTCTGGAAGGTCAGAAACTGGCTCTGGGGAGAAAAGAAGAACAAGGGCCCCTCCCGGTGAGTCAGGGCGGGTGGCAGCTGGCGTGGCTGCAGGGAAGGGCCGGGGTTTCAGTAAGGAGAGGGCACCGGGGGAGGGAAGGAGGCCTAGCCAAGGAGCTGTGGCATGCGGGTTCCCATCCTGGCCTGCCCTGCTGCTTACCAGCCCTGTCACCCGGGGCAAGTCCCACAACTCCTGCGAGCCCCCGTTTCCTTGGCTGTGGGCACCTGGGCCACGCCGCCTCCCAGCCAGGGTTGTCAGGCAGGGTAATTACATGTGGTCATGTCTGTGGCAGCACTTCATAAACCAGCAGCCTCCGCACAGCATCCAGCAGTGTTATCCTTTCTATTATTCCCTTGGGAATGAGAAGCAGGTGCCTCCGAGAAGCATGTGTCAGTTCTCAGCTCCACCCGCTCCTCTCTGTCCAGCCTTCCCTCCAGCTTCAGAAAATGCCGTTGACTCCTCCCCCACCCAAATACTCTCTCTGGTTGCTCCCTGGTGCCCCCTCATCCCTTTGGATTCTCCCTTTCCACAGGCTTCTTCCTTTCCCCCCCCCCCCCCCCCGCTGCCTTTGGATTGGCCTCCCCAATATTAACATCAGAGCCATGGCCCTCAAACCTTTGCTTGGTCCCCTTGCCCTTCTAGCTACTGCCCGATCCCATCCTTCTTCCAGCCTTGTACTTGTACAGGGTTTGGCAGTTTATAAAGCTTTGTTCCTTTTTTTGTTTGTTTGTTTGCCTCAATTGCCTGTTGTGTCATATCACTATCATAGCAAAGCTTTGAGGTTATAGTGCTCACCCATTTTACAGATGAGAAGAGTAAGTCTCAGAGTAGACTGCAGCAGAAGCCCCATGCTCTTTCTTTGCTCACTCACTGTCTCCCTTTGATGCTGCGCTTTCAGGGTCAGTGGTCTGGATCTACCATCTCCATTTCCCTGCCTGCATTTTCTCTTAACCCCATGTAGTCATTGTCCCCTCTTTAAGATCGCCACGGCCCACCTCCTCCCCAGCGAGCCCACTCTTGAGGCCCCTCCCAGGGCCCTCAGACCCAGACCACCTTCTCTCAAAACCTTCGTGGCAAGCACCTGACTCTACCCACTGCCTTCTCTTGCCTTGGCTCGGACTAGGACTTGAGGTCTACCACAGAGAAAGAGGTGTGTCCGGGTCTGTGCACCTTGGTTTGGCAAGGTTAACCCAGGTGAGTCACGGGACCCTCACCTTGGAATGTGCTTCCGCTCTGAGTTATGGCAGGTTTTCAAAAGCACATTCCACGACCAGCAGCAGCCCAGCCGCTAAGGGCTTTACTCGAAAGAACAATGTACCTGGGTTTTGACCAACTTGGCAGAAGACGGGTTTTCGATTTGATGGCAAATAGGATCAGGGCTGTCATACCTTGTGACTTGGCTGGACGTGGGAAAGTTCATGTTGGCAGTTTGGGACAGAGCAAAAGGAACTAGTCCTGCCCAATAGGTGTGGAGCAAGGACGAGGGACATGAAGCCAGCTATAGGTAATGGGGGTGATGTCTAGTCCTGTGTTGTCCAATCGTGACCACTAAACATAGGTAGCTATTTAAGTAATTAAAATTAAATACTTGGTCCTTTGGTTGCACTAAAGTGCTCAATAGTCACCTGTGGCTAGTGGCTGCCATATTAGGTAGCACAGATATAGGATGTTTCCAATCATTCCAGAAAGTGCCATTGGACGGCACTGATTTTAGACCAGTGGATAGAAAAGAATACTAGTAAAAGGTAAGCAGTTGACTCAGAGAGAGTAAGAGACAGAAAAGCGCCTCAGGAATGGCTGGGAAGAGGGGGTGGCATCAGAGAGGAGGCAGGGAGGCAGCAGGGGGCAGCCCTATAAAAATGTCCCCCTCCACTCTCTGTGCGCATCTGCAGTGTAAATGTTAGGGCAATCGTATTTCTCCAAAGTGTATGCACATCCTTCAGGGAAGAAATGAGTCCTCGGGTAGGAAGCCCATGCTAGGGCTGGCATCGGGAAAGTGGGGGACACTCCTGTTTCCAGATATTGATCTCTTGAGTCTAGGCAGAGGGCTGGAGAACAAATGTTTGGAACGGGGAGCTAGAGAGTAGGTGCAGAGGAGGAAGTCAGAAATATGACCTGGAACAGGGGGAAAAGATTGGCTAAAAATTTAAATTTGGGACTCAGTTGTAGTCACCAAAATGTCCTTCTATTATTGCCACTTCTGAATCTGCAAGTTTAGATGACTTATTAACTCTCCATTTATTTCTGTACAATTTGGTGAGGAGCATTGCTTTGCTGATTTTTTTTACTTGAAAATGAATCCTTTAAGCCATGAAAAAACAAAAATGAGTGCCTATTCAAAACAATGCTTATACCCTGTGCTCAGCAAAGAGACCTGGAGAATCTCCACTCTAAACGTATTCACTCCTTAAATTGTAAATTCCAGGGAGTAGCTTCAGGCACGGCTGGATCCAGGCAGTCAAAATGAAATTGTCATCAGAAAGTTATGTCTCTCTCATGCTTGCCTCGGCTTCTCTGTGTGTTGCTGTCATCCTCAGGCTTTCTCCAGGTGGTGTCAAGGTGGGCCCGCAGCAAGGAGCTCCAGGCTTAATACTGTTGGTTCCCAATAGTTTCTTCAAGAGTTGCATCAGCCTGGCATGAGTTACTGCCCACTCTTGAGCCAGCAACAGGTATCTGGGAAATGCAAGGCTCTCATTAGCCAGGCCTGATCATGTGCCATACCTGAAACACTACTGGACAGCTTCACCTACCATTGGGGTTCTTTTTTTCTTCCTCTTTCTTTTTAAAAAATAGTGTATTGACTTTTAGGGAGACAGCAAGGGAGAGGGAGAGAGAGAAACACTGATAAGAGAGAAACATGGATCAGCTACCTCCTGCATGCCCCCTACCCAGGACTGAGCCCGAAACATGGGCATGTGCCCTTGACTGGGATTGAACTAGCAACCTCCTGGTGCATGGAACGATGCTCAACCAACTGAGCCCCACCAGCCAACGCTACCACTGGGCTTCTGAGTGGTGGTGGAGTAGTTCTGCATAGTAACCCAAACCCTGTAACCCAAAGAAGGAAAGTGGATGCTAGGCTGGCAGACAGCTCTAACGCAGTCTTTAACTAGTAATAGTTATTGTGAAACAATCGCAGGAAGGTTCAATCAACATGTTTTTCCTATTGTGGTAAAACTGGTATACAACATGGTATATACTTCGGGTGTACATTATAATTCAATATTTGTATACACTACATAATGATCATCACTGTAAGTCTAATTATCCTCCATCGCCGTACAATTGATCCCCTTCACCCATGTTTGCCTGCTCCCAGGAGCCTATGCTTATTGGAAGTGTAGGAAAGGCTTTGTGGTACATAGTAAGGTCTCAATAAACGTTTATGGGAAGAACAATTCACAGGGGAGTAAATAGGAACATACATTAAAGTGTAATGTCGTTCTAAGGGAAAAGAAAAGGAGTCAGAATGAGGGCACACTTTTATTGAGTCTAGGAAATGAGCCAGGAAACCAAGGGTCGGGATAAATGGCACATTTCTGAAAGGAGTTCCCTAGAGACAGCAAGGGCTGTTTAATTAACATGTAAAACTACATTACTCTGGAGGAGGGCGTGCGTAAGGAACTCTCTCCAAGGTTTGCTGATGACACAAAGCTCTGGAGCAGTGATGGGAGGCACGGTGGGAAGTTCCCATGAAGCTGAGGAGGTGGGGAAGGAAGTGGTAGCCGAGGAGAAGGCAAGAGGTGACTTTAGAGATGTAATTCCAAACATTGCTTGTGAAGTTGAGGAAATCAAGCTATACAGTACTTCTGACCAAGGAAAAGGCCTGGTATTTAATGTAGACCGTTTCTTGAGAACTTCAGCCCAGGATGGTTCAAGACAAAAACACAGGTGAAATACTGGGGGCTCTGAATTACAGTTTGTGGACCAAAAGGCCCATAAAAGAATGATGTACTAACAGGCATGTGTGCACTCCTGGCCCATTGATACTGAGCAGGGAGGTCTGAGAACTGGCAATTCAAAAATTTGAAGGGCTGGTTAGAGAGCTCAGGTAACAGGGTTAGGGACTTTTAGGTCAAAAAGGCTAAGATGAAAGTACATAACACTGTGAGCAGACAACATGCGAATCTGAAAATTCTGAGATTGAATCTGGGTGACATGAAATTTAATCAAAGGAAGGCCTGAGCCTGACCTGTGTGACTTGATTGAGCGTTGTCCCTTGCACGGAGAAGTCACCAGTTCGCTCCTGGGTCAGGGCACATGCCCGGGTTTTGGGCTCGATCTTAGTAGGGGCATGCAGGAGGATCCATGTTTCTCTCTCTTATCGATGTCTCTCTCTCACCTTCTCTTTTCCTCTCTCTTTAAAATCAATAAAAACTTTTTTTTTAAAAAAAGGAAGGCCTGACCCTTTGTTTCTCCTCAGTGTGGTGGAGAAAAGAGTGCTTAAATCAATATTGTGATGAGGATGAAATGATGTCAGTTAGGTGACAGTGTCTGACACAGAGGAGGTACAGGTAAAACTAAAGCAATCTGGCGTCCCCAGGTGATTCGTGATGATGTGATACTGTCCGGAGCACACGGGATCTGGCATCGGGAGACATGGGTTTGAGTGCTGGCTCCACTCCAATCTTCATTTTCCCCATCTCTAAAAGGCAACCACAAGCCCTATCCCACTGAGCCGTTAGCACATGGAAATGAGACCCTGCGCTCATTCAACAAGCATTTATTAAATGCTTACTTACCAGACTGCATGCTAGGTGCTGGGTGAGGATATAATAATGAGAAGAAAAGGTTCTGTCCTTAGGCTGTGTTCCTTCTGGAATATCTGTGTTCCTTCTGTTCCTTACCTTTTCTAACTTCTTAGGAGCTGCCCACATTCCTTGGTTCCTGGATGCATCCATTGCTCTCCTATTGCCATTGCCAATCACCTCTTACTCTGACCCTTCTACCTCCCACTTGTAAGGGCCCTTGTGATTATTTTGGGCCCACCCAGATAATCCAGGGTAAGTCTCCCCACCTCAACCCCCTTAATTTAATCACGTTCCTTTTGCTATGTAAAGTTCTGGGGATTGAGATGTGGACATCTTTATTCACTCTACCAGAGCACTCCTGGGCTGTGTAGTAGGACATGGGTTACCCTTAGACCCAGGAAGCATGTTGGGCTTCCTCTGAATACCACCTTGCTGATGGTATCCTATTGTGCCAAGTCTTGTGGGGAGGGGAGCAAAGTGGGTATCTAAAGGCTGATTGGAGATGCCCCCTCAGAGTTAACTGTCATACATTAGACTCCTGTAGAGTCATAAAGGGAACACTCAGCAACAAGTGAGGATACTGGCTGCTGCCATTCAGGAACTCTGAGACCTCGGGCAAGGATCTTACTTGTCTAAGCTCCAAGCCACACCTAAATCAATAGGGATAAATAGAACTACCTAGAAGGGTTGGAGTGAGGATTAATGAAAATATCATCCATGAAATCACCTAAGACAGTACCTGATCCTCAATAAATATCTTTTTTTTTTTTTGAGGGGGTGTGTGCTTCCTGAATTCACCCCTCCCTCTTTCTCTGTCCCTTTTCCTGTGGCCACTGCCCCTGTCCAGGCCTCTTGGAAACCTTCATGGCTTGCCCATCAGGCCACATGCCTCAGCCTGGCAGTAGTTAGGAGCAACAGCTTTGAAGTCCTGCACAGGAGTCCCTGTTAACCATGGAATCTGGAGCAAGGCTTTTAAGCTCTCTAAGCTTCGATTTCCTCCTTTGTCCAGTGGGGATCAAATCGTCTATTGAACCAGGCTGTCCTGAGGATTAAGTGAGATGATGAATGGAAAGGGTTTAGCACAGTGTCAGGCACACAAAAAAAGTAGTCTTCTTCATCTCAAGAGGCCTGACCTCCTTTACATTCCTTCCAGCAACACTGGACAAACCCTTCTCCCTGAAGCAGGCCTTGGACGTGTACACCGGAGGGGCACCTCTGCTGTTCCCAGCGAGTCCTATACTATTCTTTCTCGAGCCTCAGTTCTACTTTGCTTCCCAGTCATTTGTTCAGCCTTTACTAGCCTTCTGGGTTATGGCTATTTTTGCAGGCCTCTGAGTCAATACTGGACACGAGTTCCTTGAGGACAGGAGTTTCTCTGTGTAGTACGTTGCAGAAGTACTCCCTCTCCTTGCCCAGCCTCAGTTTCCTTATTTGGAATGATCCCATTGGACTGCAATGGCTGAAAGGGCCCTAACAGCTCTGAGATCTTAAAATGACCAAACTTAATCAAGTAGCAGGGATCTTGTAGATTACATGGTCCACCCCGCTCCTTTTCCAGAGGGGAAACTGAGGGTCAGGAGGGCCTCCACTTTAATGCTCTCTCAGGCCTCGGGGCCAGGCTTCCGGTGGGCATACAGCCCAGTTTTCCTGGCCGTGCAAGGGGAGACTCTCAGGCGTCTCCAGGGCTCGGGGCGCCGGAAACACGTGTGTGCTCACCTACGTGTACACACGTGAGCACACCTACAGCTGCAGGGGACCCTCGGGCCGGCAGGGGGCAGCAGAGACTCGGTTTGCGGTTACCGGGCGCAGCCCCGAGGGAGGAGGGTGTGCTGCAGTCCGGGCGGCGGTGGTGGGAGCTGGAGGTGCAGCCTCCCAGGTGGGAGGCGGGGGCTGCGGGCGCAGGAAAAGGCGCCTGGGGAGCGGGCGCTCAGCGGGGCCTCCTCCGGCCCCGGGCGCGGCACGGCGAGGGGGAGTGAGCGCGCCGGGAGCACGCAGGCGCCCTGCTCCGGCTGGCCCTTGGCCGACGCGCGGCGCGGGAGCACCCGCAGCCCGCCCCACGCCCCCCGCAGCCCCGGGCCCCCGCGGCCGGCCGTCGGGAGCGGCCCCCTCAGCAGTGAGCGCAGGCCGGCGGCCGGGAGAGTCCGCGGCGACAGCGGCGGGACGGCTACGGGGCCGCCCCAGCGCGCCCTCCCGCCCGCGGCCACTCGCAGTCGGCGCTGGCCCGGCCCGCGCGCCCCGCAGGCAGCCGGAGCGCGGCCTCGGCCTCCCCGGGAGCGTGCCCAGGGCCGCAGCCCGCGGGAGGAGGCGCCGGCAGCCGGCGGGCGCTGACGGCGTCGCGGGGTGCTCCCGGGCGGCGGCGCGGCGGCGGCGGCGGCAGCGCCAGGGGCGGAGGCAGGGGGCGCCCCCAGCCAGGATGCTGCGGTTCCTACGCCGGACCTTTGGCCGCCGCTCCATGCAGCTCTACGCGCGGGGCGCGGCAGGGCGCGGGGCCGCCGGGCTGGGGGACGAGCGCGACGGGGGGCCGCGGGGGGGCCCGGCCGCCGCCGCCGCCTCCTCGCCGCTGCCCGCCGCGCCCGGGGGCAGCGTGTTCCCGGCCGGCGGAGGACCCCTGCTCACGGGCGGCGCGGCCGTGCACATCTCCGCCGCCGGCGCTGCCAAGGCCACCCTCTACTGCCGCGTCTTCCTGCTGGACGGGACCGAAGTGAGCGTGGACCTGCCGGTGAGTGACGGGACGGGACCGGGCTGGGCACGGGCACCCCGCGCCCCTTGGGGCAGCCCCCCTCCTCCTGTTTTTTCCACTCTGGCGCGCTCCCCTTGCACCTTTCCGGGGATCCCCTCCCCCTTCTCCTGAGAGTACTCCTTAACCCTGGTTCCCTCTAGAGCCACCCCGTCCCAGTCCTGGGGCCCCCATCCCTGGCCCGCGCCCCCTCTTTGGCACATTGCCTTGCTGGCTTACACCTTCTCTGGCTCCCACCTCGTCCTTTGGGGCTCATCCCCTTCCCAGCGCACCCACTGCCCGAGTCCCCAGTCCCCGCCCCCTGGCGCCGGTGACAGGTGTTCCCCTCCGTCCCCCAGATTCCAGCGGGGCCTGGATTACTGGTTAGAAAATGTCAAAGTGATGCGGTGCTGCCCTGGCGTGGCCCGCTTGCCACCCCCCACCCCCACCCCACCCCCCAAAGTCGCCACCAGGCCTTAGTGAACCGGCAGGGAGGAGAAGCTCGCACGCTTGCTGCCCTGCCCGGCAGGTGCCAAATTCTGGAGGGAGTCCGGGGACCATTTCTGCTCTCTCCCGATCCCCTCTCAGTGTTCCCCCCCACCCCACCGGACCCCACCCTCCCCAGGAGCCCCTTCAGGCTCGCCTCCTCGCAGGGGGTTGGGCGACTTGGGAGCTAACTCTAGAATCCACTCTCTCGGACCCGGCCAACTTGGAGCTGGCGGAGCCCTGGCTGGGGCGCTGGGAGCCGGCCCCGGGGCGCCCACGGGGTCTGGCGCGCCGGACTTCGCCGGGGTCTCCGTGCGTGGGGCCGCCGAGGCACCCGCGGGCGGCGGCGGCGCCCCGGCCTGAGTCCCCGGCCACCCGCCCACAGGTGGTTGCACCCCGCCTCCCTCCAGGAGGGAGCTAGGCCGGCGCTGCTCTCCGCGCCCGGGCGTCGGGCTACCCACGCGGCTCTGTAGCCCAGGGGCCCGATCGGATCAGATCAAATCTGCACGTTAAAGGGGCGCCTCCTGTGCACCGGGGCGCTGCGGCCGATGGTGCCTTTGGGGATCTTTGGGTGTGACCGAGGACAGGGCAGTGATTGAGCTTCAGATGAATATTACAGACCATCTCGAGGGTTTCAAGGGAGAAAAATAACACTCCCGGACTTGCAAAAAAAAACCAAAAACGCATTTAGGCCTTTCCGGGTGGGAGAAAATCGTTGGACTTCGCCAGAGAACTAGGAACATGTAAGGGTTTTAGATGGGAAAATCAGAGTCTGCCTGGCTTGTGGTTTAGTGCTTCCCTCTATAGGTTTAATTTTGAGACAGTTTCAATTTATGGCAGTTTTATTTTTTATGGCTCGTAGTGCTCTCCATAGGGTATCATTTTGTTATGATAATACCCTTTTATTTATTTTTTTATTTTTTACTCATGGACAAGGAGCCAACATTCCGGTGCTTTAGAGCTGTTGTTTAAAATAGCATTAAAATGTTGCTGCCGCCCAGGATTGAGGCTCCTTCGTTCTTATTTAGCTGGGAAAGGAGGCCTGAAGAGCGGGGAGGAGTGCCGAGGGAGCAGGCTGCCTCTGGAGTGGGCAGCTTGTGTGTGGAGAGGATGTGGCGCATTTTGCCTCTCTGCTCTGGGAGAGGAATGCTCTCCTTGGGAACTTCCCTGGAGGTGGTTGGTTTGGAAAACCTATTGCTTCTGTCAGGTTTGCGCGGCAGGCTTCAGTGGTGTTTCTGGGGGTGAATGATGCCAGCTGAGTAAAGTGCATTCGTGGCGAATAAACCTGAACAGGTCCGGGCAGGAATGCTGACTTACTACACCTGGTGGAGCCCTTGAGGTGGTGGGGGTGAGGGTAGTTTGCACCCGGAAAGCTTTCTTCACTTTATAAAAGGCTATTTGGCAGAAGCATTCGCCAGGGTTTCTTATGATGGCAGATGTTGCGATGCTTTAGGATGTGATTTAGTGAACCCCAAATTTTATTTACAGACACACACACACACACACACACACACACACACACACTGTCCAAAGGCAAATAAAAAGCAAATCCTGGCTTTTGTCATGTTAGGCAGCTGGAGTGCAGGAAGGATGAAGAAAAACCACCAGTGAGCACGGCTCACCGGTTTAAAGATTTATTACACATCAGAACGGCATCACCGTCTCCTACGCTAGTCTTCCCAGATCAGAGTTTTAGTTCTTGTAATTCATTCTCGGAGTTGCGTGGCTAGCGCCAGGCAGCCAGCTCCCCAGGAACTTGTAGCACAGGTGCTCCTTCCTCAGACCCTTTTCACCAAGCTTTTTTATGCTGTCGGGTTTTTTTTTGGCATTGGGCCCCATTATTCTCTTCTGCATCCCTGGATTTGTACCACTTCCTGGGCTCTGGTGTTGCATGGCTGCCTGGCGCACAGATAGGATTTACCTTTGACCGCCATACCCCTAACCTGGATTTTCTGTCTCCAGCCACTTCCATGGGTACTTGCCAAGCTAACGATGGCTCCTTTGTAATAAAAACCCTCTGGTGGTGTTAGCTTCAAGAATGTCTTTGTTAAGCACACTAAAAGTGGTTACGCATTGGCACAAGCCATGTTTTTTTTTTAGCCCTGGTCTCTGGACACCTGTGTTCTGAAATCGCCTCGAATGCAGCACCCACCTCAGTGTGATTGGGCACCTCAGTGTTCATTCAGTGCAGTCAACATTTAGTGGGTGTCTCCAGTGTGCCCAGCGCTGAGCTGTCGACGGAAAGGTGAATGAGAGGTGGCCTTGGGGCTCTTGGGAAACATGTCATTTTATCCTAAGCGATGCTAGGTGATATGACAGGCTCACCCAGAGAGGGTGCTGGGGATGGACAGCCTGGGGGAATTGGGAAAACTTCCTGGAGACTTTGACACTTAAGATGATAGCATCTCCAACCCAGTGTCCCTCGTGCATTTTTAGAATACCATTCTTAGTATGTCAAGTTAACTTCTTGGCCATGCCGCAGCCCAATTGTTATGTCTAATAAGGGAAGAAGCCACTGTATGGTCTTCTCCAGGGATCCTCTCCTGACGGGGCCTGGAGCCCCTTGTCTGGTGGTGGGCTTCGGCCCTTAGCACACCTGTGTGTTCTTAACCTTTGCTGTGGGTAGTCGCTGGTTTCTCAGTCCTTGCTATGATGTGAATTAAAGGATATATATATGTGTGTGTATATATATATATCCTCACCCTAGGATATTTTTCCATTGATTTTTAGAAAGAGTGGAAGAGAGAGGAAAAGACAGAAAGAAATATCGATGTGAGAGAAACACATCAATTGGTTGCCTCCTGCATGTGCCCTGACCAGGGCCGGGGCTGGGGAGGAGCCTTGCAACTGAGGTTTGTGCCCTTGGCCTGAATCGAACCTGGGACCCTTTGGTCCACAGGCTAACGCTCCATCCATCCACTGAGCCAACTCAGCTAGGGCTCGAGGATATTTTTTAAACATCCATCTGACATGCAGTCCAACGTGGGTTAGCTTTAAAAATCAGCTTCCTGGGGAGTCCTGGGCTCACCCTACCGACCAGAGTGCCGCTCAGAGCCATTCCCCTTCAGAAAACCTTGCCTTGGAAGATGCCCCTCTCTCGTTAGCCCAGCCCTCGGGTGCGGTCTGGTCAGCAGGGCAGGACTCCCTCAGCTTGCCCTAGACGCGGTCCTTCTATTAATGCAGCTGAAGAACCCATTCGTGTGCTTGGCAGCGGCACCCACTGTTGACTCATATTAGCGCTCTGTTGACTAAATCCCTGGCATCGCTTTTGCTCGTGCGGCTGTTGCTCAGCCCCGTCTCCCCCCTCCCCTGCGTGCACAGTCTCCTAGCAGCTCTCTGTGGAAAGCTGTGAGGATGTGTGGCTGGCTGGTTAGCACTCCCACTATGCCCTGGAGGGCACGGCTCTGTTTGGCCGGTATTGCATTCGGCGCAATCGCTTCCATTGTCTCTGGAGCTCTACGTGGACTCATTGTGGTGCAGTGCAAACATGGAGAGTTTCAGGGTTAGCAGAGCCATGGTTGAGTCTTGTGGCTGCCTGGGCAGCCTCGGGCAACGTAAGCTCTCTGAGCCCTGATTTTCTGGTCTTTAAAAGGGGGGGTGATGGGAGGATGATATGACAAGAAGGATACAAACAACCTCAGTAAATGGCAGGGTGCTGACGGGTTGCTGGGAGGTTGTAACCTTATGTCTCATGCCTTCTCTTTGGCCCATGGGAAGGGTTTGGAAATTTTTCTAGTAATGAACATTAAAGAAAAAAATATATAACTGTGCCGGGAAGCATAAACATTGCTTGGTTCTCCTTTAGTGGATATTGAAAGTTGGATGTAGTAGGAGAGATGGTTTTAAAAATTTCACTTTGGATGAGAAAAGAATGCCCTCCCCACCCCCACCCCCAAACAGAAAAATGCAGGTTCTTGGGATTTTAGGACTGGAACTTCTGATCTAACAAAACCTACATGCTACAACATGAAGATCAGATCAGACGTCTACTTTGGAGTTGAAAGGGACCCTAGGTGCACATACTCCACCCATTCTGTAGATGGGAAACCGAGGCCTGTGACTATAAAGTGACTTACCTTTAGCTACTCAGTGAAGAGCTGGAATGGGCTACTTTGGGAACCCTAATTGTCTAGTATAGGGTCAGTGGTGGTAAGGCAGTCTGATCCCTAGTCCTAATACAGGATCATGGCAGGGAGTTAGTCCCTGGCAGTTTCAAGTAGGACACATTCCCCAAACAATGGTAAACCCCAGCACTTCTTCAACGTCAGTGTCCTCGAAGTTCACTTGGGATTTTTTCCCCTCTGGTTTACAATTCTCAGAATTTCTGATCCTGTGGTTCAGAAAGCCGGACTTTTAACAAGAACCCCGGGTGATTCTGATGAAGGCGGTCCCTTCACACCCTGTGAAAAACCCTGGCTCTAGAACTGTGCGAACAGAGGGCAGCCCCATTATTTGGTAAACACTGCTGTAGGCATTGGGGATGGGGGTTGGCCATCTTTGGGCTGGAGGTTGTGAGCACCACACCTGAGCTCTAGGGAGCCCATTTTGGCCACTGCGGAGTGGAGGCTGGGCTGGAGGAGGGACTCACTTATGCTGCTGCAGCAGCCCAGGTGTGGGGTGATGAGGGCCTGGCCAGGACAAGGGGCAGAGTGCCAGAGCAGTTTGCAGGTGGAGTTAATTGGGTGTATGGGGGAGGGGGAGGGCGGAGGCCTGCCGGAGTCTAGCTTGGAGGGCAAGGGTAGCTTCATCTCAGTGGTGGGGAGAAATAGGGCAACATGTAAGACACCCCAGGAAATAGGAGAAGACAGCTCCTCATTCCGCCCTCTCCCAAGGTTCTGGCTGCTATGGGCACCTTGCCTTATCCAGGTTTCTGAGTGGCTTCCTGTTTCCTGTCCCTGTGAGCAAAGGTGTTGGCTCAAGATGGCCTAACAGTACTTAAACACCCCCCACCACCACCCCCCGCTCCAGACCATGACTGAGACCATGGGGAGGGAGCTTTGGATATCTCTATGGGTCCTGAGTTTGTGTACTTTTTAAAAATACCTTGTTTTAGAAGAAGGTTTGGGGGAGTGGATGGTGAACATCCTTCCCAAATGGGATATAGGTATCATATCTAACTCTGTTTCCACACCTCTGGAGAGTCAGTGTTCATATGCAGTGGGGGCAGGGGAGGGAGGTCTGTGCCAGGCACATGACCCTGCACCGGTCCAGAACTGAACAAATAGTAACTTGCTAAGCACTTTCACGTGCATAATCTCCTAATCTCTCTGAGTTCTGTCTCGAACACACCGCCGTGGGTGAAGGCATGGGTCTGTTTAATTTTGAAATAGCAACAGGCGAGGGCAAGTAGAACTTCCCCTTACATTCTTGCCCAGGGACTTAGGAAAAAATTCACTGCATAACCACAGAAATCCGCCACCCACAATTTGTCCTCTCCAGGCCTGGCTCCCCGCCTGCCTCCTCCACTCCGCCTGGGTGGAGTGTTCTCTGCGAAGGCACCTGGTCCGTCTGCACACCGGTTTCCTCCTCGGGCCCTGGCAGCTGCCTGCGGCCAGGGTCAGCTGCTGACCCCTCCTTGTGGGTTGTTTTTTTTCAGGTTGGCGTGCACTTTCCTCCCTCACTTTCACTTCACACTAGAACATGTTTCAAGCAGAAGGATTAGGGAATGTAGAGAAGCAAGAGAAGTTAAAACATCTGAAATCTCGTCAGAGATAACCACTGTTAAAATTGTGGTGTGTATCCATCTGTACCTTTTCTTTCTGCTTTTAGATATAAACGTGCGTTTCAAATGGTGGATGTGTATGGGTTGTCGAACATCGCTCCCCGCCCCCCGCACCCCTCCAGCACAATTGAATAGGAACCATATGGAGACCCTGTGTCCCTTTGCCCTCTCACTCCTTTACATTCCCTAGGACAGTGGTCGGCAAACTGCGGCTCGCGAGCCACATGCGGCTCTTTGGCCTCTTGAGTGTGGCTCTTCCACAAAATACCACGGGCGGGCGCGCACATACAGTGCGATTGAAACTTCGTGGCCCATGCGCAGAAGTGGGTTTTCGGCTCTCAACAGAAATTTCAATCGTTGTACTGCTGATATTTGGCTCTGTTGACTAATGAGTTTGCCGACCACTGCCCCAGGACCCTTAGCTGGGACTGGGCCTTTTAGCTGTGTGCCCTGCTGCCCTGCTGGGGGAGACGCAAGCCCCCCTTCCTCGGAGCCCCTCCCTGCAATCACCTCTGCTTTCTGGCAGGATGAAGGTCCTGTTGATGTGGCCACAAAGTCACCTTGCAGCTGAGGGCTTGTGTTCTGAACATATGATTTGGGTGGTCACCACTGCACTGTGCTCTCCTGTGGGGCCGTTGGGGCAGAGGAACCAGCAGGGGCCAATGTATGGAGCAACATGGGAGCCAGAAAACCCCCTTCCCAAGGCCCTGGCTCCTTGGGTAGGGGACATGATGAGCCCTGGCTGCGACCCTGAATTTAAAGATGTGAATGAGGGGACTTGGAAGAACAGGAGTGTCTCTAGTGTTCGGTAAGGGCCGAGGCTTCTTGAACAAGGAAGCTACCCAAGTCCTGGGCTGAGTGTTTCAATGATTGTCTTGTTGAATCATCTCACAAACTCCCTTGGTGGTTACCATAGTTACCCTGATTTGTAGAGAGGAGAAGCGGGTTTAGCAGACAGGTTAAGGAACTTGCCCAGGTCACATGCTGGCTAGTAAAGGTGTACTGGCCTCAAGCTCCACAGTCTGGCCGGAGGGGATCTGTGGCCGGGGGAAGATGCTCCTGCTGTCAGAGTGGGGTGGGGCTGAGCCTGCCCCTTGACACCCCTCCCCCAACCCCACCCCCACCCCGAAGTGGGCCTAAGGTCTCCAACCTGAGAATGTAGGTTCGCCCAGAGTGCATTCTGGTCTGATGGCCATAATTCTTCAACGCTGAGGTCAGAAGTGGGCTGTGTTTTTCAAAGTGCTTAATAGAACTACGTGAAAATCATCCCAACGAGAAGCATTTGACAGATTCCCATTTTGCTGCATAGTGACTGGTTAGTTTCACTTTGTTCCCTAAATCTGGGTGCTTTTGTCGACATGTATAAGCACGGTATATGTCCTCTTATTCCCCCTCTCATCCAAGCCTTTGTGACGCACTTCTCACCAGTCGGTTGCCCTCTTTTGTGCTTATTCTGATTTATTTAGATTCACCCCTGATTCTGTGTGTTTGTGTGTGTGTGTGAGTGAGGCATGACTAATCTTTATCTCTGCTTGTCTCTTGGGGCTGTTGGCGGTTGTACCTCCAAGGCCAGTAGAATCTGTGTTACTTCCCTTAATTGCCACCGTCTGGGAAGGTATTATTATCCTCCTTATGCATGGTCTCACAGGTGGCCTTGGGCCACTCGGCTAGTTAGGTTCCCTGACTCATCTTCCAGTGCTCTTTCCCCCACCCCATGCCGTGCACACCCAGCCTTCCTGTCTGCCCTGTGTGTGCTCCTTGGAACTCCCTGGGAAGGACAGAATCCTAATGATTCTGCAGACCCCAATTTCATATAACACCCCTTTCCCTCCCCCATCTTCCCTGAACTCTGCCTTTCAGCCTCTTGGCATCTGGGCTCTGCCTACCGTTTCTCAGCATTTTTATTTTCGCCGGTTCTTTTCCCCCAAGTCATAGCTGGCTGAGTGCCCTGCCTTTCCTTTTTGAAATCAAGAACTGGAAAGTGATATCCCAAGGGCCTGGGCTACCCGTGGGATCATCCAGCGCTTCCTTGTTTCCCAGCACTGAGCTCGGGCCCAGGGTCCCAGGGTCCCAGGGCCCCAGGGCCCCAGGGGTGGGATTGTCCATGCTGCAGGCCTGGAGGATGAGGACGACCTGGTTCCGCAGGTGCCTGCAGAGTCAGCATCGCTCAGCTCGGTGGGTCTCCAGCCTACCTGGTCCGTGATCTGAATGTTGTCCGTATCTACCTTACGGGTGCTCAGGCAGGCGAGGTAGGCCTGACAGTACCTCTCCCTTATCCCACCTGCTGTCTTGTTCAGCTGCACCTGTCTTGAATTATGGATCTTTTTATTTATTATTATTGATTTCAGAGAGAGGAAGGGAGAGGAGAGGGAGAGAAATATCAAGGATGAGAGAGAACCACTGATCAGCTGCCTCCTGCATGCCCCACACTGGGGTTGGAGCCTGCAACCCGGGTATGTGCCCTGACCAGGAGTCAGACTGTGACCTACTGGTTCATGGGTTGATGTGAATCATGGATTTTTTAAAATTGTGGTAAAATGTAACAGAATTTACCATTTTATTTTATTTATTTTTATTTTTTTAAAAATATATTTTATTGATTTTTTACAGAGAGGAAGGGAGAGGGATAGAGAGTCAGAAACATCAATGAGAGAGAAACATCGATCAGCTGCCTCCTGCACACCTCCCACTGGAGATGTGCCCGCAACCAAGGTACATGCCCTTGACCGGAATCGAACCCGGGACTCTTCAGTCCGCAGGCCGACGCTCTATCCACTGAGCCAAACCGATCAGGGCGAGAATTTACCATTTTAATGTGTACAGTTCAGTGGCATGAAGGATATTTGTATTGTTGGGCAGCCAGCATCACCATCCATCTCTAGAACTTTTACATCTTCCCAAACTGAAACTCTGTGCCCATTGACCACTAACTCCCCACTCCTCCCTCCCCCCAGCCCCTGGCAACCACCAATTCTACTTCCTGTGTCTATGAACTGGACTATTCCAGGTACCTCCTATAAGTGGGATCACGCAGTACTTCTGAATTTACATCTGGTCTCTTTCACTTCGCACAATGTCTTCAAGGTTCGTCCATGTTATAGCTCGTGTCAGAATGTCAGGCCTTGTTTATGACTGAATAGTATCCCAGAGTATGTATATATACCACACTTTATTCACCCATTTATCTGAGATACGGGTTTCTGTGCTGATCCGGGCCTTCCTAACTCAATCCTGCCCATTCATTAGTGGCACTGCCATTGGGGACGTGGATGTCCCCAGTCCTTCCCTTCTGGTTTTGTTCTTGCCATGCTGGCATCTCTCCCCTGGGACTGTTGTGCTTCATGCCCATCTCCCTCCCAGGTTATCTGGTCTTAGTTCCCCCCCTTACATTTTCGTCTGAGTGTCTCAGTGTTGTTAGCAAGTCTTCTGTCTAGCACATTCTCTAAATGTTTTCATGATGAAATATAAATACAAAAGAGTGTCTATAACACGAAGAGTGCACAGAAAATTAATATAATGAACATTCATGTTCCCACTACCCAGCTTAAAAACGAAGATATGCTGTTAACCTCCGCCCCCCCCCACCCCCCCGGGCTCCTCCCAGACCCATTCCCTTCCCTCCCGCTTCCCGAGTTTGTCTTTCATCCCTGCCTTTTTGTATTGCTTTGCTGCATACGTATGTTTCCCCCAAACACTATATGGTTAGTTTTACATGTTTGTGAACTTTATGTAAGTGGAGTTTTCACTCAGTACCGTGTTGTGAGATTCATACATAATTGAGGGAGGTAGCTGTAGTTCTTTCGGCTCTGTAGTTATTCCATTGCAGGGATCTATTTGAAAGTATCCTTTGTGGGTTGATAATTGGGATGTTTTCAGTTTGGGACTGTTAGAAAAATGCTGCTTTGAACCTTCTGGAATCGGTCGGCTGGTGCACAGATGCGAGCAAGTGTTTCTCCCGGGTGGGTGTGTGCCCAGGAGTGGAATGGTGGGAGGGTGGTGGACAGGGCCTTTGAAGAGCATCTGAAATTTTCCCCAGAGGCCCAGCAGCGTGTCAGAACGTCTGCTGATCCATTCGTCTCCATCCCTTGTTTTTGTGCAGCTTTTCTGTTGTGTTTTTTCAAACTGATGGGCGTTTGTGGGAACTCCTCGTGTTCCTCACTTTTCCCCAGTTATTGATGGGGCTGCGTATCTCTGCGCATGCTTATGAACCATCTGCATTTCCTCCTGGAATGCCTCCATCTTTGTTTTTGCCGGTTTTTGTTTTTTGTTTTTTTTTTTTAGTCGAGTTGTATTTTTCTCTTGTGTTGAGCTCGTTCCCTGCGGGTCTCTATGAGCTTGTCTCCCATCCCACCTTCCTCCGCCGAGGTAGTAACCTTAAGGGAACCGGAGAGGGCACTTCTCTTAAGTCTGCAGATCCATATGCTCTCAGGCCTTTCCTCACTAAGTGGGAATTAATGTTTTGACTTGCAGTTTTGCTGTGAATGACCTGAAGTCAGTTGCTGCTGGTCGCTCTTGGTGAGCAAGTGCAGGGTTGATAGTGTTGGATTCTACGGTTGGCACAGGGAACTGGCCTTATTTTCCTCCTTTTGTTTAAGTTTATCGGGGTGACATTGGTTAATAGGATTATATAGGTTTCAGGGGTGGGTTTCTGTGTTACAAGATCTGTATATTGCACTCTGTACCCACCACCCAAAGTCAGATCATCTTCCATCACCATATATTGGGTCCCACTCACGCCCCCTTTCCCTCTGGCAGCCACCAGCCTCTGTTAGTGTCCATGCGTTTCCGTTTTATATCTCCCATGTGAGTGCAGTCATATGGGGAACTGGTCTTGTTTTAAGCAAATGAGACAGAGCACACAGAACATGACCGGTTCCTCGTTTGAGTGGAGCTAAGCCGCTGTGCCTGGTGTGAAAAGTGCCATAGAGAGTTTTAAATAAGCTCAAAGGAAGGGCCAAGGTGAGGGGAGCGGAGGGGGAAATGGATGACCTAGAAAATTTCAGAGAGAGGGAACAGCGGGAGAACAGCTTTCCTGGTGGCCGGTTTGGCATGCGCGAAAGCACTGAGGCTTGAAATAATCCCCGAGATTCCTGTTCCTTGCTCAGCTGCCTCCGGGGAGCCCTCGTTCCCCACTGGGTGTTGCTTCTTTGAGAAGGTCGGGACTTCGTCTGTAGAAAGTTTTCCGTAGGTTTGTTGAAAGAGTGTATTTTCTTCTTCGGTGTCCACCACCTTCTGTTCCTGCATCAGCGTCTTGACACTGGTTTGGAATGTCTCCCTTGACCTTGGATTCTTCCTCTGCCTTGCTCTACACCAAGCATGTCAAACTCAAAGGCTAACACGGGCCAAGTAAACGAGGCATGTATGTGGCCCTCGGGCCGCGAGTTTGCCGTGCTTGCTGTGCACTCTCCAGGAGGCCCCCCAGTGAGCCTTACCCCGCAGACACTTTAGGGCAGTGGTCGGCAAACTGCGGCTCGCGAGCCACATGCGGCTCTTTGGCCCCTTGAGTGTGGCTCTTCCACAAAATTCCACGGGCGGGCGCGCACGTACAGTGTGATTGAAACTTTGTGGCCCATGGGCAGAAGTCGGTTTTCGGCTCTCAAAAGAAATTTCAATCGTTGAACTGTTGACATTTGGCTCTGTTGACTAATGAGTTTGCCGACCACTGCTTTAGGGAACTCACATTCCATGAACACTTCAGAGAGAAGGGAGACGATGGGGGCAGACAGGAGGGCAGCTGGAACCACTGGGTTTTTCTCTCTAAAGGAGCCCTTGGAGACCTGGGCATGGGCCAAAGCCTCCTTCTGGGTGGGCAGCTCTTTCCTGTCTGCCTTGGAGCACTCGCAGCTACTCCCCGCAGCCAGCTGCTGGTCACCTGTGGCAAATGAGCAGTAATTATTGTGTAATAAGGGCATTTTCCTGCACGCAGCCCTCCAGGCTTCTGCTCTCAGTGGCCAAGTGGCATTCAGCAAGCCTCTTTGCCTCTCCAGGACGCCCCTGCTTCTTCTGAAAGTGAATTGTGGCCCAGGAGAAGCATTGCCTGCCCTGTCACCTGCCCAGGAAGTGGGCGTGGGCTTCTCCCAGAAAAGCCCAGGTGAACGGAAGGCTCACAAGGGTTAGTTATTAACCCGCAGCGCATTCTGGCAGCATTTCACCGACTGCAGTGCTTTTACGGCTCCTGTTTGCTGGGGCCTGAGACCCAGGGCCCACGCCACCTGTTGGGTCATTGCAGTCTGTACTGGGCGGCATCAGCGCCGAGTAGATGGCAGACTCAGTAGCTGGTCAGAGTCCAGACTGGCTTGGAACTGGCCCAGCTTATGCCCACAAGCCGGCAGTGGCCGATCCCAGGGGATCCTCGAGGGTGAGAGCTGAGCAAAGGCGGTCTCGATGTGGGCTATTTTAACGGGAGAGCAGGGAGCCCAAGGTCGAAAGCATTTGTTCAGACTACCTCCGTATTCTACCTAGCACTTCTTTTGCTTTGAAATCCGGAAGTATGTAGCTTTGTTCTAAAAGCTGTGGTAGATGATTCCTCTTCATTAAAGAGACTCCTGGAAAAAATAAAAAATAAAAAAGCAAAAACTACGTGCTGGCTTCCGAAAGGGAAAGAAGAATTGCAGGTATTTGAATCACTGCAACGTGTCCTTCATCTTATTAACTCACTTCAGTGAGTGTGTCTTCCACATATCTGAGTTTTCTGGATGGCTACCGTTCATTCTGTTCACCGATGAGACCTGTTTTGTTTCAGCTGTTTCCTTTATTTATTAAAAACGACAACAAAAAACATTAGGGATCATCTAGTCTGTGTAAGGTCTTGTGAGGAATATGACCTGGTCAAAAAAAAATGCTTAAAAGATACGCAGCCCCATCATTTGGGGTGGGGTAAGTGTTCTTAAATTGCATTGCCCATCGCCTGACCCCCTTAAAAAGGAGAGGGAACAACTTTAACCATAATATCAGGCAGGATGACTTGGGGACCATCACCACTGGACAGATGAAGTTGTGTGGGGGCTCCTTGGAGGTGGCTGTGGATTTCCACTGGGGTTGGCTTCGGAGTTGGGGGTGACTGTTGGGTTGGCTTTGGCCTTCAGTGGCGGAGGATTGCCCGTCTGGGTGGAGGAACAGAGTGACCAGCCTCACCGAGGGCAAGGGGGGAGGGGGTGCTTGGAAAATGGGTTGCAGCTCATGGGATGCTGGAGCAGGGGAGCTGGGAAGGGAAGCTAAGACTGCTTGGAGTTTGGCTCCGTGGGGCAATTGAAAGTGGATGGTCAGGCTAAGAGGCTCTTAGTTGCATTGTGGGTCTGCTGGGCATGGATGGGAAGGGCAGATACAGCGGAGTTTGAAGGCTTGAAATCCAGTGGATTTAGTGGTGGGATTTAGGGGTGGGGGGGTTGATGGAGAAGCCACGATATGACCCCCATGTTTTGTGCCTGGCAGGGTGGTGAGATTGACAACCTAGAGGCGGACCAGCGGTAGGGAGGCCCAACTAGTACCGTATTCGCTTGGTCCTTGATTCTGTAAATTCTGCAAATGTAAGATGTTTTTGACATTTTCTTCCTTCTTTAAGCAGTTTGGTTGTTTCTTTAATTTTATTTACTTATTGATTGATTTGAAAGAGAGAGGAAGGGAGGGCGAGGAAGAGAAAGAGAGAGAAGCATTGATTTGTTGTTCCACCTATCTGTGGATTCATTGGTTGATTCTTTTATTTTTTTTTAATACTTTATTGATTTTTTACAGAGAGGAAGGGAGAGGAATAGAGAGCCAGAAACATCAATGAGAGAGAAACATGGACCAGCTGCCTCCTGCACAATCCCCACTGGGGATGTGCCCGCAACCAGGGTACATGCCCTTGACTGGAATCGAACGCGGGACCCTTCAGTCTGCAGGCCGACGCTCTATCCACTGAGCCAAACCGGTTAGGGCTCATTGGTTGATTCTTGTATGTGCCCTGACCAGGGGATCAAACCTGCAACGTGGCATATCAGGACAACGCTCTAACCAAATGAGCTGCCCAGTCAGCACAGCATTTTCTTCCTTTAACACGTTAAGCGCCCAGCCTGCTTTGTCTTCCGGACGGAAAGTATAGTGTCAGTCACCGGTGACTGACATGGGGCTTCACGTGTTAAGAGGTCCTCCAGGTGGTATAAGCTTTAAGGTGCCACAAACCCTGGATTCACTCCTGGTTGTGCTGTAGACGGGGCCAGTGTGAGGCTCCCGCCCGTCAGACTGCTGGAGAGCAGGCTGGTAAGGGTTCGAATGCAAGTCCTGTCTGTCAGGGCCCACTGGGAGGCTGGCAGAGGGACCGCAGCTGATGTCTGGACATCTGTAGAAGCCAGGCCCTGGGTGGTCGCTGTGTGGACTATCTCAGCTCCCACAGAGCGTGGGTGCTGGTGTTCCCGTCGCTATCTGTTTACAGACAGGAAAAGGAAGGCAGTCTGTATTATGGGCCACCCGGCTCTGTTGCCTTCCACACCTGGGTGGGGTTGACACTTTCAAGGCAGTAATGAGCAAATGATGAAGAGGCACAGGCATTTATCAGGGGCCTGCTGTATACACAGAACCAAGCCGGGGCGGGCGGGTGCGAGACTGAGTCAAAGATGCACCTTTTTCCTTAAGCAGCTGGCAGTTTAGCGAGAAGGTACGGCTTTTGCGTTTGCAGAGAACGCCACAGCTTTTCAGTGCTTTTACCCAGTTTTCTTGCTTAAGGTAGAAGAGCCAGGGCAGAAGACGAAAAGAAAGGTGGTTTGGCCCTAGCCGGTTTGGCTCAGTGGCTAGAGCGTCGACCTGCGGACTGGAGGGTCCCGGGTTCGATTCTGGCCAAGGGTACATACCTAGGTTGCAGGCTCTATTCCTGGCCCTGGTTGGGGCCCCTGCGGGAGGCAACCAATCAGTGTGTCTCTCTCACATCGATGTTTCTCTCTCTGTGTCTCTTCCCCTCCCTTCCACCCTCTCTAAACATCAATGGAAAAATACCCTCAGGTGAGGATTAACGGGGAAAAAGGTGGTCTGCC
Organism: Eptesicus fuscus; assembly: GCF_027574615.1. NCBI lineage: Eukaryota > Metazoa > Chordata > Mammalia > Chiroptera > Vespertilionidae > Eptesicus > Eptesicus fuscus. The sequence continues at coordinate 60,104,883 of NC_072487.1, read as the reverse complement.
TGGCCACTTAGACCACAGCCAGCTCATCAGTCAGAGCTCGGGGATGGTCGTTACTGCACATTTTAGATGCAGAAACTAGTATCTGGAACGTGGGGCCCTGGGAAGAAAGCAGGACTTGAGTAATTCCTTGAAAATCCTGGCTCCGAATCCCAGTGTGGGTCATTTTTATCTCCAGTGTTGATCTTGGAACCGTAGCTGTCGACATAAGATGGCATGAGAAAGACGATGAAGACATGACTATACGGTTAGGCCCAAACTGAATTTTATTTGTTTATTTTTAAATATATATTGTTAATTGATTCCAGAGAGGAAGGGAGAGGGAGAGAGAAATAGAAGCATCCATGATGAGAGAGAATCATTGATTGGCTGCCTCCTGCATGCCCTTTACTAGGGATCGAGCCCACAACTCGGGCATGTGCCCTGACCGGAATCAAACCGTAACCTGGTTTGTAGGTCGATGTTCAGCGACGGAGCCACACCAGCTGGGCCCAAACCAAATTTTAAAACTCATCTTTTTGTATTCACACGGATGATGCTGAGTGAGACAAACGTTACACCAAAAAAAAAAAAAAAAGTGCCTTCTGGATGATTCCATTGACGTACAGTTCCAGAACTGGCCAAACTAACCTGAGGAAAAGTCAGATGAGAAAAAACTGCTGCTTCTGGGGAGCGGGGAGGGCCGGGGACTGGCGTGGCATTGGCATTGGGACCTGTAAGGGGAGGCGGGACTGTGCTGAATGGCACGAGGTGTGGGCTGCACAGGTGTATTCCTCTGTGACAATGGAACAGCTCAGGTTTGCGCCTCTCCATGGAAGTAAATGTGCCACCATCCCCGGAAAAGACGTGTGAAAAACTGAATGGAAGGCCAGGGGAGGAATGAACGGAGGAAAAGAGGATACAGAGTGTTGGTAATTATGAGAGTTGAGTGGCAGGTGTTTACTATACTATTCTGTTTGCTTTGGACTTGTTTGAAATTGTCCATAATAAAAATATTTTTAAAGAAGGAGCATACCAGGTCATCTTTGTTAACTCTGCCCGGAACCCGGCCTGTTTGCTGTCCTGGGAGAAGGCTGACTCTCTGGGCCTTGGGGATGGTCCCAGCGCCCTGGCCATGATCTGGGCTTGCTGACTTTCTGCTGTTTGGTGGCCGTGGATTTTGAACTTTGGCTTCCTCATACTGGCACTGCCACCACCCTTGTCCTTTGTCCCCTGTCCTTTTGCTATCCCTATGATCCGGGAATAGGCCCTCCCCTTCTGTGGGACTTTGACCACCCACTCCACCCATGACTGGTTAGTGCCTTCTTATCTCTTGCTCCTTGGGGCCTCTGTGATTCCAAGGCCTTCTTTGCTCAGAGATACAAGGTCTGTGAATGGGAGGGACACCGTCCCCCTGTCCGCACACAAGCTTTAAAAGACTACGTGCTATGTGCATCCATTTATATGAGCTTCAGAACAGGCAAAGCACACCTGAGGTCCCCGTGGGAAGGGAGGAAAGGGTAGAAATTGGGAAGAGGGAGGCACAAAGGGGCCTCCAGGAGGCGGGCAGTGTTCTATTTCTGACCTGGGTGGTGGTTGCACAGATAGGTTAACTTCTGGTAATTCCTTGAGGTGTACACGTATGACTTGTGCACTTTTATCTATGGATGTCACGTTTTAATTAAAAAGTGTGGCTCAGTTGGTTGGGCCTCATCCGTGCACTGAAAGGTTCAATTCCTGGTCAGGGCACATGCCCAGGTTGTGGGCTTGATCCCCAGTATTGGGCGAGTAGGAGGCAGCCCATCGATGTTTCTTTCTCTCCCTCTCCTTTCCTCTCTCTCTAAAATTAATAAAAGAAAATATTTAAAAATTTGTTAAAAGTCATAAGAAACAGTAAGTTAAAAAAAGTAAACTAGAGGTCTGTAAAAGGCTTTTAAAAACAGCCACATTTCACATTAAAAAATTCAGATTTGTAGACTTTTTTTTAAAAAAAAATTGGAAGATCTGATCGCACAGCCTGACTCCCCATGGAACAGCAGGTGGCTGGATCAGTGTGGGGACTGTCCCCCAGTCCCCAGGACCCCCTCCACTCATGGGATGTTTCCTGTCTGTGCACCTTCCAGCATGAATTCCTCAGAGTGCCTGGCATGTGGGTGACACCTTGTAACCCCATACAGATTTTCCTCTGACTGACATTCTGTAGGTCTTTTAGAAGGTATCCGGGCTGGGGCATTTAATGCCTGGCTGGTGACGGTCTTGTAGGGATACCTTTTGACATGGATTTGAAGTCCTGGGGCACCTGGTCTTGTGTGAGAGACCATTGAGCTGGGAGAAATGGGAGGGGGGGGCGGTTAGTTTATGATCCATCCATAACAGTTGAAGGTGAGGAGAAGTTACTCTGCTTGTACCTCGGTGTTCAGTTCTGTAAGGAATTTCCTGTGTGTGTATTCTGTTCTGAAGAAAGTTTCCATAACACTACTAGTTAGTGCTTGGTATTCAGTTGTCGCCTTCAAAAATGCACAGATGATTGGAAACATTTTTTCTTAGTTAATGAGTGAGGAAAGGCTAACTTTTTGTGTGGCGAACAGTCAACATTCTTCTCTCAACAGCTCACACGAACTCACACCACATGACCAGGGGAATTACCCTGATAATGCCACCTTTACAGATCCAAGCCTGCAGAGGGGCTGTGACCATCACACCCTCCTTTTCTCCATCTGAACGTGTCATTCTCTGCCTCTTGGAAGGAGACTTTTTAAAAAGACTGACTCACAAAAGAGAGAGAGAGAGAGAGAGAGAGAGAGAGGAAAAATCAAAGGCCAGCCATAAAAAGACAGCTTTGTTTGTATACCCCTCCTCAGATGAATGGCTGGTGGTTCCTCACTTATAGCTTTATGACCTTAACTGCCAAGCTCACCAGAGACAAGGTTGAAAGTTTTATGTGCTTTTCCACTCATTAACCTTTTTTGAAAATCTTATATGCACACAGAGCCAAGTAAAATAGCCCCAAACTTCTGTGCCTTAGCAGTTGGTGTGATCACTGAAAGTACTAAAATTCAGGCACACTTGCTGGCTGGGTTCAGTGTCCATGCTTAAGGAATACCAGCCATGGGTGGGACCCCAGGAACGTGGGCTCCAAGACTGTGCTGTGGCCCAAGCAGCACCTGGGCTGTTGGGGCCAGGTCTCCCCATCAGTTCGGTCCCGGGAGGAGCACCACTCCAAGTGTCCACCAGCTGCCTGCTACCCAGCAGAGGCTCTGGAGCCCCAGGAATGTGGTGGGAAGTTCCTGGAGCTCCGAGTCAGAGGTCCCGGCGCAGCCCTGGCTCTGGTCGCCCGCTGTGAGCATGCTGGATGAGGCCTCCGTGTATGTTTTCATCTCAGCCTCACCATCGCTTGCTGGAATGGGTGCTGTGTCATCTCCCCGTTACAGGCAGGGAATGGGCTTAGTTGGGATCATGTTGTTTGCGAGTGGTGGAGCCCAGATTCACACCTGGTCCTGACTTGAAGCCGTGTTCTTGCCTGTGTTAGTCTGCTCGGGCTTCTACAACAAAAGGCCGCAGCCCGGGTAGCTTAACCAATTGGAAATTCTCACAGTTCGGGAGGCTGAAGTCCAAGATCAAGGTGCTGGCAAGGTTAGTTTCCTCTGAGGCCTCTCTCAGTGGCTCGTAGATGGCTGCCCTCTCCCTGTGCCTTCCCATGGTCTCTTCCCTGAGTTGTGAGCAACCTGATGTGACCCTTCTCTCTCTCTCTCTTTTTTTAAATTGATTTTTATAAAGCGAGAGGAAGGGAGAGGGAGAGGGAGAGAGAGAGAGAGAAACATTAATGCAAGAGCAAAACATCTATGGGCCGCCTCCTGCACGCCTCCTACTGGGGATTAAGCCCACAACCCGGCACATGGCCTGAATGGGAAACAAACCAGCAACCTGAGCCATAGCAGCCAGGGTGACCTTTCTCTTCATCAGGACACAGTCAGATAGGAGGAGGGCCTTCCCTAATTAACTCATTTAACTTAATTACCTCTTCAAAGGCTCTGTCTCCAAACACAGCCACATTCTGAGGCACTGGAGCTCCGGGTTCCAACTTACGAATTTTGGGGGGAATACAGTTCAGCCCATAACACTCCCCTGTCACTTAACCCCCCTAAAGCTCATCTTCCTCTGGGAATGAGCACACTACCTAGAATGAGGCCACCTCTGTCACCAGGCGTTTTCTGTGGGAGAAGCCTGGGGCCAAGCCCTGTCAAATCGATCATTTCATTTCATCCTCAGACATTCCTACCAGGTAAGAAATGTCCTGACACCCAACTCCACCTGAGCTGAGTAACAGAGGTGGGGCTCGGACCCCCTGGAGCGCATGCCTTCAGCCACTGCCTCACAGGGTGTGTTGGGACATCCAGCCTGCTTTCAGAGCTGGGAAGGACTCCACAGAGAACAGGGTCCCAGTCCTTCCAGGACTGGTAGTTCGGAAAGCTTTCTGCGTGCCCGGGGGTCTTGACCTGCCTGACTTTGCAAATTTAGTCACGTACCCATTTTTGCAGGATGGGTGGGGGCAGTCGTCCACTCAGAGTTAGTTCTTTCTCTTCAGGTCTCTTGGCTGGGCATTCTGGGAATTTGTTGCATGTTTATTGATGTGGAGTTATTCGCTTTCAAAACTGCACAGAGAGGGGATCTGAAATCTGGCTGCAAAAAGTAATTTGGCAATTTATTTTCAGGCTGCCCTTCTCCCAGCAGCTTGTTTCAAACTCAACCTCTGGCATCAAGACATCCATCATTTTAATTGCATGTGACTGTTTAGTCAGGCACAAATTTGTTTCATTTTCTGTTTTCTTTCTCCCAGTTTGGGGTGGGTTTTGTGTGGTTTTTTTTTTCTCCCTGGTCCACCATTTAAAAAAGCCAGAAATACTTCCGCAAACCAAGCACTTTTTATAGTCAAATAGTTTTTAAACACAGATTGCGGTGGGGGTTTTTTGGTGTTGCATATTTGGTCCTTGGTCTTTCAGAAGTGGAAATGCTATGCGAGGCTTGCTTTTTCAGGTAACATCCATATTACGTAGTCATGTGAAGATAATCCTAAGAAAGAAACTTGTGTTGCTCTCAGAGCCAGAAGGCTTGTGCTCTGTTCCTGGCTTTGAGTGGCTTCCTGGGTGTGACTTGTCTCTGGCCTTGTTTTACCCATCTGTAAAATGGAGTATTTTAAAGAAACTTCCAGACACAGACAACTTGTCATGTTAATACTTAAGTGGGTGTCTTTTATGTGTGTGTGTGTGAGAAAATGCCGTTATCATACTGAGCAAAGTGAGGAGTGATTCCTTAATGTCGCCCAATACCAAATCCATGTTCTGTTTTCCCCAGTCGTCTCAAAAGCCTTTTCATGATTGGTTTGCTTGAATCAGGAGCCAACTGCCGACCATCCATTACTTTTGGTAAATAATGTCTCCTAAGCCTCTTTTAATCCATAATGGTGTCCTCCCCTCTTTTCAGTGCAATTTATTGAGTTCTTAATGTGTGCTTGGTGAATGTAGAATACCACAGCCTCAGGTATCCCAGCCCTGGATTTTAATGTCTTTCTCCTAGAGCAGTGGTCGGCAAACTCATTAGTCAACAGAGCCAAATATCAACAGTGCAACGATTGAAATTTCTTTTGAGAGCCAAATTTTTTAAACTTAAACTTCTTCTAACGCCACTTCTTCAAAATAGACTCGCCCAGGCGGTGGTATTTTGTGGAAGAGCCACACTCAAGGGGCCAAAGAGCCGCATGTGGCTCTCGAGCCGCAGTTTGCCAACCACGGTCCTAGAGAAACAGTGAGTGGCCTTTGAAGAATAGTGTTTTGATTTGTTTATCCTCTCGGTTGTTTTGGAGAATTCATATGCTTATCACCCTACTTTCTGATCTCAAGCAGGTGATACTGAAATTAGTATCACAGTGTGGGGATTTCCTAAGAAACGTTTTTTAAAGTTACGAAAAACTTTCACGTATACACACATATGCCATGCACACATGCTGTGTCTGGGTATGTGTATGGCTTTCATTCTGGTTATCTAGTGTTGCATAGCAAACTTCCCCAATGCTTAGTGGCTTAAAATAACAACCATTTTTCATAGCTCCTGGGTTGTGTCGGTCAAGAATTTGGGTGGGGCTCCACTGGGAGATTCTTCCGCTCCCCATGGCATTGAGCAGGGTCACCCAGGAGTGTCCAGTTGGAGGGTGGGCTGGTGTGGAGGGCCCAGCATGGCTGCTCCACATGTCGTGCGCCTGGCAGTGATGACCGGAAGGCTGGGCTCTGCTTGGGTCTGTTGGTTGGAACATCTGCTCCTGGGTGGCCTCCTCAGCATGGCATTCCCAGGGGAGTTAGACTTTTTACGTGCTGCCTGGCTCTCCCCCCAGAGCAAGCATCCCAGGAGAACTGTCACCTCGCCTTGGAAATCACAAAACATCGCTAACACTGTATTTTATTTGGCTGAAGCAGTGCCATTCTCTTCCAGATTCAAGGGAGAAGGGCAGAGACCTTGCAGCCATGTCTGTAAGCATCACAGTGTAAAAGAAATAACACTAAAACTAACACCTTAGGACCGTGGTCGGCAAACTGCGGCCCGCGAGCCACATGCAGCTCTTTGGCCCCTTGAGTGTGGCTCTTCCACAAAATACCGTGGCCTGGGCAAGTCTGTTTTGAAGAAGTGGTGTTAGAAGAAGTTTAAGTTTAAAAAATTTGGCTCTCAAAAGAAATTTCAATCATTGTACTGTTGATATTTGGCTCTGTTGACTAATGAGTTTGCCGACCACTGCCTTAGGTCATTGCTACCTGGGACCTTTTTTAAAAATTGTTTTTATTTTTCAATTACAGTTGACATGCAGTATTATTTTATATAGGTTTCAGGTGTACAGCATAGTGGTCAGACATTTATATAATTTATGAAGTGATCCCCCTGATAAGTCCAGTATGCTCCTGGCACCCTACATAGTTATTACAATGTTATTGACTAAATTAAATTACCTATGCTGTACTTTATCTCCCTGTGACTATTTGGTAACTACCCATTTGTCACACCTGGGACCTTTTACGTCCACAAGTACTTGCCTGTTGTTGTTTTTTTTAATATATATACTAGAGGCCCAGTGCATGAAATTCGTGCACGGAGGGGGGTTGTCCCTCAGCCCAGCCTGTACCCTCTCCAATCTGGAACCCCTCAAGGGATGTCCGACTGCCCGTTTAGGGCCGATCCCTGGGATTGGGCCTAAACGGGCAGTCGGACATCCCTCTCACAATCCAGGACTGCTGGCTCCCAACTGCTTGCCTGCCTGCCTTCCTGATTGCCCCTAACCGCTTCTGCCTGCCAGCCTGATCACCCCCTAAACCACTCTGCTGCCAGCCTGTTTGCCCCCAACTTCCCTCCTCTGCCGGCCTGGTCACCCCTAACTGCCCTCTCCTGCAGGGTTGATCACCTCCAACTGCCCTCCCTTGCAGGCCAGGTGCCTCCCAACTGCCCTCTCCTGCTGGCCATCTTGTGGTGGCCATCTTGTGTCCACATGGGGGCAGGATCTTTGACCACATGGGGGCAGCTATATTGTGTGTTGGAGTGATGGTCAATCTGCATAGTACTCTTTTATTAGATAGGATAGAGGTCTGGTACAGGGGTGGGGGCCAGCTGGTTTGCCCTGAAGGGTGTCCCTGATCAGGGTGGGTTACCCTTGGGGCATGGGGCGGCCTGAGCGAGGGGCCTGTGGTGGTTTGCAGGTGGGCCACACCCCCTGGCAACGCAAGCGGAGGCCCTGGTATCTGGAATTTATTTTCCTTCTACAATTGAAACTTTGTAGCCTGGAGCAGAGCCAAGCCTGGGGCTCCCTCCGAGGCCCGAAGCCATTTGTGTTGGGGTTATAATTGAAACTTTGTTGCCTTAAGCGGGTGGGCCTGGCCAGGGTGTGTGGAAAGCTTTGCTTCCCTTGTTGCCGGCGGCAACCCTGGCCTGCTCTCTCAAGCTCCATTCTGCTGCCATTTGTTTGAATTTGTTTACCTTCTATAATTGAAACTTTGTAGCTTGAGTGGAGGCTTAGGCCTGCAACGGCTGGCAAAAAGCTTGGCTTCCTCTGTTACCTAGGAAACCTTGCTCTCTGTGGCTGTAGCCATCTTGGTTTGGGTTAATTTGCATACTCACTCTGATTGGATGGTGGGCATGGCTTGTGGGCGTGGCTTGTGGGTGTGTCAGAGGTATGGTCAATTTGCATATTTGTCTATTATCAGATAGGATATTTTAATTGATTTCACAGAGGAAGGGAGAGGGAGAGAGAGATGGATAGATACATCAGTGATGAGAGAGAGTTGTTGATTGGCTGCCTCCTGCACCCCCCATACTGGAGACCGAGACCACAACCCATATTCCCATAGTCAGGGAATATGCCCTGACTAGGAATTGAACTGTGACCTCCTAGTTGGTAGGTCGATGCTCAACCACTGAGCCATACCAGCCGAGCTTGCCTGTTTTTTAGTGTAAGATAGAAGCCACCGGGGTGGGAAATGCCTGCCTTAAGAGGTCCTTCAAGGCAGTCTCCTGCCCCCTGTTCCCATTCACGAGGGGTTGGAGTGGAGTCAGTTGGGCAGAGAGCAGTGTGATAGGTTACATGATTCACTTTGTCTAATAATGAAGGTGACCGGGAGGGGCTCCCAGCCTAGAACTTTAAGAGGAATTTGTCCAGCGGACCTTTGTGTCGGGGGATTGTCAGATAGTCTGATCATGTCCCCGTCAGTAGGGGTAGTGTATTAAAATGTGCCTCATAGCAGTATCACCGGAAAATTGAAGAGTATTCAACATGTACTGTTTTGATGTTTCACATTGAGAGCGGGAGGCATGACATTTGAAGTGTTGGGTGAAACCAGTTTTCAGGGCAGCCAGGATCAAGTAGGTTAGGTGTCTGGACTTCATTCAGCATCTTGGGGTATACATGGGAAACTGTCCCTTCAGCTAACTGTTGAATCCCTTGTGTTAGGCATGCATGGATGGAGCTAGACGGAGACAGAAATGGAGGTCCTAGGAGATGTTAGATATTCCACGTTGATTGAAAGAAAGGTCACAGGATCGAGGTCAGTGGGGTCGTTTAATTCTCACAGCAGCCCTGTGAGGGAGGCGCTGTTAAAGGAACAAATGAGAGCTTTGAATCTCTGCTAAGATGTAAGTATAGCTTGGCCCCGAAATGGTGTATCGGGCTGGAACCAAGGCTGATCAATAATCAATCAATAATGCAACATATTGCATTATAAAGTGATCTCTCCCTTAGTTGAAGGCAGTGTGGCTGTGTTCTGCGGTGCAGTGGTTAAACCTAAAAGGTGTCTGCCTGGACCTCTTACCCAATTTGAGAGTCCCTTGCCCTTGGTGGACAGAGACCTCTGGGGGATCTGACCACCAGGTACCCCCTTTCCCTGCCTCACACACCACGAGGACAGTCACTTTCTCCTAAGATGGTTCTTGCTTCCTTGTTGATCAGAATTAAGGGCAGTTGTTATTGTTGCTTCCTCTGATTGCCAAGCGATTGTTAGCCAGGGGAGTCGGGAAATTAATAACATGTGCTCTGTTTTACCAGAATTGAATTTCCAGGAGCCGCCCAGACTGTTGATGTTCCCCTCGCTACAGTGCTTTGGCTTCTGTGTTAGTTTGTGAGCAAATACTTCACTTTCCATTCCACCGCAACCCTCCTGCCCTCCGAACAAGACGGAGATTGCCTCCCCCTCCCCTGCCCCCTCTCCCGTGAGATTGGTTTCCGTTGGACCACCTGTCCCTTTATCCCATCTGTAGCTCAGACCGGGCATGAAGTTGGCGCTCAGGAGATGCGTGGTGGATTGGGCTTAAGACACTTCTTGTCCGCAGGACATGTTGTGTGTGCTTGGAGCCACAGAGGCAGATGAGTTGACTAGAGAAGCGGCGGGATGAGGTAGAAAGGTCTCTGTCTCTAAGACTCAGGAAGGCTGGGCCCTGATTCCAGATCTGCCACCTACAAGCAATAGGCACTTGGTCACATATGTTTTCTGAAGCGAAGTCTCCTTCTCTGGAAAATGGGGTCATGGGCCCTGGATAAACATGGAAGCGCTCTGCAATAGGAAGGCGGGGTGTATACGCTGGACAGCCTGGCCTGGCATCCAGCAGATGATGGGCACTTCTGTAGGCTCTTCACATCGTAGCATTCCAGTTTTGAGTCACCAAGTCTTGCTGATGGCTGAGATGGGACAGCAGCCCCCCCTTACCCACGGGGAATATATTCCAAGACCCACAGTGGACGCTGAAACTGCAGATAGTACCAAACCCTAGACATACTGTGTTTTTTCCCTTTATAAAGATACCTGTGATGAAGTTTCATTTATAATCTAAGCACAGTAAGAGGTTAACAGCTACGGCTCATAATAAAATGGGCCAATTAGAATTCAGTGTAATAAGTTACGTGGATGTGGTCACTTGGTTCAGGGGAGCCCTTGCTGAAGTCTCTGTGTAGGTGAGAGGTTCAGTGCTGTGTGGTACCACAGGTTGCTGACAGTCAGAGCTCCGGCTCTGTTCTTCCATCCACACGTTTAATACCGTTTCCATCTTCACTAAACGCTTACCACGCACTGAGGCTGTAACGTTTGCAGTTCAAGGTGCGACAGCAAAACTAGCTTAATTTTTTCCCCTCATAATTTCATGGATAGAAGACTCATGCTTCCCATAGATCTTGGCAATCTCAGCATATGATTTTGTTTTCTTTCCTGAAGCTGAGAACTTTCACTGTTTCACTTCAAGGAAGCACTTCATGTCCCCTCTTAGGCATGTCCTCATCGCCAGCACCACTACTCCTAACACTCGGGGTCCATGAGTACAATAAGGGTGACTTGACCACAAGCACTACGAAGCTGTGTCAGTCAATAACCAAGGTGGCTGCCATGGGACCAAGAGGTGGGGAGCGTGTACAGCGTGGGTCCTCTGGACGAAGGGATGAGTCGCGTCCCAGGGGATTTCATCTCGCTACTCAGAACAGCACACAGTTTAAAATTTATGACTTATCTCTGAAATTTTCCGTTTAATATTTTTGGGCTGCCATTGACTGCGGTATAGAAAGTGAAACCAGGGATAAGGGGTGGGGGAGGGGTGGTGGTATTGTTTTTCTCACTTATGAAATTTCAAGGTAATTTTTATCCGGTCATTTCAGATATTTGTGTTCATGACATCCTGGAGTAAACCGTTCATATTTGTTTAGGATGACTTAGTAGCAATGGCAGTGGAGACAGAGAGCCCTGGGCCACTCTGTGTATGTGAAGACCATTCCAGCAAACGGGGAAGATGGTTTTAGGAGGTAGACACTAGAAGGAGGGAGGCCTGATGTATATGGGGCAACAGTCTGGGACTCATAGTGTTCTTAATAGGATAAATCCTGAGTCAGTTTGAATGAGATGATTGGGGCTATTGCTGTGGTCCATGCGGTGATGTGGCCTGATAGAGTGATAGAGCCATGGTAGAGAGGGAGCCTTTCTGAAGTCGGATGCAGAGGGACATGCCATCTGATGGATGTGGAGCCAGGGGGACACAGAGAGCCTCGTGTGCCTGCCAGGAGGTGGCTCCTGAAATCATTTTACTGCCCAGATGTCGTGCCTTCTGTTTTGGTTCACAACTAGGATGTATAGTTCGACTGGCACACTCACCCACAGCCCATTTCCTCCTTTCAAACCCGCCTGTGATGCCTGATGTCTTATGCTATTGAGTCTAATGAGGCTTGGATGGATTGGCTTGTATTTTCTTTGTTCTTCTAGGACCTGTAACATTGCAGTTAAGACATTGCCAGTTGCCTCTTATCTAAGAGGGTCAGGATATCTGGGGGGGCAGTTAGACATCATCTGTCTAGCAGTCTTCTTTATCAGGAGCATGGCCGGGCACCTCTGACTGACTGTCCAGCGAAGATATCACAGTGTCCATACCTTTCCCTGCTGGCTGCCTGCCTGGCCCAGTCTTTAGCTGGCAACTCAGTACTTGTATTTTACACATGATTTGGGTTATTTTTAGCGGCTGTCAGATCTGAAGGAGCTGCTACAGAGAGACATCCCCACTCAAAACTACTGGTTGTTGGTCTTTGTGAAAAGTGATGGGTTGAGCCCTACCTGGTGTGGCTAGCAGTTGAGCATCGATCCAGGAACCAAGAGGTCACTGGTTCGGTTCCCAGTCAGGGCACATGCCTTGGGTTGTGAGCTCGATTTCTAGTATGGGGTGTTCAGGAGGCAACCAATCAATGATTCTCTCTCATCATTGATATTTCTATCTCTCTCTCCCTCTCCCTTTCTTTCTGAAATCAATTTTTAAAAAAGTTGATGGGTTGAGATGGGAGGAAGAAAAACCAGGTGACGTGGATGCAAGGCTGGAGGGTAGCCCTCTCTACCCTGCTGTGTTCGGGGGCAGCTTGCTCTCTGTGTCTTAAAGTAGATGGAGCATCGTGGGATTCCAGAATGGTGATCTGGACTTAGTAAGGCTTTATGTTTTGTATATTCTGCTTTGGAAGGCAGGGAGATACTGGCATTGCTGCCCCAGGTTTGGATGCCTTTGCTTTCCGGGAAGGACTTACTTGGTGAGGACTTCCTGTAGCTACTCCCTTCCAGACTTTGTGACCTCAGTGTACGCCAACACCTAGAATAATGGCTGGCATTTGATGAGCAATTGGTAAATATTTGTTGAATGAATGGATTCGTCACAGAGGGGGGAGACCTAGTTGACGTTGAGCTGACAAGGAGTGGCTTCTAGTCTTGTCACGATAATGGATCACCTATTGTAATCACTAGACAGCACTTCACACAACAGCCACACAACTGTATTTAGGGAAAGAGCCTTGGAAGTAGAGCACCCTTCCTAGGTGCTTGTTCCTGGGATACTTCATTTGAAAAGATTTTAATGAGGGTATTCTCATTTTTAGGCCTGCCGCTTACAAAATATCAGTCTATTGTTGGTGCACAGCCCATCTGGAAGGCCTGTTCCTTGGCCCCAGACCCCATACACATCCCTTATTCATCTACCCATCCATCCATCCATGTATCCATGCTTTCATCCTTCCATTATTCCATCCATCCATCCTTCCATCCATGCTTCCATCCTTCCATCCATGTTTCCATCCTCCATCCATGCTTCCATCCTCCATCCATGCTTCCATCTTTCCATCCATCCATCCATGCATCCATCCATGCATCCATCCTTCCATCCTTCCATCCTTCCATCCATCCATGCATCCATCCATCCATCCATCCATCCATCCATCCTTCCATCCATCCATCCATCCATCCATCCATCCATCCTTCCATCCTTCCATCCTTCCATCCTTCCTTCCATCCTTCCATCCATTCTTCCATCCTTCCTTCCTTCCATCCATCCATCCTTCTATCCATCATCCTTCCATCCATCCTCCATCCATGCTTCCATCCTTCCATCCATCCATCCATGCATCCATCCATCCATCCATCCTTCCATCCATCCATCCATGCATCCATGCATCCATCCTTCCATCCTTCCATCCTTCCATCCTTCCATCCATTCTTCCATCTTTCCTTCCTTCCATCCATCCATCCTTCTATCCATCATTCTTCCATCCATCCATCCATCCATCCATCCTTCCATCCTTCCATCCTTCCATCCTTCCATCCTTCCATCCATCCATCCTTCCTTCCATCCATCCATCCTTCCATCCATCCATCCTTCCATCCATCCATCCTTCCATCCTTCTATCCATCATCCTTCCATCTATCTATCCTTCCTTCCTTTCATCCTTCCATCCTTCCATCCTTCCATCTGTGCAGCAAATAGACATTTATGGAGCACTGCTGTGTGCCAACCAGACACTGCTTTGGGATGGCGGAGAGGTGGTGCTCAGATGAACACGGCTGGTCCTGCCCTCAGGGAGTGTTCAGTCTGAAGTCAGTAACAGGAGCACAGGCAACTGCGGAGCAGTGTGATAAGTGTGCTTGTGTTAAGGGGGGGGTGGGCACCTATTGCCCTGGTGGGGGGCGGCAAGCTGTTGAGGAGGAGATGTGTGGGCTAAGCCTGAGATGACAGTTTGTGGGCTTCTAGGGGCTGCCCCAGGTGGGATGTCCTGGCTGGCAGTGCAGGTGAGTTCATTATCTGGAGCCTTCTCAGTGTTGAGAGTGACCACCCTGCAGACTGGGAGGAGTGAGAAGTGGTGGGTTCAAGTGCTGTGGCCTTGGCCCTGCTGTCTTCGTCCCACCCCTAACCCACTGGGACTCTGTTCTGAGGACCCCTCTATTTCCGCCCTCATCATTTTTACCAGCTTCTTTTGAGAGCTGGAAAGGGCCATTGGGAATTCTCTCTTCCAGCAGAAGAGACCAAAGAACATGCTTGCTGAAGGGAGCTGGGTGGGGGAAAGTGTTTCTAAGTGAGTAAAACTGGATTTCCTACCCCCCAGCCCTCTGTCTGCCACCTCTAAGTCCAGCTGAGGGTCTGTCAGGAGAGGAGCCCGTCTGGCTGGGCAGAGGCACTCGCTGCCCCGAGACGGGTTCTTTTCCCAGCCTCCACCCTGAGCTCTTTCTAAAGGAAGAGCTATTTTAGAAACACATCAGGAAAGCAAGACTTGGAATGACCTAGACGGAAACCTGGGCTGACCTCCCTCATTTGCCATGTGCAGAACTGTGTTTTTTTCAGTTCATACTCTGTGTGTTAAAATTACATCCAGGGATGGTGGGAGGAGGTTGGCTATGGGGCCAGTTGCGTTTGGCCCTGTGTATTCAGGGCATCACTTCCAGTTTGCAGCTGCAGGAGAAGCCCAGGATGGCCACAAGGATTTGGGGGCAATTATGAATGCTTTCAGGTCACCTTTAGTGGTGCATCTGGGACTAGAGCACGGGTCTCTTGCTCCCTCCCAGCCCAATTCATATATATTTTTTATTTCAGAAAAGAAGGGAGAGGGAGGGAGAGAGAGAAACATCAATGATGCTAGAGAAAATCATTCATCAGCTGCCTCCTTCATGCCCCGCATTGGGGATCGAGCCTGCAACCTGAGCATGTGCCCTGACTGGGAATCAAACTGTGACCTCTTGGTTCATAAGCTGACGCTCAACCATTAAGCCACACCGGCTGGGCCCAGTCCAGTTCTTTTTGCTATGTTCTGCTGCTCAAGCTGTATTCTAACTAGTTTTATCCCAAGGAAACCTGCTAATGAATCATGGGCACGGTGGAACACAGCTATTCTAGTTTTTGCAGATTTCCTGTTTATATCAAGCCATCCACGAACAACGTGTACATAACGTTTATGTAATTGGAATCACAGCTTCTTCTTCCTTTCTAGTCTGCTTATCGAACATTGGTCGTTTAGAACATTGCTCTGTATTTCCTGCCATTGGCGGTTGGATCTAGTGCTGTGGAGAGAGAAGCCAGGGGAGCGGATTCTGTGTCTGGTGGTGGGGTGTTCTGCACCAGGAGGTGTGTCTCCTGTTGGGATGCTAGTATCCGCTGGTACCCAATGCTTAGCGCCTACCATTTGGTAGAAGTTGCCAATTTGAGATATTGCAGTTCTTTTGTTTCTTCTTCCTTTATTTGTTGGAAATAAATGAAAAACTCTGCCCATCTAACTATTTACAAAAGCTTTATTGAGATTCACACACAATACAATTCACCTGTCTGGAGTGCACAGTCCAGTGGCTTTTAGTATATTCTTAGAGTTGTGCATCTGTTAACACAATCAATCTTAGAACATTTCATTAACCCCCCCTTTTAACCCCTCCCCCCCAAAAAAACAACAACTGTACTCACCTGAGTGGCCACCCCACAAACGCTGCAGCCCTAAAGCAAACCCTACTCTAATTTCTGTCTCTAAATGGACCTGTTCTGGACATTTGACATACTATGTGGTCCTTCGTGACTGGCTTCTTCTACTCAGTTTTCAATTTCCAGGGTCCATCCATGTTGTAGCATGTGTCAGAACTTCATTCCTTTTTTTGGTGAAATACTGTTTCTGTTTTATGCATAAGGCCACAGTTTATTTATCCATTCATCAGAGAATAGACATTTGGGTTGCTTCCACTTTGGGGCCATTATGAATAACGCTGCTGTGAAGATTTTTGTACAAGTTTCAGTGTGAACCTCATGTTGTCATGCTTTTTGAATATACTAGTATACCTAGGAGTGGAATTGCTGAGTCAAATGGACACCATGTTTTACCGTCTGAGGACCTTTTAGGCTGTTTCCCAAAGTGGCTGCACAATTTTTCATTCCTATCAGCAGTGTTTGAGGGTTCCAGGTTCTCCAAGATTTGTTCTCTTTTTGATGATAGCCATCCAAGGGAGGGGTCTTGTTAAGGTTTTGATTTGCATTTCCCTAGTCACATTGAGCACCGTTTCATGGGCTTATGGAGAACTCCCTTCCTCCATCCTTGGCTCATTCTGTAATGGGGTGTTTGCCTGTTTATTATTGAATTGCAATAGTCCTGTCGTCTAGATAGAAAGCCCTTATCAGACATGTGATTTGCAAACTCTCCCATTCTGGGTTGTGTTCGGACTTCCTTGACATCTTTGTGTCCTTTGAGGCTCCCAAGGTTTACATTTTGATGATGTCCAGTTTATTTTTTTACTTTCCTGCTTATGTTTTTGGTGTCACTTCTAAGAAACCATTGCCTAATCCAAGGTCATGAAAATTCATGCCTATGTTTTAATTATGTTTTATCCTGAGAGTTTCATACTTTCAGCTCTTATATTTAGGTCTTTGATCCATTTTGAGTTAATTCTTGTATATGGGTCATCTACTCCTTGATTACCCTGGGCTACAATAAAGACAGGATCAATGTTTGATCCCGCTTCCCCTCTCCTTAATTTACCAGTTTTCAAGGTGTTGGTTCCCTAACATCCTTGTTTGGTGGGATTTTGGGTGTTATTGTTTTTTGTTTGTTTGTTTTTTTTAGATTTAATCATGAGTTTGTATCATACTAGAGCCAATTAAAATTTTAAAAATTTTGCATCCTGTGTCACATACATATATGCAAAATACAGAGAAAAGTGGTTTTTTAAAATCTTTTTCTTTGTTACCTGGTTGTCATGTCCTAAATCTTCATCTACCCACTTGCCTTCCAGAAACATGCCAAAGGCCAGGACCTGTTTGATCAGATCGTGTACCACCTGGACCTCGTGGAAACAGACTACTTCGGCCTCCAGTTCCTCGACTCTGCCCAGGTCGCGGTATGTGTTCCTTTGGTTCCTTTCAGGGCAGATCAGCTTTTCACTGCTGATCACAGATCCACAGTGGCTAGAACTTGGTAGGGAAACATAGGAGTGAAACGGTGATGTTGTTGCCATGATGAGCATTGGGATGGTGGTGATGGTGCTCCAGTGAGATGCACCCACGATGCCCCCCACCCTTGAGGTGGCCAGCAACCGGGAGAGGAAGCGGGAAGGAACGTTTGTCTCGCGCACGGGGAGGCATTAGGGAAGCATTTCCAAGCGTAGGGATGCAGTAAGGGCGCATTTCTCGAGTAGGTAGACACATTGTGGGAATTCTTCCGGTGGAGCTGCTTTTATTTTTAACCAGCAGAAGGGGCTGCCCACCATCTTCTGGTGAAGACTTGCTGGGCGTGGAGAGCAGGTGCTGTGAACAGGCCTGAGCCCCAGCCAGCTCGGGGTGGGGCAGTCGGAGCAGGTCTTGGCATTGCTCGAGAACCATCTTGCGGGCTCCGGGAGGTGGTGTTAGGTCAGCAAAGACTTCCCTTGCTTTGCCTGAGACAGAAGTGTTCACAGTGGAGAGGCTGGCGTGAGCGAACTCGACACCGCTCAGAATCCCTCATTGAGAAAGCAGGAATGACTTCCGGTCTCCCTCCCAACAAAAATCTAGCTTTGGGTTTTGAAGGTAATTTATTCAACAATCTAAAAATATTTAGGGAGTGCCTCTCATGCATGGGCCCCATTCTGAGCACTTTGGATAAAGCAGTGAACACAAATATAAGATGACAGATAGTAAGAAGTGTGAAGAAATACAAAGCAGAGTAAGGGGTAGACAGGATAAGGGGCGGTGCTGCCGTAGTGTGTGAAAAGGTGGGTCCCCTGCTCAGGCGGCATGGCTCAGTGATTGAGCATCGACCTATGAAACGGGCGGTCATGGTTCGATTCCCTGTAAGAGCACATACCCAGGCTGTGGACTCGGTCCCCGTAGAGGGCGTGCAGGAGGCAGCGGGTCAATGATTCTCATTGATGTCTTTATCTCTCCCTCTCCTTTCCTCTCTGAAATAAACGAAAGTATATTTTTTTTTTAAAAAAGAAAAAAAGGTGGGTTCCCTGATAGGAGATGTTTAAGCTAAAAACCAGGAGCTCCTCATATGTGGTGAGGCCTTTCTACCTGAAAGACACTTTTTGTTACATCTTGGGAGCCCCCTATGACAGTTGTAAAGTGAAGATGCTCAAAATCAATGCCTGGGAGTTGGGTCTGCCTGAGACTGTTAGTGTGATGCTGAGTGTGCAGATGATACAGGGGAATCAGGACTTCCGTCTATCCTAGTCACAGTATCTCTCTGAGCTAATGGTCCCGATTCTTCTCCATTTCCCATCTGCAGACTCTCACTCCAGCCCACCAGGGCCCCGGGGAGGGGCAGACCAGCCCTTCTCGTTCCACCTTCCTGCCCAGTTCCCTGCCCTCTGACCTCAGGAATGTTCTTCCCACCCCTCAAGGCCTCTGGCCACCTCAGAATTCAAGTTGTTGATCCTTCCAAATATTGTGGACACTGTTCCCCCTCATTGAAGCTTCATCCGACCAAACCTCACCCAGAGGCACTCGGGGTCTTGTCACCACTCCAAGATCCGGAATTCTGTTGTCCCCCATTCCAGGGCCACTTCCCTTGATTCTATCTTTCCAGGCCCTCTACATCTGGCCTTGGCCTTGCCGATCCCCTCCTGCCTCATTCTCCCCTCTCCCGGCCGCCCACTGCCCTTGCCTTCTTTCAGGCTTGGCAAAGCCTCAGCCGTCTCACCTGTGTCCTCCTGTGCCCTTTGATTCTCCTGCTCCCATGACTGTCCCTGGAACCCCCCTTGACATTCAGGCCCATCTGTTTGCTCTGCTGCTTCTCCCGGTTGCCAAGCATTGCTGGAGAGCCACGGCTGTGCCTGTTGGCACCTGTTGGCATCAGCATAGATCACAGTTTCAGAGAAGTCCAAACCCCCGAGCTCCTTCTGGAGCCTCGTTAGCCCCTCATGGACTCTTTTCCACCCCCAAATATGGTTTTCGATTTTTGTCCATTTTTTTTTGGAGAGAGAAAGAGGGGGAGAGAAACATTAATTGGTTGCCTCCTGCACACACCCCAACTGGGATTTGAACTCACAACCAGGGCATGTGCCCTGACCCGGGAATTGAACCAATGACCTTTCAGTGCACGGGCTAACACTCTAACCAACTACTGAGCCACACCTGCCAGGACCCCAATGGACTCCTGTGTGCCGCACAGTTCCCCTTCTAAATCTTGGCCACAGACATGTAATCCAGTCCCCACAAAACCTCAAAGTGGGCCTTACCTCCTCCTGAGAAGACTGAGCTCATTTAGCTCAAATTCCTGGTTTTCTTCCCCTGAAGACAAACCAGTCCTCCCTGCCATTTTTGTCTTAAAGGGAGTAGCCTGTTTCTCCAGCGTTTTGTCCCCAAACCTACGAGGACAGTTCCATTTCCAGCTGCTTCTTCCTGAGTTCTGTCCCCAGCACCTGACACTCCTCAGCTCTCCTCTTCCCTGAAACTCTTCTCCATCCTGCCTTCTCCTGTGTCTTTAACCTGTGGGATACCGTGTGGTGGTTTTGACTTCATCGTATCTGTGGCCCTGGGCTAGCAGTCACACCTGGGCCTTGTATCTGGCTCTGCCCCCGACTCATTTGGCGGGTTTTAGACAAGTCTTCTTTGTTCTCAGTGTCCTTATCTGTAAAATGGGTTTCTTGGACCTGTTCTCATAAAAGCTCTTCCAGTTCTAATATTCAGTGATTCCGAGTCTAAAGAGAAGGCAGGCACGTCTGCCCCACACATCTTTTCTTAATTAGAAGGGAGGAGATCTCTCTCATTTCTGCCATTCAAGCCAAGTGCCCGTTGCCCTGGTGGCACGACCTCCTCCCCAGATGACCCCTCTCTAGCCACTCGGATTCCCAGAAAGTCAAAGATGCGACTCCATTTGGAAAGACTTCACTGTGGACGTCTGCTCGCCTGGCTGCCAGCTGTTCCACCCTCCAGTGCCCTGTCACCGTGCGGCAGGAGGTGTGTTCACAGCGGGATCCAGGCTTCCTTCCCAGGTCAGACACCTACAGATGCTAGCTCTCTGCAGGCCCTGACGCCTTTCCAGGATCCGCTCTGTGAACGGGTGTGATTTTCTTCCCCACAAAAGCAGGTACAAGGTCCTCATCTGCCCGACTCCAGGACCCAGGAGCGTGTGGCCCCAGCAGCCCCAGGCCCCTTCTGCTAATCGGTGTGATTTCTAACCTGGGCTCCTTACAGGCCGGGTGCAGGTCATGCCTGCACTTGCTGCTGGGCCTTTGTTGGTGCTGGTTCCCCTCCTGGGATGCCCTTTCTCACCCCATTTCAACTTCTGGCCGTCCTCCAAGACCATCTCAGGCGACACTCGGACTCCGTCACGGAGCACATCCTGAGCTCTCAGAGGGTTTTCCTCCACTGTGCGAACCGCTGAGCTTCTTTAGCCTTCCGTGGCAGCTTGCTCCTTTGGCCTGGGGTTCTTGTTTGTGTTTATAAATAAACAAAGCCTTTCTGATCAGACCCGAAGACTTAGGACTTCCTCTTCGTAGCTGGGTGGATCTTGGTGACTTAGAGAGCTGTGCCAAGAGAACCTGAGAGCCCTAGTCGTTAGACCCAGGAGAGATGTTAGGAGCCGCGAATTTCCATCTTCTAGATCCGAGGTGGGGGACAGACGGCCCGTGAGCCGTGTAAGGCCCGAGACATCATCTGGTCTGGCCTTGCCAAGGCATTAGGTGCGAGTTCATTCAATGTTTGACCAAATAGAGCAGGCTAATTTTTAAGTTGATAATTTTGTATGGCCGGCGAATGATGTTGTAAATATCCAGATGGCCCTTGGCAGAAAAAAAACGTTCCCCACCCCGTTCTCAATGGTGAACCCAAAGCCTTAGACCTTGGCAAGTCACTCGGTGAGGAGCACAGCTTGACTCAAGCCCGGTTTTTACCATTTCAGGTTCAAGTGCTCTCGAGCCTCGGTCTCCGTCCACTGTGGTGACATCTGTGTCACAGGGAAGTTGAGGGGCTTTGTGAACTAAGGGAACAGACGCGGTTTTGTAATCGGACATGGGTGTGGGTTTCCTCTCCCTAGCTGGACAGTCTCAAGGGGGCCAGAAGTCGTCCCAGCCCCAGAGGTGACAGGCTGAGGTTAGCTGGAACCTGCAGGCTGTCTCACCTGGGGGAAAACCCTTAGCAATCCAGACAAGAGCCCTTCGGCTTCTGGGGTATTGTTGATTTTTCTGAGAACCTGGGACAGTGCAGTTGGTGGCAGGTGACCGGACGTGATGGCGGGTGTGTTTCTGGGGACAGTGGGATAATAGACGGGGACCTGGCTTATTACTCCATAATTGAAGCTCCTGCAAGGATCGACACCCCCTCCCAGCCCCCGACATGCAAACCAGAGGGCTGGCCCAGGCAGAGCTCTTGGCACAGCCCTCTGAGTAAGTCACCAGCTCCGAGCCCAGCTCCCTGCAGAGCCAAGCCTGGTTTCCATAGTGCCCTGCCCAGCCCTGCAGCAAGGTCAGAGTCTGTTGGCATCTCCTATTTTTAGCTGCTGGGGCTGGGGCCTCCTGTTTCCTTTCCCATATCAAAGCGGGAAGTCCACCTGGGAATCCTCTCAGTGGACCTCACTTTTACACAGCTCCAAGCAGGGGCAAGGGTTCTGATTTTGCATATCAAAGCTTTCTTGGGAGAGCCTGCACCCCCCAGCTTTCTCACAGCTTCTATTTACTGTGGTGCCCACCCCCCCCACCCCACCCCCCCCCACCCCGCCCCCTCTGATTGAGGTAACGAAAGGCTTTACGTAATTCATGTCTGACATGCTTCGTCACCGATCTGTTCAGCTGACCAGGGGACAGACCCATGTTACAAATGATGACGCTGAGGCTCGGAGACACTTTAACTTGTAAAAGTTAAAGTAAGGGACAGAGGTGCCACTCAGATCCTGGCCTCCTTCCAAAGCCCAGCACTTTCCTTCTGTTGCACATGGCAACGTCACACACACACACACACACACACACACACACACACTGAAAGAGAACATTCGGTCAATAGCCATTGAGCAGACTTTGACTTGGAGCTTACTCGATGCGCCAAGCTCCGTAGTGGAGAGGCGAGCTGGACCCTGTCGCTGCTGCCGCGTTCTGGTGAGGGAGCCAGACAAGTGGTCCTGGGAGCAGAGTGGTTCAGTCCTCCACTTGGGGAGCCTGGAGGCTGGCTGCCTAAGCATCAGGATGAGCTGAACAAGGTGTCCCAGGGGGGCTGAAACCGGTTTGGCTCAGTGGATAGAGCGTCAGCCTGTGGACTCAAGGGTCCCAGGTTCGATTCCGGTCAAGGGCATGTACCTTGGTTGCGGGCACATCCCCAGTAGGGGGTGTGCAAGAGGCAGCTGATCGATGTTTCCTCTCATCAATGTTTCTAACTCTCTATCCCTCTCTCTTCCTCTCTGTAAAAAATCAATAAAAATATATATTTTTTTAAAAAAAGGTGTCCCAGGGGGAGGGTGAATGTGGGCTGGGCCACAGAGGATGAGAGGACTGCCAGCAGGGAGCCGCGGGGATTCGAGGGATCATAGCCTCCTCATCAAGCAGGAGCAGCCCTGCCCATCGCCGGGGCAGGTGTGCCACAGGTGTGGCCACTGTCAGTCCATTCCTCAGCCCCTCCCAGCATAAAAGGGGGACATTTTATGGTGATAAGTTTTACAGCAGGAAGTGCAGGAAAGGTGATTTGGGCCTTTCTCTCAAGCCTTGGGAGATGTTTTTCCTCTGGTCTTTGTTAGTGTGGAATTGGGTAGGTGGGTGATGAGGGGCCCAACGCTGCAAGGTAAGGGTGAGAGTGTGTCATCGCTGGTGATTGTCATCGCATTTGCCGCCTGTGTGGAAACCACAGAGCGACCCCTCCTGCTCCCAATGTACTTGGAGGGGACGTAGGGGAGTATAAGCACGAAGAGCGGGGTAAGTCACTGTCCTTCCGTCTGAATGGCTCAGTATAGTTTCCATGGACACTCCGCTGATTTCTTCAGGATGCCAGGGGCTAGCTCAGTGCACAGAGGAGGACACCGGGGCTCAGGGGGGCCCTTGCTCATAGCCACGCACCAGGTGAGGGGCAGAGCTGGGCCCTGAAATGTGATGTGCCTCCTTCATTTTAGTACGGGTACGTGTGAAGCGGCTCCAGAAATGGCGCAGCCTTGTTTCTGAATGCCGGCAGGGCAGGGCGAGCCTTCTCCCGCCCGGGTGCAAATATTGGCAGTGAATGGGAAGCTGTTGATAAAGGGGTCTCTGCAGCGGACGTGGACAAATCCCCCAGGAAACCTCAAGTAGCTGGTGTGAATGGTGAGCAGGAGGAGAGGTCCCTCCCATGGACGGAGAAGGCACTTCAAGCTGCGTGTGGCATGGAGACCCAGAGCTGGCTGCTGACTCCGCAGGAGTTAGACTCCTGCCTCCTCCTCGTTAGCACTGTGATCCTGGGCACCTCATGCTCCTTCTCCACGGCCACCTGGCCACTTTCATCGGCTCTGAGGCCTAAGAGAGAAATGGATGTGATAGGGTCCAATGTGTTTTGTTTTCTTCCAACACCACCAAACAGTGAATTCTGACACTATCTGCCTGGAGGTAGCTTCACATCCTGCAGGTTAAGGGCTCCGTCTCACAAGACATCCCCACCAACCCCACACACATTTCAGGTGCCAATCACAGTGACATCCTACAACCAGCCTCACGCGGGTCATGTCCAGTACTGTTGCAACAATTAGAGCAGATGGGCTTTGCCAGGTCATCTCACATCAGGATTTATGGGAAGGGTTGCCCTTAGATGAGACTTGGGTGAGAAATTCAGATCAAAAACCCCCTTTCTAATACCCGTTAGAGTTCTTGAGTTAAATGTCTTGCCCTTTGAGCTCAGAAATGCACCTGTCTGTTTCCAGTGATGCTTTAATCGTCTGTTAAGAGGGCTGGAGCCAGTTGCCGGGGCCTTTGCTGACAGGCGGCCTGGATGTGTTTAGCCAGGATGCAGGTGGACATCTGAGACAGGTCCTGCTGCTACAGGCCTCCGAACCAAACCCAGGATTCGATTTACTAAATGCCACTTAGGGCCTTAGTGCCGGGCATTCGTTACGAGGTGGTTTTGTGGGATAAAGTACCAGCGATCAGAGTCTGGCCAGCTCCCACCGCTAAGAAGAAAGTTAGGTCCCTTTGAACTGGTTGGAGACAATATAGGTTTTATCATCTCTCATTTTAGGAGGGTGACTGGGTTTCTAATCGCGTCTGAACGCCGCAGGGTCAAGGAGCTTTAACAAGGGAGCTGTTTCTGATGCCTTTCCCAGCTTAGCAAGCCCCAGACTTTTCACAGGCCTCCGTCCTGGCAGGTCCTGCGCTGGGCAGGGCTCCAGGCGGCTGCTGGGCAGGAAGGATGGAGGCCAGCCGGCATGGATAAGGGAGCTCCTTGAGCAGCGTGGCCAGAGGGAAAAGCGGCCTGCTGTCCAGCAGAGGCATCTAGCCGTGATCTGTCTGAGCTAACGCCGGCTGCAGGCGGTTGGCCGGTAAACTGTGAAATTGAGATTTTGCAGAGCTCAGAGAGCAGTTTTCAGAAGGGGCTGTGGATGTTGTCATGATCCCCAAGGTCATTCGGACCCATTCGTCCCTGGGCAGGAGAGGATGTGGGAGGACTTTAGCCCTAAGTATTTAATGGGCACACTGGGCACCTTCGAAGAGCACGCATGCTCTGAGAGTCTGTTTCACGAGTCTTGGGTGGGACCTGGGTCTTTGTGAGTGGAACGCTCAGCCAGGGGAAAACCACCCCTAAGGAAACAGGTTGGACTTGGATCAAGGTTAGGGTTGGATAATAGAGGAATAGTGGGCTTGCACTTGTTCTGTCCAAAATGTGATAAGGAGACTTGAGATAGGAAAGAAATGGGGCGACGCTCCTTTAAGCTCGGAGCCTCTGGGCTAATAAGCTGAGGAGGCTGGTTGCAGGGAGAACTTCCTTGGCCTGGTAATGATGAATTCATTTGAAAGGGAGCAGAACAGCTTTAGTCATAGCCATTCGCATGATGCTTACTTTGGCAGGGAAATACATATGATGATACTTTCATCAAGTCTGTATCTGCTCTCCTCCCCGGGGCCAAGTGCAGGATTTTCCGCCTGGTTGAGGGCGGCAGCGAGATCTACTTCTAATGAGGCAAATGGATCATCAAAAACTGCCCGAGAGGCAAACGGCCAATGAAAGAATAATGCAAATGTCCGCCCAGCCCACCCCCAGGAAAATAATCTTCTTGGTAAAAGTAAAAAAAAAAAAAAAAAAAATGCTTCAGAGTCAAAAAAGAAATGAGTAAACAGTATTCAGACCCCCGTATGCAAAAATAACCCCTCGAAATCTTTCTGGACATAGCTCGACAGAAAATACTAATTTTGTATAAAAGGGACCTGATTGTTTTCATCTGACATCGTGCTGTGGATCTCTTGCCACGTCAGTAACTCTAGGCCCACATCAGTTTGAAAGGCGGAATAGTATTTCATTACATGGATGAGCCATTTTTTAAAAATCCGTCTTTGTTGGTGGGCATTTAGGTCATTTCCAATTCAAAGCCGTGCACAATGAGAGAAAGCATCCTGTACATGTGCCTGTGAGATAGCATCCGGCTGCGGTGATCTGCTGCTTTTGTGACACGGTTGCTTAGCCGGGGAGTGGAGAGGGGAGTGGAGATGACAGAGGCCCACGTTCTCCCACTGCACTGCTCACGGCTTATTGCATTATAATTCATCTGGTATTTGCCTTTGTGTTTCCTCATCCCGCTCCTCCCACACAGCCCTAATGGGCTCTCCGCTGAGGGCTAGAGTACACACAGTGCTAATTTAGCCCCGTCCTTGCTCATTGTTAGAATGTGCCCAGTTCAGATCGCCTCTGGAAGTCTATTGACAACGGGCAGAATGGCCTCTGGTTCTGAACAGCTAGTGAGAAACCCGCTCTGGCTGTGTCCTTCCAGCTGAGGCTCTTAACAGTGTGCATCTAGGTTACGGAAAGGGGTGGGGAAAGTTTGCCTCGCTTAAAATACGTTGGACATTTATGGATGTCTCGAGAATCTAATGAGGGCCGGCTGGGTGCCACGCCCTTCACAGAAATGACGTGAACGGACGGCCCTGCCCACCGGGGCTTAGTTCCCCCCGAGGGGCTCACAGTGTTGCATTCCAAAAATGTCCATGTCCGTGGAGGTTAAGCTTTCGAGGCTCATCGGGACTGCAGCCTCAAGAACTTGGATGTGATAGAAAACTTCTCTGTGTGGGTAATGGTTTTGTCATTGCCTTGATGGGTAAGACGGAAGTGGTTGTTCTGGTAAAAACTAGAGGAAGTTGAATTGCCTTCATTGACCAGAGCAAAAGTTTCTCAGTCCCTGCCTGTCTTCCCATCTTCATTGTGGGTCATCTCCCTGGCAAAAGAATAAAGGGATCATGAATTATCCTATCTAATAATAGAGTAACATGTAAATTACCATCACTCCGCTACGCCCACGATTGGGCGGCGGGAGGCTGGGGGGCGGGACTCGGGGTGGCCTATCCGGCCATTGAGAGGCCCGGATCCGCTGCCACTGAGGGGGCCTGTCACGGACACCCAGCTGCGCCTCTCAATGGCAGGGTAGCCAGGTGTCCGCGGCAGGCCCCCTCAGCGGCCGTTGATAGGCGCAGGGGGCGGGAGTCCCACCCCCTGCGCCTCTCAACAGCAGGGTAGCCCCCCTCAGCAGCCGCGGACCATCAAAAGCGTGGGAGCTGGGTGCCTGTCTGCTCCGGCACCAGCGGACAGGCACCCAGGTCCACCGCGAAAAGCGAAAGCGTGTAGGGGACCCTACATGTGCATGATTCAATCATGCACTGGGCCTCTAGTGGTTTTATAATTTTAGAGTGGAAGGGGGAAGCAGGGTAGAGAGAGAGAGAGAAACATCGATGTGAGAGAGACACATCAATTGGTTGCCTCCCACACATACCTGGACCAGCTCGGGGGATTGAGCCTACAACTGAGGCATGTGCCCTCGACTAGGAATCGAACCCAGAACCCGTGGGTCCGCAGGCCGATGCTCTAACCACTGAGCCAAATCTACTAGAGCTAGGTTTTATAAATGTAGAGTTTAGGGCGACAACGACAAGACCAGCGTTTCATCGGGCGTCTCAGCAGTGCAGTTTGTAGTCTTTACCAGATTAACAGACTTGGAATAACTGGGGAAGATTGATTGTAACTTGAGGAACTCAGAAGGAAGAGGCCGTTGGCTCCACTGGTGAGAAGGGACTTCACAGACCAGTTAGTTAAAGGGTTTTGAGTTTTTTCAGGCTCCTCTTTGGGAAAGCTTCCGGAAACTATGGGCCCTTTCCCCAGAAAAAAAATTCACTCTGCATAAGCAGATTGTCTTTTTATACCTTCCCAAGCAGTTTGCAGATCCCCAGCCCAGGAACACGTGATCCGGTCCAGCCTCTGGTTTTTACGGGTAGAATTACTAGGGTTGGTAGAGGAGGGTAACTCGGGTCTGTACTAGTATACTCTTGCTGATGCACTATTCCTAAAGAAACTGTTTTTTTTTTTCTTTCAGCACTGGCTGGATCATTCCAAACCCATTAAAAAGCAGATGAAAAGTAAGTAAGCCCCATTTGGCCTATTTATCTATTTCTTTTATCGGGAAAGCTAACTCCTTTGCCAGTGTTTTGAAGTATTCTGTTTTCGCTAGAACTTGGGAACTATTATTTAAAAAGATTCCATTTTCAGCGGATCATTTTTAATTTCTTAATTAAAAATTGAGAAGTTAAAATTTCTGGCCACGTGTTCGAGTTTAAAATTTGAACAAGAGTCTTTAGTAGATATTAAAAAAAACAGATTATGCTCTCATTTGAAGTCATACACCCCTGCCAGTGAGATCCGACTCATCTGCTGTTCGAAAGCAGGACCTGACATTGTCACAGTCCTTTCTAGTAATGAGTGATAGAGGAGACTCAGAAAATGGGGCGCAGGAGGGCTCTAGTCAGGCCCAGCTCTAGCGTTACCGGTGTGGTACCTACCACATTTATTCAGTGCTGTGAATGCATGGGTCATTTTTTAAAATTCCATGCTTTAAGGTGTGGTGTTTAGATTACAGAACATGTGGCTGTTTATGTGTCACTTTTCTTTAGCCCATTAATATTTTGTAAAAAATTAATATCCGTGTGGAGCATCATGGCAGTCAGCGGGGAGAATGAAATGTCAGCTCTTAGTAATCCCTCCAGATCAAGCATGTCAAACTCAAAGGCTAACACGGGCCAAATAAACAAGGCATGCGGCCCGTGGGCCATGAGTTTGACATGCTTGCTCTAGAGCAGTGATGGCGAACCTATGACACGCGTGTCAGCACTGACACGTGTAGCCATTTCTGATGACACGCGGCCGCATGCCGAGGATGAAACATTTGCCGCTCCTGAGGATGAAACATTTGCGAAATAGTTTTTTCCTCAAAGTGACACACTACCCGAGTTATGCTCAGTTTTTTGGCGAAGTTTGACACACCAAGCTCAAAAGGTTGCCCATCACTGCTCTAGAGGATCATGGTTTCCCTCCAGCAGGGAAACCACCTTTGCTGCCATGATTCTTTTTAGTTTTCCAGCCTAGGATGGAAAAGGACTTACTAGCTTCGTGTGCCCTCCCAGGGTGGTGCTGAATGTGTTAATTTAATGTTTTTTTCCTTTTGTCCACTCCGCGATCTTTTTCAACCTTCCATCTCCAAATGTTTAGTTGGACCTGCTTATGCTTTGCACTTTCGAGTTAAATATTATTCTTCAGAACCGAACAACCTTCGTGAAGAGTTTACAAGGTAGGACAAAATGCAGAACGAAATCCGCCCCCCATCGCACCTGCCTCACGTGTAGTTTATGGGTCTCCCTAAACTGGGGTTTTGCCTCCCCCTCCCTCTGCTGCCCTTACACTCTGAGCAGGAGGTCTGAGCACTTTGCCTGTGCTTATCTCTGTATTCTGTTGAAAATCCACACTTGGCTTAATTTGACCTTTTTCTTCGTGAGCCAGCGGGCGAAGATTTGTTTTCTTCCCACATTTCTGTTTGGTTGACCTTGGGTGGTTTGGTTAGTGGTTCCGTGGCACTTTATTTTTTGTGTCCGGTAAGAAAAGGGAAGGCAGGTATTGGAAGAGCCTTTCTCAGTCCAAAATTGCCATCTCATTTTCTCTTAAGGGACTGCAAAATATTCCCTTGGTTGTTACAATGCCAACGTTGTTAGAATCTCGTCACGTTACCTTTCAGCCCCACTGGATTTCTTTTATGTCTACCCGACTTCAGAAACAGCGTTGAAGCAAAAGAGACCTAACACATTTTAGGTGTGGCATTTCCCTCCGGCCACCCTTTTATCCGTGAGATCCTCTGCCCAGTCCTGCCCGCTGTCCCCAGAGCCTCCTTGTCATTGTCTGTGGACAGGAGTGGTGCTGGGTAGTCCGTGGTTGACCACTAGCTTGGAGAGAACCACTAAGCCGCACTTTAAAGACTGCTTATCGCCCTTCACCTCCCTCCCCCCATCGGGGAGGCCTATGGGGCTCCTGGAGTTAGGTTTTCCTGTAGGAATGGGAAGTGCGGGCCATGTCACACTGTCCTCCTTGATGGGAATACTCGGTTCAGTGGTGGCTAAGCACTTGTCGCAGGCGGGAACATTCTGGAATAGAACCTCCAGCCCGTTGGTTTCTGGGTCACCCACATTGTCCTATATCCATGCCACGGAGAGTGACTGTCGGCATGGTTTTCAAAGTTCAAACCAATTAAATTATTCTAGTATTTTCCTTCCGAGTCCTTTATGAAACATGCTGCTCCTAGCTGTCATCGAAGCCAGTGGTTCTGAACCGGGGTTGTGTGGATCAGAAACACGTGGGAAGCTTTTGAGCAAATCAGATTCCTGGGGACTCTGACTCCCTTGGAATGGAGTGGGGACCCTGGGCAGCCTTTTGGTTTTTACAAAGCACTCTAAAGTGCTTCCGATGCTCACGTGCATCTGGTAAAAAACTACTTGTTTAGGCCGAGACGCTTAGTTTTGTTTTTTTTTTACTTACGTGAACTCTACTTGTGTTATTTGCTTTTCCATTTTTTATTACTCCTGTAACCAGCAGCTGCAGTTCCAGGATTTTTGAACTTTGTCCTGTGTGTGTGTGTGTGTGTGTGTGTGTGTGTGTGTGTACACAGTTTTTTAAAAGATGGAGTTTGCAGTTAAACTGCATCAGGAAAAAAGTCTTACGCAGCTGCTAACGACAGTCAGCTGTAAACTCTTTGATACAGTCAGGTGCAGCCTTTCTGGACTCCCTGGTGGGGCTGCCTGAGGGCCCCACACGGTGGCTCCACCTGCCCGTGTGATTGGACATGTCGCATGCCTGCTGTTGTATGAGCACCGCGTGCAGTGCTTGGCCCTCTCCCGGGACACGGAGGGGGGCGTGGAGGCCGTCATTGGACCTTGCCATGTCCCATGTTCCATCTCCCAAGTATCTTGCGAGTTCCTCCATGCACTCACCTTCCTAGTTAGGTCCTGGGATGCCTTCTTGCAGACTCGGGAGGGGATGCTTCCACCACAGTTCCCATTGGAGTTGGACTCCCTCCTTACAATGCAGGATTTGGGGTTGTGTGCGGGGCGGGTACATGCTGGGCAGTCGGGATCGAGTGGGGAAGGAGTGATCCTCTGTTGACTTTTGTATATGTTTGTCAGGTACCTGTTTGTTTTACAACTCAGGCATGACATTCTTTCAGGAAAGTAAGTACATTTTTGTTCTAACTCTTAAACCCAGGATAGATCATATAGTATATTTCTAAATGACTCACTGTTTTTTTGTTTTGTTTTTTTAACTCTCTCACCCTTGTTCCCTTTTCAAAATTCAAAAAAAAAGTACACCAGGCATTGTAAAGTGAGTCTAATACTTGTATCACTGTCATCATCTTATTTTAAATGGTTACTCTATGGCTTGAAGCATTTCCAAGAGCATTTAATATCTTAAGTGATGTGTATTTGGGAATTATTCTCTCCCTGATCACATCACTGCCCCATTCATAATGGCTTTTGTCGTATTCGCAAGCAAGATACGTTATTAGTATGTATACACTTACAAGTATTTGGACAGTCAAAAAGTTTCATTCATCACCATCGGCATCAAATAACGTAAAGAGGTAATGTCCTGATTCTGATAGAAGGAGGGTTAGACATCTCATCTCATTTCCTTTGCCCCTCTTAAAAGTGGTTTTTGAACACTAGGCCTCTGGCTGCACGGTGATTGTTGAGGATCAGGAGCATGGGCACTGACCTGGTTGAATTTACATGCAGTGTTCATCTGTTCTAAAGATGCGAGGTTTACCGTCCTAGCTCTTACAGCGGTGTCATTTCTCAGCCCAAGTATTGACTATTTTCTTGTACATGAAAGACTTTTAAGACTCTACTGAATCTAAAACGCAACACCTGATATTGACAAGAATACATTTTGACTTTGACTATAATCCGGAGGCAACTGAAAATGCGATTTCTGAATTTGCAAACCCTCCCTAGAATACCTGCTATAAAATCCTTAGTAGAACATACGCTATAGAACACGTAGATTGTACAGTGTATACATTTGCCTTCCTCAGCCATGCAATACAGATCTTTGATTGATGTGTGTATTATGAGTGTGTGTGTATTTTGACCTCCCTCCCCCTTTCTCCATACCGTGCTCCTCATCCCGAAGGCCTCTCGACTCTAGTAAATGTCCTCAGTTTGGAAAAATACCAATGGCAGACATCCTGCATTTATATAGCACTTTGCAGTTTCCATGCACTTCAGCCTGATGTACTGACTGTACTTCAAAGCAGGTGGATGTTCTGGTTCCAGCACTGCCCCCTACTGGCTGGATGACCTTGGGCAAGGCAATCCTGCACTCAGCACCTCATCTCCAAATGGGGGATGGGGAGCACTGGCGACACATGTCTCAGGGGGTTCACAAACTCCGCACATTGACCAAATGGGATCATATAGATGAAAGGCTTTGAAAACTATGAAGTGCTATACCAATGTACGTCATTATTATTTTTCTAACTAAATGTGTCATGTGAAATACGAATGAGATCCCGATTTGCAGTAATACCTGTCTATGGCTCAATCTCAGTTATACTTAAGAGAATGCTTGAGTGTATCCAGCTGTCCTGGCACTGTCAGATACTGTGTCTGTCTGCTTACTTTTAATATTATGACCTCGTTTCCAGAAGGATTTAAGGCAGCTTGGAAAGGTGCATGTACTATATCAAGATAAAATAAGTTTAAAAATATAAGCCAAAGGAAAGGCTTCTCATTGTATTTCCCAAACTCCCCCCCGCAACCCCGTTTTTTTTTTTGTTTTGTTTTGTTTTGCGAAATTTGCTAAAATTGCCCACAGGGTTGATAGAACCTAGACCTAGATTGGATTCTTCCACCGTATGATGAGAACTGACTTTGGGAAGTACGTAATGCAAGTCAGCTTGGTTGCATTATTTAATGCGGACAGCAGAACTAGAAACCAGAGATCAAGTTTTATGACCTAAAGATCACTACCTTCTGACCAATGACTTGAGTGACATTTTGTATAGTTATGAGTATTAAAGTCCATGTACAGAATTAATTTTTTTCTTTTCTTTTTTTTTTCAAGATTGAAATGCCCATATGAGACGGCTGTGGAATTAGCTGCTCTCTGTCTGCAAGGTACATTGTTCTTCAGTGGTCCTTAGTAATCTAATGTCATTACTTCCATTTCAACAAGTGGGTGTCTACTGTGTACCAGGCACAGTGCTGTGCTGTGGGGGTACCAATGAATACGATATGGTCTCCGTCCTCAAGTAGCTTGCAGTCCCACAAGGCCCACATGGCAGGGCCACATACTGTGTGTGTACCGAGTACAGTGTCTTCCCTTTAGGAGTAGAGACCTGCAGGAGGCTTGGAAGAGGAGGGCCCGGGGCGGGGGGAGATTACTAAGTGAATATGATCAAAGGAGAAAGGCATGTGCAGAGAGGTACCAGCAGTTAAGTGGTGTCAGAGGGTGAGGTTCAAGAAGCTGGGTAGGTGGGTGCCTTTGGACCCCTTTAAAGAGCACGGATTTCATGCTGTCAGCAATAGCGCCTTTGGAGGCTGGAGTTGGGGGTACAGTGAGGAGGTGTTGTTGTGATAAAAAGAAACTGATTAGGGCTGAGGTTTCAATACACACACACAGCAAAACAAACAAGAGCATTGTCCATGCTAGAAGGACATGGACATTAGACTTCGGTGTGGAGAGAGAGGTCAGGGATGACTCAGGGTAGAAGAAGAGCTGGAATCTGGTGGAGGAAACATGAGTGTAGGGTGTCTTGGCCGAGAGATGCCAGTGGGACCTCCACTAGCTTCTTGAGTATGCAAGTCTGACTTGGTGAGAAGCATCGCCAGGGGAGTCATCGGCATGTGGGTGGAAATTGGATGGTAGAGGTTTGCCTGCATTGACTATTCCATCCATGTGATGCATCCGAATGCACAAGAAACCGTCATTGCCACCGTCCCCAGCGCTAATTAAGAGGATACTGGTGTGTACCGTACGTTGCCCATAAGGAGTTTCAGCAGTACATCAGGTAGACATATGCTGTGGACTCATTTACCAGTGTGCTCATTGGCTTCCACGGAATAATGAATTATTCATTCATAATTACTAATTATTTTTGAACATCGTAATCAGATCTGCCTTCTCACTTTTGTATTTACCAATTTCTAAAAGTTGATCTCAAACGATGAAGTCAGTACATGCTTATTATAGAAAGCTGGGACAACAGCGTAATAGACAAGTGGATGGAAGGCAGGAACCCTGCGTCCTGCCAGCCACAGACGAACAGAGACTCCGTCTATGTGTTTAGAGTGGAGTGTTCAGAATGTAATTCTGTGCAGAGTCATAGACACATTTTTTGTATGATTTTTCTACTTGACATTTTTTAGTACACGTGTTTTGTCATGTTTGCACTCATCTCATCAAGATGGTTTTTAATGATTTCAGGTTATTCCCATTCTCTGGTCCTCTCATTCCTTAGTCCATGTTCTTATTCTCTACGGGGGCTTGGCATATAGTAGGTGCTCAGTAAGTGCAGAATGGATTTAATGAAGTTGAAGAGGCCCCCAAGGACTTTGATTGAAGGGGGAGCCTGCCCCTGAGGTGTGAAGGCATTGGTGGTAGAGGGGACCATATTGTCATCAGTAACTGTCTTTGCCAAGTACAGTGCCAAATGCTTCACATCCATATGCAAACCCACACAGACATTCTAGTGATCTTTACAGTCTGGGGCAGGCTGGCTCAGCTGTGGTCGACCTGAAAAGCAAGCTACCGCATTCACCGATGGGATGGGAAGAGGGGGCACGGAGGGACGTATATTCCTAATGCCACAGTCCTTATGGAAGTGCCGTAAGGATGTGTAATGGCTTGGGGGACTTGGAAATGGACTGTCCACTTTGACCGGGGGTAGATTTCCCCAGCTTGTCAAGTAGCCTCCATCCACCCTGGAGTTTCTGAGTTGCCAGGAGGTCACACCATCAGGCTTGGTGGCCCAGCCGCAGATGTCAGGATGTGGTTAATGGGATGAAAGCAGCCATGTCAGACCTGGGGTCCCCAGTCCACTGGAGAGGTTTCTTCCTAAGGCCAGAGGCACATTTGTAAACCTGTCTGTTGTCTTGAATGATTAGAGGATGAGGCACACGTCATTGCCCGCTCCCCTACGTCCCCCATTCCCCCGGTGATGAGTGCATCACCACCTTCACCTAGTCCAGCTGTAGTAGAACTACGTATCTTGCCCCAGAACCCATGCAGACCAGAACATCAGCTCTCCGTGAGCCCTTCCTGAAGAAACTACCCATCTGAGTGGAGCCACATTAGTGTAACGTAGATGCAGTCATTATGTGAGGAACAAATGGAAAGACTGGAGACTTAGACCTGCAGATGTCTACGGAAGTTCTTGTTCCGCTGTTCCTCCATGCCCCCTCTGCCCATCCCAACAGTGACTGCGGT
Source organism: Eptesicus fuscus (assembly GCF_027574615.1). Lineage (NCBI taxonomy): Eukaryota > Metazoa > Chordata > Mammalia > Chiroptera > Vespertilionidae > Eptesicus > Eptesicus fuscus. Next base: position 60,069,717 of record NC_072487.1, on the reverse strand, counting down.
AGCCTGCTTTCCAGTTCAGCCACAGCCGAGCCAGCTTGCCCCAGACTATAAAGATCGCTAGAGCGTCTGGGTGGGTTTGCATAACGTGAAAGGTCGTGTTTCCTCCCGAGCTTGAGCCTTGCAGACACGCCTTGCTGTGGTTGCCCTTGAGTTAATGGCGCTTCCAGCGTTAGGATGCGGTGGCCTTGCGTAGAGGCCGTGCTCTTTGGGGAACTAAATTTCCGGTAGATTAGAAATTGAATTCAGGCAAAAAGAAAAGCAAGGGAGGAAAGGAGGAATGATCATTTGTTGTGTGCCTGTGATCTTGTTTCATCCTTGTCGCAGGTAGTGGTTTACAGATAAAGATCAGAGACCCAGTGAAGTGCCTTGCCCAGGCCACACAGATAGTGTACGGCAGAGGTGGGCCTCACCCTCCTGTGCCTGCGCTCTTTCCGCCCGCTCCACGGCGGGGCCTGGGCTGCAGAGTTCGCAGACTGAGGGAAGTGTCAGGTTTTTTGTTTGTTTGTTTGTTTGTTTGTTTTTTAAATATATTTTTATTGATTTCAGAAAGGAGGGGAGAGGGAGAGAGAGAGAGAAACATCAATGATGAGAGAGAATCATTGATCAGCTGCCTCCTGCACGCCCCCTACTGGGGATCGATCCCGCAACCCAGGCACGTGCCCTTGACCGGAATCAAACCCGCAACCCTTCCGTCCGCAGGCCCACGCTCTATCCACTGAGCCAAACCGGCTAGGGCAAGTGTCAGGTTTTGCCAGCAGATTCTTGGAAAGCAGACATGCTATCTCACACGTGATCTCCCTCGGGCCCGTTTTAGCCCAGTCGTGGTGAGGAGGGACGCCAGCCCCCTTGCGAGCCCCAGGGAACCCTGGTCACGGTCTGGCTTCTCTCTCCTGTGCTTGGTGGTGTCAGTGGCCTTGTCCACACACAACCACTAAGCGCAGGGCTCCGCTGCCTCCCTTCGGCCCGTGGTGCAAGGGAAGAGTGGTTCCTATCAAGGAGACCTCTTCCCAGACTGCCCCTCTGGGCTTGCCAGGTCACCAGTTTCAGGGTGAGCCCGTAGTCAGTGGTCAGGGGTGGCCTCCCACCTCAGAAGCCCAGACCTCGCCTTTGCTGGGTCAGTACTTCCAGGGCAGTCTTCATGAGTGACTTTGCCCACCCTGACCCAGGCCACTGGTGGTCTCAGGGTTGCCATCCAGAATAGGGGCTGCATCAGGCCAGGAAACATTCACCAGGTCCCTCCCCGGGTCAGACACGGTCTCGTACAGTCTTCCCACCACCCGCTTCAGTCTGTATTAATGCTTCCTCTGTGTGATCGGGGAAGTTTTATCGACCTCTGCCAGCAGCTGGAGTCCTCAGCAGCCACACAGGCCTGGCACAGCCCACGTGGGGTAGGGAGAGGGCTGCTGGGGACACAGCCAGTTGCTGTCACTGGAGGGACTCATGCATGTGCTGGCTGGTCGGTTGACTGGATTTGTTGTGTTAAGCAGTAGTTCTCAAAGTATGTTCCCTGGGTCAGCCGCATCGACACCACCTGGGAACTTGCTAGAAATGCACCTTCTCTGGCCTTGCTCCAGACCCACGGAATCCGCATCCCTAGGGGTGGGGTCCAGCGACACGAGCTGTACCAAGCCCTCCAGGTGACCCTGCTGCACGCTCGCGTTTGCAGACCACTATCGTAGATCAGTGCTTCTCACAGTAACGTGCGCACCAGTTCCCTGGGCCCCTTAAGAAATGGCAGGTTTGGCTTCAGTAGGTCTGAGGTGGGCCTGAGAGTCTGCATTGTGAGAAGGCTCCCAGGGGATACTGGTGCTACTGGTCCGGGGACGACGGACCCCCCTTTGTGTAGCGAGATATCAGAGGAGCTTCTGGAGTATTCCTTTCCATCTTGGGGTCTGCTTCCTGAGCTGCAGAGGTGCAGGAGAGGTGGTAGATTTTCCCATTCGTGTCCTGGAGGAATGGGGCCCCTTGTGGGGTATGTGGTGAGAGCAAGGACCCTCAGTGGGGATCGCCCACATGGCTGCCCCGCCTCTCTGCATGACCGGCTCCCTCCCTGGTTCTGCCTGAGCTTCAGCAGTTGCTCCTGCAGCCCTCACGTCTCCTCTCCCCTCCCCGCTCCCTCCCTCCTTGCTCTCTCTCCCAACATATTTTTCCCCTGGATTCTGCATGTACTGAATTCTTGATTGGTCCTCTCAGCACTGCAGACCCTGGAGTGCTGCTCAGACCCACCTACTTCACGAGAGCTTTGTTAAATGAGTTCCTGGGCAGGTCCCTATTCCCTGCAGTTGCCTTTTTATTGCACATTCAGGCTCTACCACTTCGCGGGGGAAATATACTCAGGGCCTCCCCGGGCAGGAGCAATAATCGGGAGAAAGGCAGTAATCACTAAGATGACGGTGCGGTGCCCCATGGGAGGATTCTGAATGTACATGTGGGTGCCGAGCGGGAGTCGGGTCCTCCTGGAAGGAGAGAGTTATACATTTGGGGCACCTGTGCTTTCTTACCGTGCAAAATGCCTTTGGACCTGGTTGCAGCAGCAACGAAAAGCATTCAATGTCTCCTGTTTTTTTCTCCTTCTTATGACACTTGCAGCGGAGCTTGGGGAATGTGAGCTTCCAGAACACACCCCAGAGCTTGTGTCTGAGTTTCGGTTCATTCCAAATCAGACAGAAGCGATGGAATTCGATATCTTCCAGAGATGGAAAGAGTGCAGGTACCTTGACGCATTTGTTTTGTGATATGTAAGCATTTGCACGATTCTTGCATCGACTGTGAAACTGCAGCCCCAACTCTTCACCTCTCTCCCGTGCTTCAGTCCTGTTTTTCCTAAGGCCCACACGACATCTCTCTCTTTCCAGAGATGTACAGTAAGAACCAAAGCATATCCTGTTTCTCTCAATTACAGAGCCCGGGCCTGATCTGCTCATTGCTGCCAGGAATGCCCCTTCTCTCCTGGCCTGAAGAAAGTGAGGGGATGTGGGGGCGCTGCCTTGAAACATTCACATGCCTGGGTCTCTGTCCATGGTCTGAGCGTCTGGAGTGAACTCTTCAGATGTAGCCCATGCTGTCCTTACAGGGACACTCAGATCTGAGACCATGTGATTTCAGGACATGTGGTCACTGCAGCTGAAACCAGCCCTACCATTTATCTTTGGGCTTTTTTCTCCTTTCCCCCATACACACCCCGTCTGCTGCTTTTATGCCTAGGCTGCCAGGAGTGCCTACCCTCATGTTTCCCAGACATTAGCCTCTCTTCCTTCCCGGCCCATCTTCCCCAAACTCGGCCCTTTCCAAGTCACTCTGGGACTCAGAAATTCCTTCTGTTCCTCGGTCATTCTGAAGGGCATATGACTTTTCTGAAAATGGAGAGTGACATCAGTGCGTTCTGTTTTAAAATTTTTTTATAAATATACTTTTATTGATTTCAGAGAAGGAGAGGGAGAGGGAGAGTGATAGAAACATCACTGATGAGAGAGAATCATTGATTGGCTGTCTCCTGCACACCCCACACCCCCACACTAGGGATCAAGCCCGCAACCCAGGCATGTGCCCTGATGGGGAATTGAACCGTGACCACCTGGTTCATAGGTCGATGCTCAGCCTCTGAGCCACACTGGCTGGGCTGTTAGTGCATCCTTGTACCACATAGAAATGTGCGGTTGCAGAGTCATCTGCACCCCTGCACCTCCACCTCTCCCCCCTGCAGGCAGCTGTTGTGTTCCCCGCCTTTCCTTTGCATATACATACCTGTATCCTTAAGTGTTCACACGATAAACACTGCTCTGTCATCTTCCTGTCTAATGAACGGTCTGTCCGGAGGTGTGTTAGTATAAATGGGTGTCCCCCGTCCCTTTAATTGCTGCATAAGCTCCCTTAGTGCGTGGCCGTGCCCTTGAGAACCTTGTGGGTGTGCGAGCTGCAGTTTACATGTCTTTCCGTTGGTTTCTCTAAGGGGAAAGAGCCCTGCCCAGGCGGAGCTGTCCTATCTGAATAAAGCGAAGTGGCTGGAAATGTATGGGGTAGACATGCACGTTGTCAGGGTAAGAACTGGGCGCGTTCACGCCCTTGGGTCTCGCTGTGCCTGAGCAGTGGGTAAACGGTGGGCAAACAAAGTAACGTGGTGAGCGAACTGTTTTTGCATTCTGCTCTGTGACCCCCTGTTAGAACCTTCTACCGATTGTCACTTCATTTATTTGTAGGGAAGAGATGGCTGTGAATATTCTCTTGGACTGACCCCGACAGGCATATTAATCTTTGAAGGAGCTAACAAAATAGGCTTATTCTTTTGGTAATTTAGTTTTGTCTAATATTAAAAATGTCTTTTCCTATTTTGTGGTGGAATTATATGTGATGGATGATTATTGAGGGCTATTTGCAATCCGCTCTCCCCGCCCCCCGACCCCGATTCATGTTAAAGACACACCATTCTCTGATATCTGTGGGTGTATGGCATTGGCAATGAAACCTCTGGATAATCACGCTTAAATGAACGGATGATTTCTTAGCAAATCCAAGCTTTAAAAGTAGAGAGGAAACTGCTGTTGGATGTGTCGCTTCCCTGCAGATTGTGCTTTTACAATGTTTTCTCTCTGACCAGGCCTAAAATTACCAAAATGGATTTTAAAAAGAGCAAATTGACACTGGTGGTGGTGGAGGATGATGATCAGGTAAGCCTTGCTCCTGTCCTGTACTGCCCCCCCTCCTTTCACTCCCCCTTCCCCCGCCATGGATAATCCTCCATCCGAGTTCCTAATGCCACCGACACGAGAACCCTGTGCTTCCCCGCGAAGGGCCGGGAGCAGGAGCACACGTTTGTATTCCGCCTGGACAGCGCCAGGACCTGCAAGCACCTCTGGAAATGCGCAGTCGAGCACCACGCGTTCTTCCGACTGCGGACGCCGGGGAACAGCAAGTCGAGTAGATCAGACTTTATCAGGCTGGGGTCCCGCTTCAGATTCAGGTAGGCACCGCCTCACAGCACAGCCCGGCCTCGCCTCGAGGTTTGAAGGAGGCCGGCGGTGATCCGCTCTGTGGGTGGAGCCACGGGTCTGCCCGCCGAGGCTCGTGTTGGGCATCCTGTCCCTGCTTCTCTAAGGTCTGACCTGAAGCGCGTCAGCCGCTGTTCTCCTTGATGGAATGGGGGTAATAATAACAGAGTTGTTGATAGCTGACATGTGGCTTGAACTAGCCTGTCTGATTCAGTAAACACTAGCCACATGTGGCTGTTTAGAGTCATTAATATTAAAGGGATTTTTTAACCTGTAGTTCAGTCTCACCAAGCAAGTTTCGGGTGCCCAGAGCACACAAGGCAGGTGGCCGTCAGGCTGGGCGGTGCAGCTGCAGGGCGTTGGCGTCCCTGCGGAAAGCTCTGTGCACCGCGCTGCACCGGCTCTGCATGTACCAGCTCACCGTCCTCCCAGCAGCCTTCAGAAGATAGGTCCTCTCGTTATCCCCATTTTACAGATAAGCAAGCTAAAGGCCAGGGGTTATACAATCTGCCCAAAGGCACCGGCAGTGAGTGAAGAGCCAAGATTCAACCCCACACTTTAAGTCTGGGTCTTATACTTGAACCACTACTCTATTGCTTTGCACATGCCCATGGCAGGAAATCCGGGGTCACTGAAGAATGAGAGCAGGTTTCAGCATGTGTGTGAGTGACCCTGGGTAGCCTCAGTAAAATATTTGAATCTGAAAAAAGACAAAACACACAATTTATTTTGATGTACTTTTATTTAAGATTCTGAGACTGTGTCTCTCTCAAAATGCATGAAAACTCACTGGGTGTTTGTTAAAAAGGAGGATTTATGACCTCATCTAAGACCTTCGTAATCAGAAGCTGTGGGCGTCCACATGTGCATGTATGACTGAGGCTGGGCAGGTGCATTTTAAATGCGTTCCCAAGGTTGATTCCTGAGGCACAGTTACTGATCTGAGAATAGCTCTTACAAGACCTAAGGCTTCACATGTTTCATAACCTCTGCCCACACGTGGCATGTCCTTGAACTCTGTTTAAAGTGCCAACAGATCTGCTCATTTCAGATTTATCTACTGTGCAAGGGAGTGGCTGTGCACTTGTGTTTAAAGAGTTACTGTGTTTGAATGTATTTTAGAAAAAAATGTTTTATTGATTTGAGAGAGAGAGAATGGGAGAGGGAAAGAGAGAGGAAAAACACACATCGATATATGAGAGAATCATCAATCGGTTGCCTCCCATACACACCCCAGCCGGGGTCTGAACCTACAACCTGGGCATGTGTCCTGACTGGGAATTGAACCAGTGACCTTTGGGTGCACAGGATAACACTCAACAAACCGAACCACACCAGCCAGGGCTGTTTGAATGTATTTTTAAATGCTGCAAAGCAGGGGGCAAAAACCAAGTCCTTCCTGAGAATAGACCCACGGGGTTCTGTGGAGGATGGAGAAGGTCAGCCTGCAAAGGTTAGCGGAGACATCGCATGGGATGCTGATGTCTGCTCCAGTCGGAGTGAGGAGGGAAGGCCTGCGGGGATGGTGGCCAAGGCAGGATTTTCCATCCTGGGAGGCAGCTCCCCCAGGAGTTGGCCCAGACCAGGCTCAGGCCCCCTTCTGCTCTCTGAAGAGAAGCTTAGAAGGAAAGGCGCGTTTGGAGATGAGGTTGCCCCTGGGAGGACCTTAGAGCAGGTGGCCAGTGGCTCCCTCCATGTGATAAATCATAAACCGAGAGTGGCTGGAATGAGGCCGTGACAGCTCAGACAAAAACAGCATGCCCCCTGGACACCAGGCAGCTCATCGGTTGAGACCCAGAAAGCCTTGGTGAGAGACCAATGTTTCTCTTGGCATGGCGAGCGAAGCCGAGGTTTAGGTCAGTGGTCATTGGTAACGGCCTCTTAAACGATTTAAATGTCTGCGTAATTTGTTTCATGAAAGGTTATTTCACATGTGCGAACCAGTATTCTTTTAGTCAAACATTCCAGGTACTGGAGCCTGCTTGGTTTGTGCAGCCAAGTAGCCGGTACCTAAATTGCACGTTTTGTCCTTGGATGGAAGTGCCTGCCTCTGTCCTACCGCCGGGATTTGGCAAAGCTGATTTTCTTTCCAACTGGAAGGCAAAACGTAGTGTGTTCTTTGACACACAAGTCACGATAGGTTGGAATTGACACCGGAACTCTGGGCAATAAAGTTCACGTTCAGATATGTGTAAGGTACTGATGCTCTGATACTGGTGGCGTGCAATAAGATATTTACTTTCCAGTGGGCGGACGGAATATCAGGCGACCCACGGGGCCCGGTTACGAAGAACCAGCACCTTCGAGAGGAAGCCTAGTAAACGCTATCCGTCCCGGAGACATTCGACATTCAAAGGTTGTGTGCTCTCCATTCTGCCTTGGGATCTGACGTTATGCTTTAGCTGGTGAATCCCTGAGGAGCTTGGGGAGGCAGATTTTTTTTTTAAATCCTCTCTAATTTCTCCTCAAAGGGAACCATTTTAAAAATATATTGTTAGCCCTAGTCAGTTTGGCTCAGTGGATAGAGCCTTGGCCTGCGGACCGAAGGGTCCCAGATTCGATTCCGGTCAAGTGCACATGCCTGGGTTGCGGGCTCGGTCCATAGTGCAGGAGGCAGCCAATCAGTGATTCCTTCTCATCATTGATGTTTCTCTCTCTCTCTTCTCTTCCTCTCTGAAATCAATAAAAATATATTTTAAACAAATATGTTTTTATGGATTTTTGGAGAGGAAAGGAGAAAGAGATAGAAACATGAATAAGAGAGGGAAAACATCCATCGGCTGCCTTCCGCACACCCCTAGTGGGGATCAAGCCTGAAATCCAGGCATGTGCCCTGACTGGGAATCAAACCGGTGACCTCTTGGTGCATGGGTTGACGCTCAACCACTGAGCCACACCGGCTGACCAGTGAAGCAGATTTTGAAGGCACTTCCTACTGTTCTGCTTTGTCATTCTAAAGCTTTTTATTTTATTTTTTTAATTACAGTGACATATAATACTGTATTAGTATTTTAGCTGTTGTCACCTTACACCTCTCTGTCCGGGTCTTGGTGTGGCTGCCCCAGAGGGGAGGGCCCATCCTAATGCTTGACCCCTGCCATGGCCCGAGAGCTCCCCCACGCTCCAGGTTCTGTGTTTCTCTTCCCCCTCCCGTCCTGGTCTCCGTCCTCTTTTTCTTCCTTCATTCTACTGACAGCTTCTCCAGTCAGCGTTGTGGCATCTTTGGGGAGCTTTGAATGGTTCTCCATGCTGCATCCTTTTTGAAACGAAGTAGAGTCTAGGTAGAGAAGCTCGGCCTCCTGGCGTGGCCCCTTCCACAGACTCACAGCCTGGCCCTGTCAGCAGTGGCTGCCCTGCGCCCTTGTAGGTTCATACGTGTATTTTAGCCATTGACACCTTACACCTCTCCGTCTGGGTCAAGGCCGGGAGCTCTTTGAGAGCAAGGGCTGAGTCCAGCCCCTCTGCATCCCAGAGCGCCTGGCCTTGGGAACTCGCGGAGGGCAGATCTCAGGGGAAAGGCCACGTACTTTTTTTTTTTTAATTTCTTTATTGATTATGCTATCACATAATTGTCCTCATCCCCCCATTCCCACCCCAAACCCCTCCCCACATATGCCCCCACCCCCCTGTTGTCCGTGAACACTGGTTAGGCTCATATGCATGCATACAAGTCCTTTGGTTGATCTCTCCGCCAAAAGGAGAAGCAGGCGCGTGGAGACTCTGCCTCCTGGCGCGGAGGCTGCTCTTAGATCTCAGAAATGTCTTCCCCCCCTCATTGTCATCGCGCGGTAAAAGTGAGAAAGTTCTCTAAAATGTCGTGCTCTCTGTTTTTGTTTTACAGCAAGCAACCCGGTGATCGCCGCTCAGCTCTGGTAAGTGCCCCCAGGCTCTGGGGTGCAGCTGTTTTCTCTCTCATATTTACTTTCAATATTGACTTTTCCCTTGATACAATTAAATCGCCCAGTGCGTCTGCTGATCTTCTTTTCTTTTTCTGCGGCCTGGCTGTCCCCTCCCCCTGGCTCTCAATGAGTACACAGTAGAAGGTTTCAAGACAGTTGTTGTTTTAGGAAACACAGCTGCCTTGTTTGAATAGCTCTGTGCTTTGTTTGCCCTCACAGTGGGTGACAAAGGTGAAAGGAATGTGCACAGCACATGGTGCTCATGGCATTGCGGGCAGCGGTGGGAAGGGAAGGCCGTGCTCTTGAGCAAAAACTGTGTAAGAGCAGGTGCAGGATTCGCTCCGTGACGGGCAGGTTTCATCGTCCTACAGCGTAGAAGACCTTTATTAAAATTTATTGAAATTAAACTTTATTAAACTTTATTGAAGTTCCTGCAGGAAAAAGAACTTGTCGGAAGACTGAAACTCTAGCACAGGAGCCAGCCAACTTTTTCTGTAGCCAGATAGGAAATATTTTAAATATATTTTTATTGATTTCAAAGAGGAAGGAAGGGGGAGAGAGAGAGAGAGAGAGAGAGAGAGAAGAGAGAGAGAGAGAGAGAGAGAAACATCAATGATGAGAGAGAATCATGGATTGGCTGCCTCCTACACGCCCCCCACTGGGGATCGAGCCCGCCACCCGGGCATGTGCCCTTGACCGGAATCGAACCTGGGACCTTTCAGTCTGAAGGCTGGCACTCTATCCACTGAGCTAAACTGGCTAGGGCCAGATAGGAAATATTTTAGACTTTGCTGGATGTGCTGTCGCTTTTACAAGTCCTCTGTCGCTGCAGCACCAGCGCCACATTAGACCATATGTAAATGAAGGAACAGGCCTGTGAGCCAGTCAAACTTGACCACCATCACAGGTAGGCCCGGGAGTGGTTTGCAGCCGCTTCCCCAGCACATGTCTTCTGGATCTTTCCTGTTCATTGGAATCACCTGGTCAGCTTTGACGAGTCCCTGTCAGCCAGGCCACACCCCAGGCTAAGGGAAGATCTGAGGGGGGTGGGGCGGGGGCAACAGGCACCTGTGGTTTTGAAAGCCCCCAGGTGGTTCTAGCGGGCGGCCCAGGTAAGAACCCTCGTCCTACCTCGAATGTGCCTCTTTTTCTCCCTCTGAAACAACTGTTCTTCGGGGGGTGGACAGGCTGGTAGAGAATCATAGAATGTAGTTGTTTCAACTCTTGCATCCAGGCTCCAGGGCCTGACCAGGAGCCCAGTTTAGTGAGCCTCTCAGCTGTCGGAGGCACAGGCCTCAGGCTGCCAGGGAGCATGGTCTCTGAGATCGCAGTGGGGCTGTGCCATGCACTCTGGACAGCTGGCAGCACACGTGGTGGAGCCGGTAGCGAAGCCCTGGTTGGTGGGGAGACCCCCTGGCCGGGAATCAGGAGACTGGCCCCAGCGTGGCTCTCAGCCAGCTCTGGGGCCTTGGCCCCCCACTTTCTGGGCCTCCTCTTTCTCACTTAAAAAGAAGGAGGCTGGGCTGGATCAATGTTCTTTTCAAAGTTTTTTAGGCCCCCAGAAGAAACCTGCCATGGAGAACAGAGGGACGTGGAGAACATAGAGAACTGGGGACGAAGCTGAGTGGGGAGGGAGGGGCCAGCGCCTGCTGCTCATCTGTCCCTCCCCCCAGTACCCCAAGGCTCTAGGTCCCCACGGTTCTGGAGAGCACAACTGGCCCCTTGCATCCCACAGCTGGAAACCCAGCCTCGAGGCTTTGACTTCAAACTACCTGCACTGCCTCCTGCTGGGGCCAAGCGTCCAGCGCTGTGTCTAGGTTCACTTCTCAGCACCTGAGGAAGGGGGTCAAGGGTCCTGTGAACTGCTGGTCATCAGGCCCTGCTCCCCGCCTTCTTCCTGGGTGGGAGGAGGTTGCACAGTTCTGCCTGGGTTAGCTGAGCCTCCAGGCTTGGCCCTGTTTCTAGCACCCCTGTGGCAGGTAGTATATGCTAACAGTATTGGCTCCTTTCCCCGCCCTTCAGCATGTCTTGCTTTTAATTCTCAGGGGTTTGTGTGTTACAGTGTTTCTTTCCTTTGCTGTTTAAGGAAGTGTTTTGTGTGTTGGCTTTTCCCTAATAAAATTACATTTTCCACTTAGCGTCTAGTGATTACATATATTGGGAACCAAAACAGACTAAAAAGAAAAAAAAAAAAATCTCCCAAAAAATAAATAAAAGAAACCCCAAGTAAAGATACCCTTTAGGAACCAATGAGCTAATAACCACTGTTGGCAGCTGTTTGATTGTTCTCCGCAGCCTGTGGAGCCAGGGTGAGGAGGATTGCTGTGGGAGCCAGGGATAAAATTGCGCTCTGGGCTGCAGAGGTGATACCGGAAAATAGCACCTTGCAGAACACTTAACCTGCCTGCTGCAACCCAGCCCGAGGTGAACCTGGCCCGGAGCCTGGCTCCGCGCACTGGCCCCCTCGGAAAACGGGAGCACAGCGCCATTTAGACCCCAGCAAGGCTCATAACAATGACACGCTTCCCTCTCGTTGTTGGAGAAGCAGTAAGCCTTGATTTCAAGCACAGCGCCCTAGCAACACAGCCTGGTGGCGGTGCTGCACGAGGGATGCCAAGCCTGCGTACTAAATACCACGTTCTGTTTTACACCGACCGTCCACCTTTTTTTTAGAGTAGTTACACTTAAAGAGTCCCATCAAAGTAGGCTTATGCATGAGGACCCCGAGCCTCCTTGGCTTAGTGGGAACGATACAGACTTTAGGATCGAGCAGATGTCCATTCCAGTCCTGGCCCTGCCAGTGATTAGCTGGCTGACCTCGGGGTTTCCTAACTTCTCTGTTGGGCAATCATTCCTTTATCTATAAAATGAGGTGGTGACATTCATTGACCTCATAGCCTTGCTGTGTGGACTAAATAACAACAGATGTGAAGTTCCCAGCCAGGACAGAGCCTTACGTGGAATGAACATTCCAAGGTGGTGGCCAGCTCGCGCCTTCATTGCTGTTGGCAGTGGGGCCCAGAGAAGCAGGTGCTCGGAAGGGGTTGGTGGCTTTCCCTTCAGCTGGGGAAAACTCGGAGCGTCACTGGGCTGCCTGGAGCCCCGCCCCACCCAGCAGTGCCGGGACAGATCTGGAGTGGGAGTCAGAGTGACCGGGTTTGCCTAATTGGAATGACCTTCATTTTGCCACCAAAACTTGACATCACAACCAGGATTCTGGAATGGTACCCACTTGCTTCTACTTGTGAGCTCTGTTGTGACGAATGAAAGTTGCTGTTTGGTGTCTCCGGTTATGAGCTCATTTAAGCAGCTAATCAAAAAGAAATAGTATCTGTGAAAGTTCCCAACAGAGTAGATAGGGCTTAGGATTAGTTTATGATTGGTAAATACAGGCATACCTTGTTTTATTGCGCCTCGAAGATGTTGCAGGTTTGGTTTTGTGTGTGTCTGTGTTTTGTTTTGTTTACAAATTGAAGGCAAGGCCCTCTACCAGCAAGAATGTTATGACTCACTTTATTGTGAGACTTGCTTTATTGCACTGGTCTGGAACCGAACCTGCAATATCTCAGAGGTATGCCTGTAAATCAGTGATGATGCTGCTTTACAACCTATTACATTGTAATTTTTCTTTTCTTTCCTTTAGCTCTAAAACAAATCCTGAAGTCCACAATTACCAGGTAAGATACTGCTTTTAAAGGTTTTTATGTAATACTTCTTAAAGTTTTTAAGCTTTCCACATTGAGCAGTTGTTTATAGACAGATTTTAAAGAAATAATAACAATATGGTTTTCTGAGAAAACGGAGAGAGGAGCATCTCCTCCCCTCCCCTCCCCCACCCCCCTCCCCTCCTGCTTCCTCTTGATCCTCTGAGCTGCCTATTTCTTTTCACCGTGTCAACTGGCAAGCAGCAGGGACAGATGTGTAAGTTTCTGGGGGGGTCAAACAGACTCTGAGTGGCACTCAAGTGAGGCCACTGCATGTCCTAGTGTGTTCTAGGCCCAGGGAACGTGAGTCCCTTGAGGTGCGCCTCCAGGAAAGAATGTCTGGCCACATGTTTGAGAAATGTTGCGTCCTTCATGACCTTTTTAGATCTTACAGTGTCCCTTGGGGTGTCCAGCATACTGAGAAATCCTGCAAGAAAGACATGTTGTTGTTTTTTCATCCAGTGTTTCCCAAGATCATTTGATTATTGGACACCTCCCCGACCCCGCCATCCAATAAAAACACTAGCCTCTCTCCTCACCCCCCACTCCCCACTCCCTGTCCTCTGGTGGTGCACCCAATAACATCGATGCAGCGATGGCCTCTGGAACCTCCTTGTAAGGCATTGGGCTGGGCCTGTCCTGCAGCAGGGGCACAGATCCGGTGCCATGGCTGGCGGTCTGCTCTTTCCCAGGCTGGCCAGCAGGGCCACACCCGTGCCCGCCTGCCCATCTCACCCTGTGGGTAGCTCTCGCTGGCCATTCAGTCTTCTACAACCTGGCGGCGAGTTCCTTTCCTACATTTATTTCTCACCACTGCTCATCACAACGTAGGCTCAGTTCTCCGAGAATTACCTCTTTGTTGCCCCATAATTTCTTCCCAGCATGCCTTTGACCACACTCGTCTGCCTGGAATTCCTTTGCCTCCTACCTGGATAGAGCCCGCCTCAGAAGCCATCTCCTTCCCAGAGCCTCTCTGGTCCTCTTCATTGGAGGTCACCAGCACCAGTGGTTCCCAGCCCTGCCCCACCGTCCGGCAAGCTTCAAACAAATAACTGGTGCTTGGGCCTCCCCCTGCGGGGACTGGATCGGGAGTCTGGGTATTAGAGAGCATCACAGCTCCAGAGGTGGTTGTCGTGAGCGGCCAGCTGGGGAAGGAACCCTGGTGGGTGAAGTGCCTTCACTTCCTCCGTTGTCATTTGCGCATAAGAGGCAGCATCCACGTCTGATGACCTCCCAACTTGGGATCAGCTTTCTTGTCCTGGGCGTTGTGACTGTCTAAGGGGCACAGCTCGCCCAGGTTTCTGTGCCCTGTCGCCAATCTGGTTTTGCATGTCCAGGAACAAAGCGACTTTATGAGTTCGCGTTGGAGCCTTGTTCTAACTCGTCTCATTCTTGATCTTCTGCTCCTGTAAATAGTAATTCCTTAGGTGGGAGTGGGGTCCCCAGGAACATTATCCTTATGAGGGCTCCTCATTATGCTTCAGAAGAAATTGGTAGTATCGTCTTCCGTACGGGAAGTCATCTTCCCGCTGTGCAGAGCCTGCCCGTGACTTCCAGGTTTAGGGAATAACACCTGAAAGGGACTTTGCACAGGGGAAGGGCCTGGTTTCCTGGTCTCCTTGCCTTCTTTAGGTTCTTGATCTTCTTATTCAGATGGTTTTTTGTTTGTTTGTTTTGAGGGATCTTCAGGTCTGAGAGGCTGGG